>NC_135822.1:8500330-8800330 GCF_964213995.1 Mustelus asterias | reverse complement strand
CGTGGGTTTCCTACGGGTGTTCCGGTTTCCTCCCACAGTCCAAAGATGTGCAGGTCAGGTTGATTGGCCACACTAAATTGCCCCTTAGTGTCAGGGAGACTAGTAGGATAAATATGTGGGGCTGCAGGAATAGGGGCCTGGGTGGGATTGTGGTCGGTGCTGACTCGATGGGCCGAATGGTCTCCTTCTGCACTGTAGGGATTCTATGAAACACAATGGCAGATTGGGCTGAAGAAGCTAAATAACCTTCTCCATTTCTAAATGCAGGACGGTGAGCAGTACGAAATGCCAGTGATTTCAATCATTGTGTTTCCAATAACTTGGAGAAATGTGAAACTTGCAGTCACACTGTGTTCCTTCAACAGCAGCTTCCAGACCCACACCCTCCACCACCAAAGGGACAACGGGAAGAGGGACACCAGCCCCTCCGACTGCCCACTTGAGTCATTTACAAGTCTGACACGGAACTCTATCCGCCCGCTGTTCCTTCAATACCGCCAGGCCAAAATCCTGGAACTCCCTTCCTAACAGCGTGGTGGCTGTACCTTTTTTTAATTCATTCGCGGGACATGGGCGTCGCTGGCTGGACCAGCATTTATCCCTAGTTGCCCTTGAACTGTGTCTTACTGGGCTATTTCAGAGGGCAGTTGAGAGTCAACCACATTGCTGTGGCTCTGGAGTCACGTGTTGGCCAGACCAGATAAAGACAGCAGATTTCCTTCCCTAAAGAGACATTAGTGAACCAGATGGGGTTTTCCCCAACAATGGTTTCATGGTCATCAGTAGATTCTCAATTTTTTATTGAATTCAAATTCCACCGGCTACCACGACGGGATTCGAACCCGGGTCCTGAAAACATTAGCTGAGTTTCTGGGTTAATAGTCTAGCAATAATCCCACCAGACCATCATCACACCTACGTCACATGGACTGTAGCGGTTCAAGAAGGCGGCTCACCACCATCTTCTCAGGTTCCATCCGCTACAGCTTTAATAGGGGTGAGAAATAAAGGCTTCAAAATGAATTAAAACCTTTATTAAGCATTGTCAAACAGGTGTCATATGGATTCATCATTGGGTAAAATTTACCAATTTGTGTTATCACACACGAACCACATGCATCAGAAAATCACAGCTGTGCAACTCTCAACTTTCATCCCATTAATTAGATGGGGAAATCTCAGATCATTTATTGGGATTATGAAACGGCAGTATAACTCAACTCTGGTGAAGGTCACATCCGAAACATTAGAATTTCCATCCTCCCTCTTTTTTCAAAGGCTGACTGTCTACTGGCAGTGCTTTCCGATATACTCCGGGGCGGCACGGTGGCACAGTGGTTAGCACTGCTGCCTCACAGCGCCAGAGACCCGGGTTCGATTCCCGGTTTGGGTCACTGTCTGTGTGGAGTTTGCACATTCTCCCCGTGTCTGCGTGGGTTCCTCCGGGTGCTCCGGTTTCCTCCCGCACCCCAGAGATGTGCGGGTTAGATGGATTGGCCGTGCTAAATTGTCCTTTGGGGGACGCGCTAGGGTAAATGCATGGGATTATGGGGATAAGGCCTGGGTGGGATTGTGGTCGACTCGATGGGCCAAATGGCCTCCTTCTGCACTGTATGATTCTATGATTCTATGATGAAGGCGGTAATTTAGATAAGGGAGTAGAGGGAGACGGTGTTCGCGACTCATCAAAGCGGGTCCAGATAAAAGCTGGAATAAGGACACTTTGCCTGATTGCACGAAGCATTCGGAACAAGGTGAATGAGTTGATGGTGCAAATCAGCACAAGTGGGTACGATCTAGTGGCCATTACAGAAACGTGGCTGAAAGGTGACCAGGACTGGGAGATGAATATCCAGGGGTATCAGGCGTTTAGGAAGAATAGACAGGAAGGAAAAGGTGGTGGGGTCACGCTATTAATAAGAGATAATATCAGGGTAGTACTGAGGGATGACATAGGCTCTGAGGAACAAAACGTGGAATCATTATGGGTAGAGATGAGGAATAGTAGAGGGAGAAAGACACTAGTAGGTGTGGTATATAGGCCCCCAAATAATAATGTTGAGGTAGGGAGGGCTGTAAACAAGCAGATAAGGGATGCGTGTAAAAACGGAACGGCAATAATCATGGGGGACTTCAACATGCACATTGACTGGCAGACTCAAGTCGGTAAGGGTGGAATGGAGGAAGAGTTCTTAGAATGCTGTCGGGATAGTTTCCTTGAACAGCATGTTACGGAACCGATGAGGGAACAAGCTATTTTGGATCTGGTATTGTGTAACGAGGTAGGTAGAATTAAGGATCTTATTGTGAAGGACCCTCTTGGGTCTAGTGACCACAATATGGTCGAATTTCTGATTCAGATGGAAGAGGAGAAAGTTTGGTCTCAAACCAGTGTCCTCTGTTTGAACAGAGGGAAATATGATAGGATGAGGGATGAATTGGCTAAGGTAGACTGGGAGAGCAGGCTGGCAGGTAGGATAGCTGAGGAACAGTGGAGGATTTTTAAGGAGATCCTTTTCAGTTCTCAGCAAAAATATATTCCAGCAAAAAACAAGGATTGTAAGAAAAGGGAGAACCAGCCGTGGATAACGAAGGAAATAAAGGAGAGTATTAAAATAAAAACAGCTGCGTACAGAGTGGCCAAAAATAGTGGAGAAACAAGTGATTGGGAAAAATTTAAGAAACAACAAAGAGAGACTAAGAAAGCGATAAAGAAAGGAAGGATAGACTATGAAGCTAGGCTAGCAATTAATATAAAAAATGATAGTAAAAGTTTTTATAAATATATAAAAAGGAATAGAGTGGCTAGAGTGAATGTTGGACCCTTGGAGGACGAGAGGGGGGAGTTAATAGTGGGAAATGAGGATATGGCTGAGTCTTTAAATAAGTTTTTTGTGTCGGTCTTCACGGTGGAGGACACAAATAGTTTGCCAAATATTAACGATAGAGGGTTGGCAGCAGGAGAAATACTTAATACAATTAATGTTACCAGAGAGGCAGTGCTGGGTAGACTAATGGGACTGAAGGTGGACAAGTCCCCGGGTCCGGATGGAATGCATCCCAGGGTATTGAAAGAAATGTCAGAGGTAATAGTGGATGCGTTAGTGATTATTTATCAAAACTCGTTGCATTCTGGGGTAGTGCCGGTTGATTGGAAAACGGCTAATGTTACGCCGCTGTTTAAAAAAGGAAGGAGACAAAAGGCGGGTAACTATAGGCCGGTCAGCTTAACGTCTGTAGTAGGGAAAATGCTGGAATCCATTATTAAAGAGGAGATAGCAGGGCATCTGGATAGAAATGGTTCGATCAATCAGACACAGCATGGATTCATGAGGGGAAAGTCGTGCTTGACGAACATGTTGGATTTTTATGAAGATGTGACGAGGGCGGTTGATGGAGGAGAACCGGTGGATGCGGTGTTTTTGGATTTCCAAAAGGCGTTTGATAAGGTGCCCCATAAAAGGCTGCTGAAGAAGATTAGGGCACACGGAGTTGGGGGTAGTGTGTTAAAGTGGATTGGGGACTGGCTATCCGACAGGAAGCAAAGAGTCAGAATAAATGGGTGTTTTTCCGGTTGGAGGAAGGTAACTAGTGGCGTGCCGCAGGGATCGGTACTCGGGCCGCAACTGTTTACCATTTATATAGATGATCTGGAGGAGGGGACGGAGTGTAGGGTAACGAAGTTTGCAGACGACACAAAGATAAGTGGAAAAGTGAATCGTGTGGAGGACGGAGAAGATCTGCAGAGAGATTTGGACAGGCTGAGTGAGTGGGCGAGGATATGGCAAATGGAGTATAACGTTGAGAAATGCGAGGTTATACACTTTGGAGGAAATAATAACAAATGGGATTACGATCTCAATGGAAACAAATTAAAACATGCTACCGTGCAAAGGGACCTGGGGGTCCTTGTGCATGAGATGCAAAAGCCCAGTCTGCAGGTACAACAGGTGATCAAGAAGGCAAATGGGATGTTGGCCTATATTGCGAGGGGGATAGAATATAAAAGCAGGGATGTCTTGATGCACCTGTACAGGGCATTGGTGAGGCCGCAGCTGGAATACTGTGTGCAGTATTGGTCCCCTTATATGAGGAAGGATATATTGGCATTGGAGGGAGTGCAGAGAAGGTTCACCAGGTTGATACCGGAGATGAGGGGTTTGGATTATGAGGAGAGGCTGAGGAGATTGGGTTTGTACTTGTTGGAGTTTAGAAGGATGAGGGGGGATCTTATGGAGACTTATAAGATAATGCGGGGGCTGGATAGGGTGGAGGCGGAGAGATTCTTTCCACTTAGTAAGGAAGTTAAAACTAGAGGACACAGCCTCAAAATAAAGGGGGGTCGGTTTAAGACAGAGTTGAGGAGGAACTTCTTCTCCCAGAGGGTGGTGAATCTCTGGAATTCTCTGCCCACTGAGGTGGTGGAGGCTACCTCGCTGAATATGTTTAAAGCGCGGATGGATGGATTCCTGAGCGGTAAGGGAATTAAGGGTTATGGGGATCAGGCGGGTAAGTGGTACTGATCCACGTCAGATCAGCCATGATCTTATTGAATGGCGGGGCAGGCTCGAGGGGCTAGATGGCCTACTCCTGCTCCTATTTCTTATGTTCTTATGATTCTATGACTCCTGGGGCAGGATTTTCGGGCCATGCTCGGGCGGGATTTTCGGGCCACGCTCGGCCCAAAGCTGGAAAATTCCACCCAAGGTCAACTGACCTTTGCATGGTCCACCCCCCTTCCCCCCAACTCCCACCCTCTACGATTCCTGTGGGGGGCAGGATGGGAAAAATCTACCCCTGGAATTTGCCTGATCCGAGAACGGGTGGAAGCGAGAGTGATAAGGAACCAGTTTGAGTGGGTGGTCTTGTACCATTTGGATTGCTCACTGGCTTAGCAGGGGGGGGGTGGCGGGGGGCAGTATATAAATCCGGCCATGCTGCAGTCACGTTTTGGCCAGCCTACCTTTGGGGTTCCGTTCCTCATCTTCCGATGAGGTTGGTAAAGCTGAAGGCACGCTCGGTATGAACTCTGAACTCTGCACGCTTGCGCAAATAAATTCCGTCAGTCACCTCCTCACCTGCCAACAGCGCAATTCAGGGAGGCTAACTGGGCAATCATACCCTGCAGGTAGTGCTGAGTGGGGATATAAGAGAGGTCCAAATCATTTAACTTCACTCATCCTTTACAGGGTCAGACAGAATGTACCACATTTAATTCCCATGATGCTTTCTGCCAGAGTGTTTCAAGATATTCAGATCTCCCTGCAGAAACCTCCAATTTTTCTTATTCATTCATGGGATGTGGTTGTCGTTGGCTGGGCCAGCATTTATTGCCCATCCCTAATTGCCCTTGAACTGAGTGGCTTGTTCAGTTAAGAGTCAGTCACATGTAGGCCAGACCGGGTAAAGACGGCAGATTTCCTCCCCTGAAGGACATTAGTGAACCAGATGGGTTTTTATCGAATCATAGATCATAGAATACTACAGTGCAGAAGGAGGCCATTCGGCCCATCGAGTCTGCACCGATCACAATCCTACCCAGGCCCTAGGCCCCCCGACATCAAGGGGCAATTTAGCATGGCCAATCCACCTAACCCATACATCCTTGGAGGAAACCGGAGCACCTGGAAGAAACGCGGGGAGAACGTGCAAACTCCACACAGACAGTGACCCAAGCCAGGAATTGAACCCGGGTCCCTGGCGCTGTGAGGCAGCAGTGCTAACCCACTGTGCCACCGTGCCGCCCCCACAATTATACGACAATCGACAATGGTTTCATGACCATCAGTAGACTTTTAATTTCAGATTTTTATTGAATTCAAATTTCACCATCTGCCGTGGTGGGATTCGAACCCGGGTCCCCAGAACATTACCCTGGGTCTCTGGATTGCGAGTCCAGTGACAATACCACTTATGCCATGGCCCCCCCTGAATCGAATGAACCAACGCCGAACGCATACACTGGAGTGATTGGTCAGTTGAGTCAACGGGGGGTGGGACATTACCGCCTCGCTCAGCCCGAAACCGTAAAATCCCGCCCGAGATCAACGGACCTTCCCATTGTCCGCCCCTCGCCCGCTCCGATTCTCGTGGCGGGCGGGAAGGTAAAATTCTGACCAGCATGTACCAAGAAGGAGAGACTTGCATTAATATAGTTAAAGGCAAAATACTGCGGATGGGAATCTGAGACAAAAATGCTGGAGAAACTCAGCAGGTCTGACAGCATCTGTGGAGAGAGAGTGGCTGACACGGGTACTCACTTAGACCTGGGCAGCACACTGGAGCGACAGTGATACTTCCATTCAAAATAAATCTGCTTAACCTGCACTTGGTATCGGGGGTAGAGCGTCGCCTTAACAATCAGTCTGAAATTAGAGCTCTGATGATAGTCATCCTGACTCGAAACGTTGGCTCTATTCCCTCTCCACAGATGCTGTCAGACATGGATGACAGGTCTGGGTGACCCTTCATCAGAGCACTTATATAACGCCTTTCACAACCTCGCAACGTTCCAAAACACTTTACAACCAAAGTGTTTATTAACTGTATGAGTCGCTAGGCAGGAAAGGTGGCAGCCAATCAGCTGCAGAGCAAGATCCCACAAATGCCAAGGTGATAATGCCCAGCTGGTGATGGCGGGGAGATAAGTGTCCATCAGGAACAAAGAACAGTACAGCACAGGAAACAGGCCCTTCGGCCCTCCAAGCCTGTGCCGCTCCTCGGGGGATAACTCCCCAACTCTTTAATTAATGCAACGGAAGTTTTTGCAGGCAAGGTTTAGCATCTCATCCGACAGAAGGCACAGTGCAGCACTGCCTCAGTACTACACCGCAGCGTTGGCCTAACATTCTGTGCTCAGGTTCTGTGGAGTGGGATTTAAGCCCCCGATGTTCTGACCCGGGGACAGGAATGTCGCCACGGTTGAGAAGGAGAAAGAATTGCGTTTATATTTCGCTTTATCACATTCCAAATCACATCACAGCCAATGAATTACCAAGGAGCTTTATTTACCACTGTCATGGAAGCAAATACAGCCACCAATTTGCACACAGCAAATTGTACCTGGTTTAAAACCATTGAGCAGAAACGGTGGGGAACTCCCAGTTTTATGGGCAGCACGGTGGCACAGTGGTTGGCACTGCTGCCTCACAGCGCCAGGGACCCGGGTTCCATTCCCGGCTTGGGTCACTGTCTGTGTGGAGTCTGCACGTTCTCTCCGTGTCTGCGTGGGTTTCCTCCGGGTGCTCCGGTTTCCTCCCACAGTCCAGAAGACGTGCCGGTTAGGGTTCATTGGCCGTGCTAAATTCTCCCTCAGTGTACCCGAATAGGCTCCGGAGTGTGGCGACGAGGGGATTTTCACAGTAACTTCATTGCAGTGTTAATGTAAGCCTACTAGTGACACTAATAAATAAAAATTTAAAATTTTAAGTCATCCCATGGGTTCTTTTCTAACCACCAGAGATATAGGAGGGAACTGAGTCTAACTTCTTGTGTGAAAGGCAGCACCTCTGACAGTGCAGTACTCTCTCAGCGTGGCACTGCCATATCGGCTTCACTTCTCTGCCGAGGTTTAAACCCACATCTTTCAGGCTCGGGGTATAAAGGCAAAATACTGCGGATACTGAAAGAAAAAGAGAAAATGCTGGAAAATCTCAGCAGGCCTGGCAGCGTCTGTGGAGAGAGAATGGAGCCAATGTTTCGAGTCAGGATGACCCTTCGTCAGAGCTCAAACTTCAGACTAATTGTTAAGGGTGACGCTCTATCCCTGACACCAAGTGCAGATTTATTTTGAATGGAGGCATCCGAGGGTGGCACGGTGGCCCAGTGATTAGCACTGCTGCCTCACAATACCAAGGACCCGGGTTCGATTTCCGGCTTGGGTGGCTGTCTGTGTGGAGTTTGCATGTTCTCCCCGTGTTTGCGTGGGTTTCCTCCGGGTGCTCCGGTTTCCTCCTACAGTCTGAAAGACGTGCTGGTTAGGGTGCATTGACCCAAACAGGCGCCGGACTGCGGCAACTAAGGGAATTTCACAGTAACTTCATTTGCAGTGTTAATGTAGAACAGGTTTATTTGGTAGCACGAACACGAGGGAGCATTGCCCCTTCATCAGGTGACTCACCTGATGAAGGGGCAGCGCTCCAAAAGCTCGTGCTACCAAATAAACCTGTTGGACTTTAACCTGGTGTTGTGAGACTGCTTACTGTGCCCACCCCAGTCCAACGCCGGCATCTCCACATCAATGTTAATGTGAGCCTTACTTGTGACTAATAAATAAACTTTAACTTCAACACTGTCTCTCTCGTGTGCTGCCCAGGTCGAAGTGAGTACTGTGTCAGCTATTTGTGAACCAGTGGATTTGCACAAGTCATAACGTCTAATTTCATACCTTACACAAGTGATGAATATAAAGCGTGTAGTTCAAAGAATGGCAAAATTGGACATGCATCTGTAAAATCCCCACTCGGAACATACCAACCGCGCCTTCCAGAAAGATCCTTACCCACAATTAGTTTTGCTTTTCAGGAGACTGCATTATTCAAGTCTAAAACACCACAACAAGTAAAACACTTGAGAAAATGCACAGGCTGCTCAGAATGAGGCCCTTTGACGGCCAGTTTTGCAGCCAGCTTGTTTCAATATTCAAAATGGAATTAATGTGCTTTTGTTTATTTACAAGCCATTAAAAATGTGGCCTTCAGAAATTAACCCTGAAAGGAAGCAGACTCGCAAGTTACATCGCATTTTTCACAACATCTCAATGCACTTTACTGCCAAGGAAGTATTTTTGAAGTGTTGTCGCTGTTGGAATGGAGGAAACACAGCAGCCAATTTGCGCACAGCAAGATCCCACAATGTGGTAATGACCAGATCATCAGCTTGTGTGATTAGGGATGACTCACTCCCCTTCTCTTCCGTGCAACAAAGCCACGGGGTCTTTCATTTCTACCCAAGGAGGGGGCTTAGAATCATAGAAACCCCACAGTGCAGAAAGAGGCCATCTGGCCCATCGAGTCTGCACAATCCCACCCAGGCCCTACCCCCACATCCCTACACATTTACCCGCTAATCCCTCTAACCTACACATCTCAGGACACTAAGGGTCACTTTTAGCATGGCCAGCCAACCTAACCCGCACATCTTTGGACTGTGGGAGGAAACCGGAGCAGCCGGAGAAAACCCACGCAGACACGAGGAGAATGTGCAAACTCCACACAGACAGTGACCCAAGGCGGGAATCGAACCCAGGTCCCTGGAGCTGTGAAGCAGCAGTGCTAACCACTGTGCCACCGTGCCGCCCTTGTTTTAAAGTTTACTTATTAGTGTCACAAGTAGGCTTACATTAACACCGCAATGAAGTTACTGTGAAAATCCCCTAGCTGCCACACTCTGGCGCCTGTTCGGGTACACTGAGGGAGAATTTAGCACGGCCAATGCACCTAACCAGCATGTCTTTCAGACTGTGGGAGGAAACCGGACCGGTTAGGTTGATTGGCCAGGTTAAAAATTGCCCCTTAGAGTCCTGAGATGCATAGGTTAGAGGGATTAGCAGGTAAAAAAAATGTGGGGGTAGGGCCTGGGTGGGATTGTGGTCGGTGCAGACTCGATGGGCCGAATGGCCTCCTTCTGCACTGTAGGGTTTCTATGATTTCTATGATGATTTCACCCGGAGGAAACCCACGCAGATTTTTTACACAGCGAGTAGTAGGTGCCTGGAACATGTTACCGGGGGAGGTAGTGGAAGCGGATACGGTACTGACTTTTAAGGGGCGTATTGACAAGTACATGAATAGGATGGGAATAGAGGGACATGGTCCCCAGAACGGTAGGGGGTTTTAGTTAAGTCAGGCAGCGTGGTCGGTGCAGGCTTCGAGGGCCGAAGGGCCTGTTCCTGTGCTGTAATTTTCTTTGTTCTTTGACACGGGGAGAATGTGCAGACTCTGCAAAGACAGTGACCCAAGACTGGAATTGAACCCGGGTCCCGGGCGCTGTGAGAGCAGCAGTGCCAACCACTGTGCCACCCACTGAGCAAGGCCTCAATTTACGCCTCATTCGAGAGGTGGACCTCCAACAGTGCAGCGTCCCACGGTACCCTCAGGTGCTCAGTGGGAATGTGGAGTTGAGTAGATCAGCCATGATCTTATTGAATGGCAGGGCAGTCTCGAGGGGCTGAGTGGCCTCTTTCTGCTCCTAATTTGTGTGTCCATAGTGCTGCACTACCCTTGATTTTTATGCTCAAATTCTGGAATGGGTCTTGAACCCGGAACCTTGCGATTCAGAGGTAAATGTGCTACCGGCAGCACCTAGAGGGTCTTTGAATACATCAATAAATAATTGCAAATCTATAAAATGTTCTATTTTGTGACAGAAACACGTGGATCCAAAGAGATTCTCTTGTCGTTGCAATGTTCAATAAGTCCCATAAAAAGAAACAGAATTCTATAGCAATGCTGGATCAGTCAAATCAGGTGTTAAAGCTGCCTCAGAATGGGAACATCACATGGTGTACCACTAACCCATACAGCCAGACACACTCCAGGTTCAACTGCGGGTTTATGTTGTGTTGACGGGGTATGTCTGCCCCCCAGCAACGCTGTTCCAGAAAAACAAATAAACGATTCCTGATTCTAATGTGTGTGTATGTTTAGTGTGTCAGTGCCTGTGTCTGTCAGCATGCATGTGTGTGTGGGGGTGCATGTGAATACATACATGAGTGTATGTGCACATGTATGTGTTCATGTGTCTGTGTGCTTGTGGGGTGCATGTATGTGTCTGTGCACATGAGTACATACATGTGTGTGTGCCTGCATGCATGTGTATGTGCATGTGTGTGTCTGCACACATGTATGTTCATGTGTGCACGTGTGCCTAAGTATGTCTGTATGGTGTATCTGCACATGTGTATGTGTGTGTGTCTGTGCACATGTGTACATATGTCTAAGTATGTCTGTGGTGTGTCAGTGCGCATGTGTATGTGCCTGCACGTGTGCATGTGTATCTAAGTGTGTCTGTGTGTATGCCTATGTGCATGTGTGTCTAAGTATATCTGTGTGCTGTGTCAGTGTGCATGTGCATGTGTATGTGTGTCAATGCATGTTCGTGTGTGTCTGTGTGCATGTATGTACAAGTGTGCCTGTGTGTGTGTGTGTGTGTGTGTGTGTGTCTGTCTTATGCACACTCGTGAACTCAGATCCCACTGTTGGACAGTCCGCTAAATAAGCCCCAGTAAAGAATGTTAAGACACGTTAAGAATGGGCATTTGGGTAAGAAAGCAAAAGGTGAAAGGTAACCATGGAATGTCACACAGCGAGTGTTAGTGTCCTCGGGAAAGGGGGAATCAAGTCCTCAAAGAGTTGGTTTTGTCAAATCCGCAATCGTTCATTTTCAGACTGGATTTGCCAGTGCTGCGTCAGCGAGGTTTCACAATCTTACCAGCCTGTCCTGGGAGTAAGTCAATGCCGTTTCTCTTTATCTCATTCCGACTTTGACTCTCTGGCATAACGAGTTGCCTGTTCTGGTGCAAGTTGGAGATGATAGTTGATAGATCACTCTCGCGACTGCAACAGAAGAACAGAGCGGGGTTAGGAAACATGCCAACTCATTTCGAAACATTTGTTCTGTAACTTGGATAATGACAGAGAGGACAAGCAATTCAAAATGCAATCAAGTAAATCGTGCGGATGCTGGAATCTGAAACAGAAAATGCTGGAAAATCTCAGCGGGTCTGAAAGCATCTTTGGAGAGAGAATAGAACCAATGTTTCGAGTCTGGATGACCCTTCGAAGGGTTCTCTCTCCTGTTCCCTCTCCACAAATGCTGTCAATTCAATGCAATGTTCTTCTAAACCTTGGGTGTTCATAGAATCCCTACAGTGTCATTCAGCCCATCGAGTCTGCACTGACCACAATCCCACCCGGGCCCTATCCCCATAACCCCATGCATTTGCCCGAGCTAGCCCCCCTGACACTAAGGGGCAATTTAGGGTGGCCAATCCACCTAACCTGCACATCTTTGCACCGTGGGAGGAAACTGGAGCACCCGGAGGAAACCCACGCAGACACGGGGAGAACGTGCAGACTCCAGACAGACAGCGACCCAAGCCGGGAATCGAACCCGGGCCCCTGGCGCTGTGAAGCAGCAGTGCTAACCACTGTGCCACCGTGCCGCCCAGAATCCTGTTCCTTCTAATGAAGCAGAACCTAAATATTAGGACGATGTCAAGTAGTTTAATTGCTAATTCTAAATTACCTATAATTTCATGGCCCATTAAAATGCATTATTATGTAAAAAGCTTAAACGATTAATTTTCCACAAATGAATAATTAACAGAAACAGCAGTACCTTAAGGGATAGGGTCTACTCACATCATAAAAATACTATTCTCCAGCCTCAACAAAGCAGTGCACATGGTCAAACACTCAGACATTCCAGTGAAACTGACCTAACCTGCCATCCTGACACATCATTGACAGTGTGCACGACTGGGGGAATGCACGTAAATGATCTGCCTCTTTAAATCCTACCCCTTTGCACACTCCCACATTCCCCCCCACCCTCTCCTCCCCCAAAACCTCCCTGGCTCCAACTGGAGGAGAGACTTAATCTACCGCCTATCTCTGCTAATCAGATAAATTTGTGTCGGGAAGTCCCCAGACGTTAGGTACCTTTAAGTATCGTCTGTCTGCGGATTTTTCAGCACATGCCGAGTCCCAGACAATGCGGCTTCACTCAAGCGCCCACCAGCCTGCCTTCCCAAAAAACCCCGCCGTCTGCTCCTTCGACCAGCCGACAAATCCCTCTCCCCCCGGGTGGGACCTCCACACATCCCCACGCCCACAAACACCCCATTAATTCCACAAATGACCTTATGGTGGCAAAAAGGATTGAAGCGAACTCTGCCTAGATTCACACATCAAGCAATTTTGCTTCTTATCTTTCCTGAGCCGCCACGTTAACGGCACTAATGCACAGTCAGTATTTTTAAGGAGTTTAAGAGATTATTTCAGAAGAGTTGTTAATCATTCCTAATTATATTCATCAATAACTGGGCACCAGGGTCACAGCACACGCCCAGAGACCTGACATCTTACCTCCTACATCCAATGTGACACAGATGACCTGATGCGCTAAATTCTTTTGTACAATGTCATTGTTGGGGATGTCAGTTCATAGTTTATTTCCATGACTCGTGCCAGCTCTGTCTCAGATAAGTTGCACTCTCGTTTCTCAAGTTAGAGGCGGCACAGGGGGTTAGCACTGCTGCCTCACGGTGCCAGGGACCCGGGTTCAATTCCGGCCTCGTCTGTGCGGAGTTTGCACGTTCTCCCCGTGTCCGCGTGCGTTTCCTCCGGGTGCTCTGGTTTCCTCCCAAACTCCAAAGATGTTGCGGGTTAGATGGATTGGTCGTGCCAAGTTGCCCCTTAGTGTCAGGGGGGTTAGCAGGGTAAGTACATGGGGTTATGGGGATAGGGGCCTGGGTGGGATTGTGGTCGGTGCAGACTCGATGGGTCCAAATGGCCTCCTTCTGCACTGCAGGGATTCTATTCTATGACTAGAGGAGGGAGTGCATTTGGAGGAAGTTGGGATGAACAATCTCTTTCAACGTCAATATTCCTGAGATTCACTGGGAGAGAAACGGGGACGTTGGTGTGTCTAGTCTTTTTGGGCAATGATTTCTCACACCCAATCTTCTCCCGAGATGCGAGGGCTGTCAGAAGGGACGGTGGAGACACTGGCAATTGGCCACTGGAAGCTGGTGTGTATCGGCAAATCAGGGTTTTCATGCCACAGGTCACCAACCGGGTGGGGCTTGAGACCGCTCCAGTGACCTCAGGGGTGGCTCCTTATAAAAGGAGGCTGCCACCACAAGACTCACTGGAACGATGGAGGTTGAGGGGTGACCTGATAGAAGTCTACAAGATTACAAGGGGCATGGACAGAGTGGATAGTCAGAAGTTTTTTCCCAGGCTGGAAGAGTCAATTACTAGGGGCACAGGTTTAAGGTGCGAGGGGCAAGTTTTAAAGGAGATGTACGAGGCAAGATTTTTACACAGAGGATGGTGGGTGCTTGGAACTCTCTGCCGGGGGAGGTAGTGGAAGCAGATATGATAGTGACTTTTAAGGGACGTCTTGACAAATACATGAATAGGATAGGAATGGAGGGATATTGTCCCCGGAAGGGTAGGGGGTTTTATTTAAGTCGGCCAGCATGGTCGGTGCAGGCTTAGAGGGCCGAAGGGCCTGTTCCTGTGCTGTGATTTTTTTTGTTCTTTGTTCTTTAAGGCAAGAATAATGCTTTAATTATTTCAATTCTGGGGAGCTAGGAAGAGCCGTAAGAATCCCTGCAGTGGAGAAGGAGGTCATTCGGCCCATCGAGTCTGCACCGACCACAATCCCACCCAGGCCCTATCCCCATCATCCCGCGTATTTACCCTACTAATCCCCCTGGCACTAAGGGGCAATTTAGCACGGCCAATCCACCTAACCAGCATGTCTTTTGGACTGTGGGAGGAAAGCGGAGCACCCGGAGGAAACCCACGCAGACACGGGAAGAACGTGCAGACTCCACACAGACAGTGACCCAAGCCGGGAATCGAACCCAGGTCCCTGGCGCTGTGGGGCAGCAGTGCTAACTACTGTGCCACCGTGCCGCCCTGCTGCTGGTTGCACTCGAGGTTAGGCCTGGCGTTTTCATATTCGGGGTACAAAGCATGATTATGCCACCTCTAATGATGCCCATCATACAATGAAATCCCATTCACCACGGAGCTGCCAGGGATGCCCAGTAGGCATCAGCAGCTTGGCACACTCATATCAATGAGGCTTAATGCCCAATATTGGGTGTGCCTCACGTCATATTCTAGAGTAAGAAGTCTCACAACACCATGTTAAAGTCCAACAGGTTTATTTGGTAGCAAATACCATAAGCTTTCGGAGCGCTGCTCCTTCGTCAGATGGAGTGGAAATGTGAAAGCTCCGAAAGCTATTTGCTACCAAATAAACCTGTTGGACTTTAACCTGGTGTTGTGAGACTTCTTACTGTGTTCACCCCAGTCCAACGCCGGCATCTCCACATCATATTCTAGAGTGCCAGGTAGGGAAGGATAGGACTTTATTAATCTTTACACCATTAATAAACATTTATTTACAGAGGTGTACATTCCAAACTTGTACTTCCTCACCCGGTGACTACAGTTTCAGTCCAAGAAGCACTTTTTCTGTTTGTATCACAGCTTGGTATGGCTCCTGCTCTGTCCAAGACCGCAAGAACCTACAAAGGGTCGTGAACGAAGCCCAGTCCATCACTCAAACCAGCCTCCCATCCATTGACTCTGTCTACACTTCCCGCTGCCTTGGAAAGGCAGCCAGCATAATCAAGGACCCCACGCATCCCGGATATTCTCCCTTCCACCTTCTTCTGTCGGGAAAAAGACCTAAAAGTCTGAGGTCACGTACCAACCGACTCAAGAACAGCTTCTTCCCTGCTGCCACCAGACTTTTGAATGGACCTATCTTGCATTAAGTTGATTTTTCTCTACACCCTAACTATGACTGTAACACTACATTCTGCACTCTCTCCTTTCCTTCTCTATGAACGGTATGCTTTGTCTGTATAGAGCGCAAGAAACAATACTTTTCACTGTATGCTAATACATGTGACAATAATAAATCAAATCAAATCACTCCTCATGGGAATGTGGGCAGAAGTGGATCTTTGGTTAATGTCCATAGCTTGCGTACAATCAACCACAACTAATGTCCAATTAACACCCTGGACCTACCATGCCAATGCAGGGGCTGCCTTGTGTGCCCTCTCTGCTGATTGCTCCCCCACCCATCCTCTTGGTCACTCCCTCTCTCCAGATGACATTCTCCATATCTCCCCCTCCCCGCTCCACTAATCACGGTTAGTGAACAAATGTAAAATGAATGAAGTAGAGTGTTGGGGAACTGCAAAATCTGCGAACCAAAATTGTTTATTGCGTCAAGTTAAATTCTTCTAAATTTTCTAAAACATTTCAAGCAATACACGGTGGCACAATAGTTAGCACTGCTGCCCCACAATGCCAGGGACCCGGGTTCGATTCCCGGCTTGGGTTACCGTCTATGTGGAGTTTGCACGTTCTCCCCGTGTCTGTGTGGGCTTCCTCCGGGTGCTCCAGTTTCCTCCCACAGTCTGAAAGAGGCGCTGGTTAGGTGCATTGGTCATGCTAAATTGCCCCTTAATATCCCAGGATGTGTAGGTTAGGTGGACTGGCCATACTAAATTGCCCATTAGTGTCCAAAGATGTGTAGGCTAGGTATATTGGCCATGCTAAATTCTCCCTCAGTGTACTTGAACAGGCGCTGGAGTGTGGTGCCTAGGGGATTTTCACAATAACTTCATTGCAGTGTTAATGTAAGCCTACTTGTGACACTAATAAATAAATTTAAACTTAATATAGTGAAAAATAATGTATTCATAGTCATATAAATGATCAGGCTGCACGGTGGCACAGTGGTTAGCACTGCTGCCCCACAGCGCCAGTGTCCCGGGTTCAATTCCGACCTTGGGTCACTGTCTGTGTGGAGTTTGCACATTCTCCCAGTGTCTGCGTGGGTTTCCTCCAGGTGCTCCGGTTTCCTCCCACAGTCCAAAGATGTGCAGGTTAGGTGAATTGGTCATGCTAAATTGCCCCTTCATGTCCCAAGATATAGAGGTTAGAGGCATTAGTGGGGTAAACGCATGGGGTTACGGGTTAAACCTGGGTACGAGTTGGTGCAGACTCGATGGGCCAAATGGTTTCCTTCTGCACCAGAGGGATTCTATGATTTACTCAGAGCACCTCACAACCAACTAATGACTTCTGAAGCGCAGTCATAGAAACAAAATGGAAGAGCAGAAATCCAGCTGTATCCAAAAAAAGGGCAGCAGTGTGAATCGGCAACCAAACAGCCTGTGGGTCAGAGAATTAGGGCTACACCGCTGTTAATTTGCTCTCCCTTTGAGTGAGTGTCCTCTCAGGGAATGCAGTGCAGAAGCCTTGCTATAGCATTTGACCTTGCTATAGGCATGCCCCCTCACACATTAAAAAAAAACAACTTATCGTTCTGCAGGTTTTTGCTGTTACTACCTGACCCCGTCATTGTCACCTTTCACTGAAGAGTTACTCTTCAGTGGGGTAAAAGAATGGAATTCTGCAGCGCTTTCCTTCTTGCCTGGTCACCGTTCACTGAACGATGGTTCTCTGCCCATCATTGGAAAGCTTTCCTTTCTGGTGGAGTGGGTGCGCGAACAATAAATATCTGATATTCAACAATCTCCTCGGCTCAGATCACAATTTGAGTTTGTACTCAATTCTCGCTTTGTTGCGTTACTTATTCTTGCTCACTTCAAACAAAGAGATAATTCGATCTTTCTTGGAGCAAAAACGTGATTTTGGATTACCCAGGGGTTGACAGTAAAGGTATCCCCTTGGGTCAGTCAACGAACATTTTGGCAAGAGAAAGATGTCATCATCCCAACTCAGAAACCACCAATCTTAACACTCATGCTTTATTTTCTATTTCCAACAGTTTGCTCTTGTACTCGATATCCCCGTGTCATCTCTCTCAATGCCAGGACTCCAACCTGTCAAAGCCCATTTAATGAGCACGCTGACATTTTTAACACAATCAGATTACATTCATCCTCTGAAACAGCCTGATAATTTCAAACACCAGATTAGTATTGGGTTGGATTAAGACGCATAACTTGACAGGTCAATCAGAAGAAAATCCAGATTTCAATTTGAAACTTACTACCGACTGAATTACTTTAAAACAAACAGTTGAACATCCTCCAATAAATCCAGGTCTCTGTGTTCCTGACAAAAGGAAATGGCCTCAGAATAAACAAACAATACAGCACAGGAACAGGCCCTTCAGCCCATCAAGCCTGCCCTGATATGTGGTTTCTATCCCTCTGATCGCCTCCCATTCATGGGTCTATCAAAATAAACCTTGACCGTTGCTAACGTGTCTGCTTCCACCGCCTCCACTGGCAGTGCGTTCCAGACACCCACCACCCTCTGTGTGAGAAACTTTCCCTACACGTCTCCACCTCTCACCTTGAACCTGTGCCCTCTTGTCATTGACACTTCCATCCTGGGGAAAAGCCTCTGACTATCCACCCTGTCTGTGCCTCTCATAATTTTGTAGACCTCTATCAGATCCCCCCTCAGCCTCCGTCTTTCCAGTGAAAACATTCCGAGTTTATCCAACCTCTCCTCATACCTAAAACCCTCCAGACCAGGCAACATCCTGGCAAACCTTCTTTGCACTCTTTCCAAAGCATCCACCTCCTTCTGATAGTGTGGCAACCAGAACTGAACAGAATTCGGCCCATCGAGTCTGCACCAGTAACAATCCCACCCCAGGCCCTAACGCACAACCCGCACATTTTCCCCACTAATCCCTCTAACCTACATATCCCGGGACAACTATGGGCAATTTAGCATGGCCAATCAACCTAACCTGCACATCTTTGGACCGTGGGAGGAAACCGGAGCACCCGGAGGAAACCCACGCAGACACTGGGAGAACGTGTAAACTCCACGCAGACAGTGACCCAAGCCGGGAATCGAACCCGGGCCCCTGGCATTGTGAGGCTGGCAGTGCTAACCCACTGTGCCACCGTGCTGCCCCTGCTGTCATAATAACCGCAATTTTAATCGATCCTAAAGTAGGTAAAAATGGATTTAAGGCACGGAATCTCATGCCCCTATGAATCGCAGAAAAAGATTCAACCGTTATCCCTGTAAACAGAGCAATGAAAATTCGAGTCGGTGTGACTTGCCACTTTCCTTTGGGATCCGGTGTGACAGAAAAGGCTCCTGTCCTGATTTCTTCTGTGAATTCATCACTGCGGATGGGAATCAATGTCCACCTCAATCAGGCCGCCCAGTGCTGGCTGCCGGCGGTTTGCCTGCCTCGGTTTGGCGCTCAGGGAGTTAAGGCAGCCTCTCAGAAGCAAAGTGGCTAACTGGCCCATCATTACCGATAATCAGCACTGAGACCGGACTCATCATTTCAAGGTAAATGCTCCAAAGCCTTTTCACGCTGCACCACAGGTTCACCTTAATTATCAAAAGGAGCCTCTTTTATCAAGCGAGAAGAAGCCAACAAGAGGGCCTGCCATTAACAAGATGGTAAAATCTCATTTGCAGCACCTGATCCTCAGCTTTGTAATCACATTGCGGCACCTAAAATTAACCTCTTCAAGTGTCAGAGCGGCATCTAACGCAGTGCCAAAGTGAGAAGCATTGTATCAGGGCTAAAACTATGTAATCCCCATGATTCTCCGTGTTAATTAGGCCACTCACACACGGACACTATGGACAATTCTTCTGCCATTTAAAGCAACTTCACTTTTCTTCCCCCCCCCTGCTAAGGTACACGATTTTGGGACAATTTGTCCCTTCAGTACTTTTTTTTATATATATAAAAAAATCTTTGTCGGGTAGTTGTTAAAAACTAGAGGAAAGACATCACGTGTCTCAATGTAACTTCAGTCGCTCGGAAGTGAAAAAGAAAGCATGAAGCACAGTGATTAAGAATCTGCAAAAAGAAACATCTTCAGGCAGAAGTGCCGCATTCATCTTAGGTGAACGCAAGGCCTGAGCAGGAGAGCTGCGGACAGAGATGCACACCAAAGCCACACACAGGTATATGAATCAACTCCGCACAACGGTCATGATGACAAGCGACACTGCATTTAATAAAGCGAGAATTTACTGCTTTTTTTAAAATCGATTCGCGGGGGGGGGGGGCGGAAAGGAAAAACATAAACATTTCTCCAACTCTGTAATGAAACTGTCTGCTATCTTTATGGACACCACAGAGTTTCCGCCCCCCCCCCCCCCCCCCGATCCCCCATCCATAATATAACCAGCTGTATCCTGCTCTGTCAGAGCAGTGACCAGTTAGGATTCATTAATCATACTTACCTCTGAAGCCAAGTGGCGCACAGGGTTGGTATAAAAGCGACACTCGGACCTGCTCAAAATCCTGCAAAAAGCCAGCAACTAATTTTGTGCGCTGATCAGGTGGGCCGTTTCTTCGATTGGCAGATTCAGCACGACCCCGGGAGAGACTCTCTATTAACCTCCGAGAGAACAAACCAAAAACCCTGCAGAGTCTCTCTTCAGTGTAACGCAGAGAACGTTTCCACTGGGTGAAGGAAGCAAATCGAGGTTTAATTTATCATTGACTGGGTATACTGCTTCATCCTCTTGTCAGTATTTTAATCTCTCATAACATGATCCGCCCCCTCCAGTGCATATGAATCATATGATAAGATGCGGCTATGTAAGCTGTTAAGGATAGGGGATTTGTAGACTGGTGCTGATGCTCATGGAGTTAAAGTCTGTACAGAATCAGCTGAAGAGTTCTCCTCGCAATGCTTAAAAAGTTAAAGCAGAATTTCCCACAAATAGTCTCTGCGCAACACTTACGTTGCGAAATTTCCCAGGCATTATGGTTTTTTTAAAGTTTATTTATTATTGTCGCAAGTAGGCTTACATTGACACTGCAATGAAGTTACTGTGAAAATCCCCTAGTCGCCACACTCCGGCGCCTGTTCGGGTACACTGAGGGGGGGAATTTAGCATGGCCAATGCACCCTAACCAGTACGTCTTTCGGACTGTGGGAGGAAACCAGTGCAAACCCACGCAGACACAGGGACTCATGCAGACTCCGCACAGACAGTGACCCAAGCAGGGAATCGAACTCGGGTCCCTGGCGCTGTGAGGCAGCACTGCTAACCACTGTGCCACAGTGTGGTTTCTGTGATCTCACTTACGTATACGGCTAAATATTTAGGAAAACACCAGTAGTTTGAGAAGATTGTGCTGGAAATGCACGACGCTGAAGAAATAGTTCTTGTCAAATAGTATTTCCCACGCCAAAAATTTCTAACACTTGAAGACAGAAACTTTAAAGTTTATTTATTAGTCACAAGTAAGGCTCACATTACCACTGCAATGAAGTTACTGTGAAATTCCCCTAGTCGCCACACTCTGGCGCCTGTTCGGGTCAAAGCACCCAACCAGCACGTCTTTCAGACTGTGGGAGGAAACCGGAGCACCCGGAGGAAACCCACGCAGACATGGGGAGAACGTGCAGATTCCACACAGACAATGACCCAAGCCCGGAATCGAACCTGGGGCCCTGGCGCTGTGAAGCAGCAGTGCTAACCGCTGTGCCACCCTGCTGCCCCAGTGGACTTCAAATGTGAAACAGACTTCCTGACATTCTGAACATTGCTAATGAAAAAAAAGGTCAAATTAAGAACAAAGAACAAAGAACAGTACAACACAGGATCAGGCCCTTCAGCCCACTAAGTCTGTGCCGACACAGATGCCTCTCTAATCTAATATTTTCTTGCCTCTGCGTGGTCTACATCCCTCAATTCCCTGACTATCCCTGTATCTATCCAGATGCCTCTTGAATGTTGTCATAGAATCTGCTTCCACCACCTCCTCCGGCAGCGCGTTCCAACCATTCACCGCCCTCTGTGTAAAAAACTTGCCCCTTAATCTCTTTTAAACTTTCCCCCTCTCATTCTCAACCTACGTCCCCGAGTAATTGGCCCTTTGCTTAATTCATTCATTCATTCATTCGTTTCCAATTGACGGAGAGTGTTAAAGTGGAATACAATTTTAAAGGATTAACTTTAACACATGTCAAAAGATATTTTGCACAAAAGATTAAGGACGTTGTTAGACCTCAGACTAAGGAGTTTTATTGAACAAAGAACAATACAGCACAGGAACAGGCCCTTCGGCCCATCCAGCCTGCGCCATTTCCTAATCCTTATTTACACCCATTACTTATTGCACATGCTTCTAGCCCTCTGATCGCCTCCCATTTCTGTGTCTAGCAAGATATGCCTTGAACGTTGCCAATGTTCCTGCTTCCACCACCTGCACTGGCAGTGCATTCCAGGCACCCACCACCCTCTGTGTGAAAAACTTTCCCCGCACGTCTTCCCTAAACTTACCCCCTCTCACCCTGAACCTGTGCCCTCTTGTAGTCGACCTTTCCACCCTGGGAAAAAGCCTCTGACTGTCCACCCTATCTGTGCCTCTGATAATTTTGAAGGCTTCTATCAGGTCGACCCTCAGCTTCCATCTTTCCAGTTGAAAACAATCCGAGTTTATCCGACCTCTCCTCATATCTAAAGCCCTCCAGACCAGGTCACCATATGAATAGATGCTGACCATATTATTTCCCAGTAATCAAATGCTAGCACTGTGATAAGTCCTCAGAGGCAGAAGTCCCTTCACCAAAATCCCTTTATTTACAAGTCTGACACCAGCATACAGAGTGCTTTCAGCTGGTAGTCTACACTAGGAGTGCCAGAGGAATTGACACGCCTGGTTAACTACAAAGCAAGAGGCTCCCTGATTGGCCCAATCAATTTGGCCCCTAATCAGGGACATCTTTTTGTGGGCCCTTAATCAGGGAGTTCATATTCTAACAGGCCCACCTCAATTGCCTGATTAAAATCATTACAAGCACTTAGCAAGTGTGCCGTGGTTGTAAGACCATAAGACATGGGAGCAGAATTAGGCCACTCGGCCCATCGAGTCTGCTCCGCCATTCAATCATGGCTGATATTTTTCTCATCCCCATTCTCCTGCTTTTTCCCCATAATCTCTGATCCCCTTACCGAGAACCTATCCATCTCTGTCTTAAAGACACTCAATGACCTGACCTCCGCAGCCTTCTGCGGCAAAGAGTTCCACAGATTCACCACTCTCTGGCTGAAGAAATTCCTCCTCATCTCTGTTTTAAAGGATCGTCCCTATAGCCTGAGGTTGTGCCCTCTGGTTCTAGTTTTTCCTACCAGTGGAAACATCCTCTCCACGTCCACTCTGCCCGGGCCTCGCAGTATCCTGTAAGTTTCAATAAGATCCCCCTTCATCCTTCTAAACTCCAACGATTGCAGACTCAGAGTCCTCAACCATTCCTCATATGACAAGCTCTTCATTTATCTGTATCTCAAGCATCCATCCCCCAGCAAGGGTTTCACTTTGTGCCAGTGATGGCCAGTGGTACCCACATTGACACCAACAATACAGGCCCCCAAATGGAATCCTTACTGTAGGAATAGGACTTTAATCGGATAAATCATAAAAATGTATATTCGCTGATATTAATTCAAGTTCATTATCTCCAGGGCTTGTCGATGATGGTTTTAAACTACTCATCATTCAGTCCTGTGGTTCATGACATCAGTTGAACAGCTCAGTGCGATTACTGCTTTGAAATCACTTCCAGGTAGCCATTATTCTTTATTTAATGCAGCTTAGCAAAGTGATCCAGGGGCTTTAATGCTCGAATAAAGAACAAAGAACTCTTGCCAATTGCTAATTACTTCATTTGAGATTGCCTTCTCGCAAAATTATCCTCTTCTTGAGCGGTGCTTGAGTAGGAAAGAGAATAAGACTTGCTGTGTCACCCTCTCATGATGTTCGGATATGGCCTGGCCGAGGGAAAACGTTCCGGTGCTTTCCTCAGATGGCGAGTAAAGTATTTCAAGTTGGACTATTTTGCAATGGAGCCTCCCTTTTAATGAAAAGAATTGCTATTTGTACATATCAATAAATATTCTTTCGTTCACCCTACCGGTTAGGTGCATTGGCCATGCTAAAATTCTCCCTCAGGTGTACCCGAACAGGCGCCAGAGTGTGGCAACTGGGGGATGTCCACAATAACTTCATTGCAGTGTTAATGTAAGCCTACTTGTGACACTAATAAATAAAAAAATACAAATAAAATAAAATAAATAACTGCAATACTACATTCTGCACCCTCTCCTTCACCTTCTCCCCTATGTACTCTATGAACGGTATGCTTTATCTGTATAGTGCGCAGGAAACAATACTTTTCACTGTATCCCAATACATTTGACAATAATAAATCAAATCAAAAGTTTAAATTTATTTATCACTGTCACAAGTAGGCTTGCATTAACACTGCAATGAAGTTACTGTGAAAATTTCCTGGTCACTGCACTCTGCCGCCTGTTCGGGTACACTGAGGGGGAATTTGGCACGGCCACTGCAGCTAACCAGCACGTCTTTCGGACTGTGAGAGAAACGGGAGCACCCGGAGGAAACCCACGCAGACACGGGGAGAATGTGCAAACTCCGCAGCGACAGTGACTCAAGTTGGGAATCGAACCCAGCTCCCTGGCGCTGTGCGGCAGCAGCGCTAACCACTGCACCACTGTGCCGCCCATCTAAGTTGTGGATTCAAGGTCCACTACAGAACCTGGACCCGACATCTCAGTGCACTGTCAGAGATGTCATCTCTCAGATGAGATGTCACAGCAGGGCCCAGTCCACTTGCTCAGGTGGACCTAGAGAGGTCCCATGCTGCTACCTGATGGCGGTCAAGGGAGTTTTCCCATTGTTCCAACCAACATTCATCTCCCTCAGCCGACAATACCAGGGCAGAACAAGTGGCCATTATCCGACTGCTTTGCACAGGTCCTTGTCATGCATCGAACTGGTTGCCATGTTTGCCACCATAGTAAGAAGTCTCACAACAGTGATCAGTTTTCATAGAATCCCGACAGTGCAGAAGGAGGCCATTCGACCCATTGAGTCTGCACCGATCACAATCCCTATCCCCATAACCCCACATAAACCTGCTAATCCGCCTGACACTAGGGTCAATTAAGCATGGCCAATCAACCTAACCCACACACCTTTGAAGTGTGGGAGGAAACCAGAGCACCCGGAGGAAACCCATGCAGACACGGAGAACGTGCAGACTTCACACACAGTGACCGAAGGCCGGGACTGAACCTGGTCCTTGGCGCTGTGAGGCAGCAGTGCCAACCACTGTGCCACCAGGCCACCCCATTGTTCCCATTACTCTCATCATAGAATAGAATCCCTACAGTGCAGAAGGAGGCCATTCGACCCATCGAGTCTGCACCGACCACAATCCCACCCAGGCCCTATCCCCGTAATCCCACGTATTTACCCCACTAATCCCTCTAACCCGGGACACTAAGGGGGCAATTTAGCATGGCCAATGCACCTAACCAGCACATCTTTGGACTGTGGGAAGAAACCGGAGCACCCAGAAGAAACCCACGCAGACGCAGGGAGAACGTGCAAACTCCACATAGACAGTGACCCAAGCCGGGAATCGAACCCAGGTCCCTGGCGCTGTGAGGCAGCAGTGCTAACCACTGTGCCACCGTGCTTCCCTTTTCTATCACCATTGATGGAAGCTCTTTGTTAATAATGTTTGACAAGATAGTCTTTTCCTGGGTTTGTTGGAAACCGTGCAAGGCTAAAATGCGTCATCGCTCCAAAAGACCGTCATCGTCACAGGAAAAATGATGTGGAGCTGTTACAATGTCCCAGTGATCTGTTGTCTCTGAGAATCTGGAGTGTGTGTCTCAATCCCAATTGCCT
This sequence comes from Mustelus asterias, assembly GCF_964213995.1. Lineage (NCBI taxonomy): Eukaryota > Metazoa > Chordata > Chondrichthyes > Carcharhiniformes > Triakidae > Mustelus > Mustelus asterias. Next base: position 8,774,872 of record NC_135822.1, on the reverse strand, counting down.
GTACCAGGAAGTGCAGTCAGCCAGCCAAATCAATAACTCCGTTTTCTCCTGGCTGTTTGCTAATGCCTCTTACGCGAAATCTGGCAGGGTCATTTCAGGGTAAATCATGAAAGACAAACCTCTTACCAACTCTCACTGCAACTCTCCTCAGGTAACACAAAACAGTTTCACTGGGAATTCTACACTGGCCATGGGTGACCTGCGAGCTTCCCAAAGGTAAGGCAAGGTCAAGGCTTGCGTCACCGTTGGTAAAACTCGAGTCCCTGAGTCAGCTGAAGCTGAATCGAGGTCTGGATCAACGGGTTGACAAGCTTAGACTGATAAGTCTCGCTTATCACCATGCACAAGGTGGAAACACAGAGAAAATCTCCATTAATCACATCCTTAACTATCAATACTTTCATCCCCATCAACCCACAATACAATGACGTCAATAATAACAGGTCAGATTTATCCATCAGAACACGAGCTGATTACTTAGGATCCAACAATGGGAAGATCTTTGTGCCAATGTGTGGAATGAGATATTCGGGGAGGGGACGGATTGTTCCTGCAATTCCTCTAGAAATTGTAAGAAGCCTCACAACACCAGGTTAAAGTCTGACAGCTTTATTTGGAATCACGAGCTTTCTGAGCGCTCCTCCTTCATCAGGACCTGATGAAGGAGCGGCGCACTGAAAGCTCATGATTCCAAATAAACCTGTTGGACTTTGACCCTGGTGTTGTGAGACTTCTTACTGTGCCCACCCCAGTCCAATGCCGGCATCTCCACCTCCTCTACAAATTGGCAGCGGAATTGGCGGAACAATGAGGATCCAGTGGCACAGTGGTTAGCACTGCTGCCTCACAGCGCCAGGGACCCGGGTTCGATTCCGTGCGGAGTCTGCGCATTCTCCCCTTGTCTGCATGGGTTTCCGCCGGATGCTCCGATTTTCTCCTACTGTCCCAAAGACGTGCTGGTTAGGTGGATTGGCCATGCTAAATCGCTCCTTTAGTGTCAGGGGGACTAGCTAGGGTAAATGCCTGGGGTTATGGGGATAGGGCCTGGGTGGGATTGTGGATGGTGCAGACCCAATGGGCCGAATGGCCTCCTTCTGCACTGTAGGGATTCTAGATTCTATGGTTCTAAGTCTACAACTACCTACTCGCGTTGACAGGAATATTCCTCTCCATTCCCCTTCCCCACCCTCTCCCCCCCATCCCACCCCCAACCACCTCTGATCCTGCCTTCTGCTTCCCAACTCATCACTGCAAACGGTGCCAAGGGGTCAACTTAGGAATCTGCGTCTTTCCGTTCTTTTTTTAAAAGTTTATTTATTAGTGTCACAAGTAGGCTTACATTAACACTGCAATGAAGTTACTGTGAAAATCCCTTAGTCGCCACACTCCGGCGCCTGTTCGGGTACACTGAGGGAGAATTTAGCATGGCCAATCAACCTAACCAGCACGTCTCTCGGACTGTGGGAGGAAACCGGAGCACCCGGAGGAAACCCACGCAGACACGCGGAGAATGTGCAGACTCCACACAGACAGTAACCCAAGCCGGGAATCGAACCCAGGTCCCTGGCGTTGTGAGGGTGCAGTGCTGACCACTGTGCCACCCAAACAAAGAACAAAGAACAAAGAAAATTACAGCACAGGAACAGGCCCTTCGGCCCCTCCAAGCCTGCACCGACCATGCTGCCCGACTGAACTAAAACCTCCTAACCTTCCGGGGACCATATCCCTCTATTCCCATCCTATTCATGTATTTGTCCAGACGCCCCTTAAAACTCACTGTCGTATCCGCTTCCAGTACCTTCCCCGGCAGCGAGTTCCAGGCACCCACCACCCTCTACGTAAAAAACTTCCTTGTACATCTCCTTTAAACCTTGCCTCTCGCACCTTAACCCTATGCCCCCTAGTAATTGACTCTTCCACCCGGGGAAAAAGCTTCTGACTATCCCCACTGTCCATGCCCCTCATAATCGTGTAGACTTCTATCAGGTCGCCCCTCAACCTCTGTCGTTCCAGTGAGAACAAACCAAATTTCTCCAATCTCTCCTCATAGTTAATGCCCTCCTTATCAAGTTCATGTGTGGAGTTTGCACATTCTCCTCGTGTCTGCGTGGGTTTCCTCCGGGTGCTCTGGTTTCCTCCCACAGTCCAAAGATGTGTGGGTTAGGTTGATTGGCCAGGTTAAAAAATTGCCCCTTAGCGTCCTGGGATGTGTAGGTTAGAGGGATTAGCGGGTAAAATATGTGGGGGTAGGGCCTGGGTGGGATTGTGGTCGGTGCGGACTCGATGGGCCGAATGGCCTCCTTCTGCACTGTAGGGTTTCTATGAACATCCTGGTAAATCTTTTCTGTACCCTCCCCAAAGCCTCCACAACTTTCTGATAGTGTGGTGAGCAGAATTGCACACTATATTTCAAGTGCGGCCTAACTAAGGTTCTATAAAGCTGTGATGAGCTGTGGCAGGGCAGAGACAGGTGGTGTAAAGCAGGCAGAAGTTGACAGCCATTATGATGGAACAGATAAGTGATAGGAAGCTCATTCCTGTGTCAAATACGACAGGGAGGTTACAATGACCTGGCTTGACCTCAGATTGTGATTGGCGAGAGAGGTGGAGTAGGTGGCAATGGAATGGAGTTTGTGTTGATGAATTAGATGGATTAGCCATGGGAAATGTGCGGGGTTACGGGCAAAGGGTGAGGCAGAGAGCCTGGTTAAGATACTCGGTCAGAGAGTTGGTGCAGACTCGATGGACCTCTTCTGGCCTCTTCTGCACTGTAGTGACTCTAGGTTTCTACCTTTGGACTTGGCTATTTCAAAGCATTGCAGTCTGGCCTCCCATCTTTCTTTCAAAATAAAATTGTCAATGACAATAGGTGTGACTTTCCCAGCCGTTCAGGCCACGCTTTCTCCCCCGCTGCACGAGGTCAGAGAATTTGGTACCCGGCCAAATCTCCATTCACTGCAGCGGGATGGGAAATCCCGCGTGAATGGCCGTAACATTCTGGCTGATGGCTTCAGCCTTCCCAATATTGAGTTGGAACAATTTTGTGCTCATTTCCTGTTGGATGTTGGACAAGCAGTGTGAAAAGTTAGTTGTTGCTTGAGTGGCGGCGAGGTCGGGCTGGGTGTTGTCAGCGTGTGTGGACTTAATCCTTTGCTTGATCTGAGCTTTGTTGACAACAGCTTTGCATTGGATGTAAATCTTCCATAAACAATTGATAATCACACCCAGATCCTCTCTGCTTCCAGCACTCTGCTAACAGACCCACAACTAAAAACTGCCTCGTTCTGTACCAACATTTTTAACTGATATTTATCTATCTACATCAAAATCCATCTGAATCCTATTACCATCTGTAACTACTGAATTTCCACATTTATCAATTTTTCATATTCTCAGCAATCATTGTTTTGTTCCCGTGGCATTGCTCATGGGATGTCGCGGGATGGATTTGCTGGTTTATCAGATTTTCTTTATCCGTTCATGGGATGTGGGCGTCGCTGGCTGGGTCAGCATTTATTGCCCATCCCTGAGGGCATTTAAGAGTCAACCACATTGCTGTGGATCTGGAGTCACATGTAGGCCAGGCCAGGTAAGGACAGCAGATTTCTTTCCGTAAAGGACATTAAAGTTTATGTATTAGTGTCACAAGTAGGCTTACATTAACACTGCAATGAAGTTACTGTGAAAATCCCTTAGCCGCCACACTCCGACGCCTGCTTGGGTACATTGAGGGAGAATTTAGCACGGCCAATGCACCGACCAGCACGTCTTTTTGGACGGTGGGAGGAAACCGGAGCACCCGGAGGAAACCCACGCAGACACGGGGAGAGAATGTGCAGGCTCCACACAGACAGTGACCCAAGCCGGGAATCGAACCCAGGTCCCTGGCGCTGTGAGGCAGCAGTGCTAACCGCTGTGCCACCGTATTAGTGAACCAGATGGGTTTTTCCGACAATCGACAATTGTTTCATGGTCATCAGTAGATTCTTAATTCCAGAGAGTGGATCTCATAGAAACTTAGAAAATTTGAACAGGGTTGGATAGGGTAGATTCAGAACAAATGTTCCCAATGATGGGGGGAGTGCAGAACCAGGGTCATAGTTTGAGGATAAGGGGGGGGGTAAACCTTTTAGAATTGAGATGAGGAGAAATTTCTTCACCCAGAGGGTGGTGAATGTGTGGAATTCACTCCCACAGAATGTCGTTGAGGCCAAAACGTTGTGTGATTTCAAGAAGAAATTAGATATAGCTCTTGGGGTTAAAGGGATTGAGGGACCTGGGGGGAAGGAGGGGATCAGGATGTTGAATTCGACGATCAAAATGAATGGCTGAGCAGGTTCGAAGGGCCTACTCCTGCTTCTCGCTTCTGTGTGTCTACGAATTCAAATTTCACCATCTGCCGGGGTGGGAATCGAACCTGGGTCTCCAGAGCATTACCCAGAGGCTCTGAGTTAGTAGTGCAGCGACAATACCACTGCGATCCCCCCCCTCCCCATGGGATGGATGATGGCTAAGTGGGAACGGTGAAGGTTTCTTCTTGTGGTGGGGGAGGGGAGGGGGGGTGCGGGTGGTGGGGTGGGGGGTGCTGGAGCTCTCGTTTGCCCAAGCAAGGTTGGTTACCAACACTGACTTGCTCCCACGTGTCCCACATTGCTTCGTTCTGCAGACCAAGTGAGGTTATTTATCTGACCTTTTCATTTGTTTCGAAGATCAAGAAGCCAGACATCAAGAGGTTTTCTGTCTCTCCATCAGATCCCTTTTGAAACATTTTTCCACCTTGGGTGGTTTTCAAATTTTTTTGCATATATCTATCTCTGCCGTGGCTGACTCTACCACATGTCTCTCTATGCAAATTCCCCTCCGAGTCACTCACCCTCCTGACTTGGAACGGCCAATATATTTCCTTCACTGTCGCTGGGTCAAACTCCTGGGACCCCCTCCCTAACAGCAGTGTGGGTGCACCTACACCACAGGGACTGCAACGGTTCAAAGGGAGGCTCGCCACCAGCTTATCGAGGGCAATTAGGGATGGGCAGTAAGTGTTGAGGCCTAGCCAGCGACACCCACATCCCGGGAAAGACGAATAGGTTCACAGCACTATCCATCAGTGCGATAGTTTTGTGATGTTGTGGTTATGCATCTTTTTAATACACAAGATTTCATTCAGAGTACTAATGTAATGGCCTCAGTGTGGCCCATGAGGTTGGCTTCATAGAGTATAAGCTCCCTGATTGAGGCAATGATTGCCTGCCCAATCAGGGAGCCTCACCTGTGTATATATATCAAGGAGTGTCAGGGCTACTAACATTCTAACATTGTACCTGAAGCACTTTAGGATGGAGATAAGTTTGTAAATAAAGGGAATCTGGTGAAGGGACCCCAGCCTAGAATCCATCATAGAATCCTTACAGTGCAGAAGGAGGCCATTCGGCCTATCAAGTATGTCCCGATCACAGTCCCAACCAGCCACTATCCCCGTAGCCCCATGTATTTACCCCAGCTAGTCCCCCTGACACTAGAAATCATAGAAATCATAGAAACCCTACAGTGCAGAAAGAGGCCATTCGGCCCATCGAGTCTGCACCGACCACAATCCCACCCAGGCCCTACCCCCATATCCCTACACATTTACCCACTAATCCCTCTAACCTACACATCTCAGGACACTAAGGGGCAATTTTAGCATGACCAATCAACGTAACCCGCAGATCTTTGGACTGTGGGAAGAAACCGGAGCACCCGGAGGAAACCCACGCAGACACGGGGAGAATGTGCAAACTCCACACAGACAGTGACCCAAGCGGGGAATCGAACCTTGGCGCTGTGAGGCAGCAGTGCTAACCGCTGTGCCGCCGTGCCGCCTCTGAGGGGTTATTTCAATGAAGTAATTGCTGTTGTTTATGGGTTGTGTACAGATCGTGGATTTCAGGAACAAATCGAAGATAAACTCCCTCCCTCCCGCCACGAGAGGGCTGAAGGTGCCTGGTGTGTGAGCGGCAGAAAAAGCAATGACACATTTGATAAAATTGGATGATTTAAGGGGGTTTAAGTCACTGACCTTTCACCTCTGGGATCAGGGTGCAATTCAAATGCAGTACAGACGGGCGGGTTGAAAATCTGCTCTGTCTGCTGGCCATAAGCGTCCAATCTGAAACAAGTTTGATCATTCTCAATGTAGTTCCTACTGCACATGGGCTACACAATACAGTCACCCTGAATTTGACACTGACGAACATACGGTTGGCAATAACATTCAGATAACCCCGAGCGCCATCGCAAAATGCCAGAAGGAGGATAGAGTAGAGGGAGCTTTACTCTACATCCAAACACACTTGACATGCACCAAGTCAAAAGAGGGGAGGAAAAAAATACCCTCGTTTCCCTGTAACCAACATCCCACACCTTTGCTAAGCGCCAAAAAATTAAATCTTCACCTCTTCCAAGGTTTTAGCACAAAATGGCAGAGCTAATCGGAAACGGCAAAAATAAAGGTGACGTGGGGCGCGATCCTACCGGCCGTTTGCGCCACGCTCCCGCTGCTGGGTCGGAGAATTTGGCGGCCAGTCGAATCTCTGTTCACTGCAGCGGGATGGGAAAATCCCGCCGGACTGAAGGGTCGGAAAATTCCAGCCGCAGTGTCCGGCGTGGATTGCAAAACGTTTTGGACCCATTCTGAGCAAATCTTGGGTTTATTCTCAACAAACTAGGGACCAAATAAAATTAGCCTGGCTTGCAAGTGTTCCTAAAGTTTCTCCTAAAGGCGAACAAACGGCAGGCTTATTGCATTACGCCGTGCGGCCAAGCGATACTGATTATCGCAATGACGTGGAGATGCCGGCGTTGGACTGGGGTGGGCACACTATGAAGTCTCACAACACCAGGTTAAAGTCCAACAGGTTCATTTGGAATCGCAAGCTTTCGAAGCGCTGCTCCTTCCTCCGTTGAGTGGAGAGTTGGGTTCACAAACACGGCATATATAGGCAGAGACGCAATTGCAAGATAATGTTTGGAATGCGAGTCTTTACAGGTAATCCTGGTAGCCAAGTTCCGCTCGCAGGAGGATGGCCTCAACCGAGATCTTGGGTACATGTCACACTACACGTAACCCCCACCATTTGGCCTGGGCTTGCAAAATCCTACTAACTATCCTGGCTTGAGACAATTCATACCTCTTTAACCTGTGATTATCCCTCTCTCCACTGGCACTGTCTGTACCTGTAAAGACTTGGTTACCTGTAAAAACTCGCATTCCAACCATTATCTTGTAATTGAGTCTGTGTCTATATATGCCCTGTTTGTGAACCCAACTCTCCACTCACCTGATGAAGGGGCAGCGCTCCAAAAGCTTGTGATTCCAAATAAACCTGTTGGACTTTAACCTGGTGTTGTGAGACTTCTGACTATTGCAATGGCAACGCTGTTACCATCACAACCAACTATCATTGCCTTTCCTGCAGCAAAAAAACTGCTGGAAATCTAAAATTTAAGAAAATGGAAGACACTGGAAATACTCAGCGAATCAGGCAGCATCTGTGGAGAAGAAACAAGAGTTAACCTTCTGGGTGGATGCCCCACCTTCGTCAAAAGTGAGGAAAGATTTTGAGTAAAGTGGAATGGGGAGAGGGGGAGGAAAAAACAAGGAGGAAAGGAGATAGGGTAGTGGGGGGGAGGACAGATTAAGGGGGGAATTCTCTGACCTCCCAGCCGGAAGTGGCGGAAGGTGGCACGCTGTTCGCTGGTGGTGGATTATCTGGTCCCCCCCCGCTGTCAATGGCATTTCTCATTCCCATCTCACCACGAATCTCATGGAAGGGAGTGAGCCGCCAGTGGGACAGAAGAATCCAGCCAGCATGAATGGCCAGAGAATTCCCCCCTTTAAATGACAAATGATCAATAAGGGGATCAAGGGGTTACGGGAAGAAGGCAGGAGAATGGGGCTGAGAATCATATCAGCCATGATTGAATGGTGGCACAGACTCGATGGGCCGAATGGCTCTTATATCTTAGGGTGTTATGGTTACTTGGTACAAAAACCAAAGAGCTCTGACGAAAGGTCATCCAGACTCAAAACAGTGGCTCTATTCTCTCTCCACAGATGCTGCCAGACCTGCTGAGATTTTCCAGCATTTTCTGTTTTCCAGCATCCGCGATATTTTGCTTTTGTCAAAGAGAGTGGTAACGGGTATCGTAAAGAAAACAGTGGCCGGAATTCCACCACGGGAATCGGAGCAGGCGAGGGGAGGACAATGGGAAGGTGCGTTGACCTCGGGCGGGATTTTCTGGTCTCGGATCAAGCGAGGCCGTAAAATCCCGCCCAGCACATCTGCCTAGATGAGGTGCGAATGGCTGGCAGCCATTTGACTGCAACGTGAAGGAAGAACAGAACAAGAGAAGATCGAGCCAGCTAAACAAGAGCCACACAACAAAATGGAGGCGAAAGAGTTGAACAATCTTCAATCAGAACTGCCCGAAAGCACAGTTACGACCAGAGTCAGAGCAGCCATGATCTTAGTGAACAGTGACGGAACAGTCTCAATGGGCTGAATGGCCTACTCCTGTTCCTAACTCATATTTTCTCATGGTAGGCGAACAAAAATGATTAAAACATTACGATAAAATCACTACAAATGGAGCTCCGAGGAAGTACAGCACTGCACCTGCCTCCCCCAAACCAGCCCCCCCCCCCCTCCCCCCGCCCCCCATGGCACTGATTCTTCCCCTCCCCCCACTATCCCCTTCAGAGCAGCTCCCTCAAACAAGAGACAAACATATGGAGTTCAGAGGTTGGTCGACAAAATTTTACAGCTCATCCTAGGTTCCCTTGCCTTTCTGAATTAAGAGAAAAATAAATAAGTAGCGTCAGAAATTACGGAGTTATGAGCAGATGGCAAAAGTATACTTTTTGATTACCTTGAGAGTGGACGAGTTTTATCTTCTCCGTATCTCAACATTATCATGGGATCTGTCTAACTTTGGCTCTGGTCTTCAAATATGTAGCAATAAGGTTTCAATCTCCTGGCCCTTTGCGCGTCGAAAAACAAAAGCTATTTTTTACTTGTAACCCTCGGTTCCGAATGGTTTCACTGAACCAATATTTGTAATCAGTATTCAGACGAGTGCCCAGGTCTTCTGCATGGAAAAACAGTCCCTCCGTATAGCTCTCACACACCCACACTCTCAGTTACACAAACACGTTTATACTGTGCGTGTATCTCTCTCTCTCTCTCTCTCGCACATCCATAAACAGCATTGTCTCTCTCTCTCTCTCTCTCACACACACACACACATTATTTTGCGGCATGGTAGCACAGTGGTTAGCACTGCTGCCTCACAGCTCCGGGGACCTGGGTTCGATTCCCGACTCGGGTCACTATCTGTGTGGAGCTTGCACATTCTCCCCGTGTCTGTGTGGGTTTCCTCCGGGTGCTCCGGTTTCCTCCCTCTGTCCAAAGACGTCCGGATTCGGTTGATTGGACATGCTAAATTAACCCTTAGTGACCCGGGATGAGATAGGTTAGAGGGATTCTAACTAAGGAAAGGGTAACTAAGTGGGGATAGGGCCTGGGTGGGATTGCTGTCGGTGCAGACTCGATGGGGCAAATGGCCTCCTTCTGCACTGTAGGGTTTCTATGATTCTATGATTCTCTCTTCCATACAAGCTCACAATAACTAAATAACCATGCAACTGAATAAAATGTCAAGAGAATTGCAGAGCTACCTGGATAATGGCACTAAGTAAAGTCTCAAGCCTTGTTCCAGGCTCAATCCCAGCAAAGGACATTAATAGAGGGTGAAAGGTTATCAGGGGTAGGTGGAGTTATGGCTGCAATCAGATCAGCTGTGACCTTGTCCGGGGGGGGGGGGGGGGGGCGCGTAACCTATTCCTGCTCCTAATTTGTTTATTCATGGGCAGCACGGTTGCACGGTGGTTAGCACCGCTGCCTCACAGCGCCAGGGACCCGGGTTCAATTCCCGGCTTGGGTGACTATCTCTGTGGAGTTTGCACATTCTCCCCCGTGTCAGCATGGGTTTCCTCCGGGTGCTCCGATTTTCTCCCATACTCCAAAGATGTGTAGGTTAGGTGGATTGGTCAATGCTAAATTGCCCCTTAATGTCCTAAGATGCGTAGGTTAGGGGGATTAGCGGGGTTGCAAGGAACAGGTCTGGGTGGGATTGCCCCTTGGTGTCAGGGGGATTGCGTGGGGTTGCGGGGATAGGGCCTGGGTGGGATTGTTGTCAGTGCAGACTTGATGGGCCAAATGGCCTCCTTCTGCACTGTAGGGATTCTATGATCCTATGTGCAGGTTAGGTGGATTGGCCATGCTTAATTGCCCCTTAGTGTCCCAAGATGTGTACTTTAAGGAAATTAGCAGAGTACATACATAGAACATAGAACATAGAACATTACAGCGCAGAACAGGCCCTTCGGCCCACGATGTTGCACCGACCAGTTAAAAAAAAAAACTGTGACCCTCCAACCTAAACCAATTTCTTTTCGTCCATGAACCTATCTACGGATCTCTTAAACGCCCCCAAACTAGGCGCATTTACTACTGATGCTGGCAGGGCATTCCAATCCCTCACCACCCTCTGGGTAAAGAACCTACCCCTGACATCGGTTCTATAACTACCCCCCCTCAATTTAAAGCCATGCCCCCTCGTGCTGGATTTCTCCATCAGAGGAAAAAGGCTATCACTATCCACCCTATCTAAACCTCTAATCATCTTGTATGTTTCAATAAGATCCCCTCTTAGCCGCCGCCTTTCCAGCGAAAACAATCCCAAATCCCTCAGCCTCTCCTCATAGGATCTCCCCTCCATACCAGGCAACATCCTGGTAAACCTCCTCTGCACCCTCTCCAAAGCCTCCACATCCTTCCTGTAATGTGGGGACCAGAACTGCACACAGTACTCCAAGTGCGGCCGCACCAGAGTTGTGTACAGTTGCAACATAACGCTACGACTCCTAAATTCAATCCCCCTACCAATAAACGCCAAGACACCATATGCCTTCTTAACAACCTTATCTACTTGATTCCCAACTTTCAGGGATCTATGCACACATACACCTAGATCCCTCTGCTCCTCCACACTATTCAAAGTCCTCCCGTTAGCCCTATACTCAACACATCTGTTATTCCTACCAAAGTGAATTACCTCACACTTCTCCGCATTAAACTCCATCCGCCACCTCTCGGCCCAACTTTGCAACCTGTCTAAGTCTTCCTGCAAACTACGACACCCTTCCTCACTGTCTACCACACCACCGACTTTGGTGTCATCAGCAAATTTGCTAATCCACCCAACTATACCCTCATCCAGATCATTAATAAATATTACAAACAGCAGTGGCCCCAAAACAGATCCCTGAGGTACACCACTTGTAACCGCACTCCATGATGAATATTTACTATCAACCACCACCCTCTGTTTCCTATCCGCTAGCCAATTCCTGATCCAATTTCCTAGATCACCCCCAATCCCATACATCTGCATTTTCTGCAGAAGCCTACCATGGTGAACCTTATCAAACGCCTTACTAAAATCCATATATACCACGTCCACTGCCTTGCCCCCATCCACCTCCTTGGTCACTTTCTCAAAAAACTCAATAAGGTTAGTAAGTGGGGTGACGGGGCAAGGGGCTTGGTTGGAATGTCTGTCGGAGAGTTGGTGCAGACTTAATGGGCCAAATGGCCTCCTTCTGCATTGTAGGAATTCAATGATATGACTTACCGCTTTTTGATTAAATCTCTGCCTGTTTATTTTGTAAAGGATTGTTTTTTTTAACCTTCTTTACGATGCTGACTATGGGGGTGCACTCCAGTCAAAAATGCCAGCGTGAACCCTCCCACTCAAAAGGTATCAGTGCGAAACCAGGATGGAAACTCCCCTGCTGCCCCCGGAGTTTCGGGTGGGGGGATCTTCCAACCACTGAGGCAACCCGAAACTGGGTTCCTACCTCAGTGGAAAATAAAACACTGAGGTGAGGTGTGTTGGCGTCAGTGAAATGTGGTGGCACCCACGATTGGGATTTTCTTGCTCACGAGTTTCACTTAGCAACAATACTCAGCGTCTAAATTTGTCAGTTTACACATGAACTGTTATCAATTTGGCCGATTCTGCTTAGGTTCTCCTCGTAGGACAGCGCTGTCATGCAAGGCACACTGAACATCAGATCATTTTATTTTCCACAGTTGAGAGGCCCCATTATCTACTCACTGGACCCATTGGCAACCTCTTGAATCCTGAACTGGCCCTGTCAACAAGACCTGACGTTCAGTGTGCTGTGCGCCGGGTAATCAGATATGATCGAGTTACTAATTGGGGCCTCTGCAGCTGGACTCTGCGCATTTACCTAATTGATTTGGATGCATAACGTACAACAATTTGAATCCATTAAATACAAATGAAAAGTATGGTTGGTTCAACAGGTGGCACTTGTGGGTTGCGTTTCACATACAAGAAATGTCCCCTGGTGCAAAGGAAAATAAAGTCACAGAGCGTTTCACAGATATCGGCAATATCAATCAGCGTTTTCTGCACCTACGTTGGGTTGGATAGCTCACAGGTGGAAGGGGTTTTTTTTAAATATATAAATTGAACTCCAGCCAGAACATGCTGATAATGTTTACAATCACTTTCTGAAATAAAACGCACATTTCACTGCGTAAATGTGCAGGTACGAAAAGATAATTATGTAGATGTTTGCATGAGAGCGCTGTCCTATGAGGAGAGCTTAAGTAGAATTGGCCAAATTTCCCTGGGGTTTAGACTACAAAGGGTCATGAATGTAGCCCAATCCATCACATAAACCAGCCTCCCATCCACTGACTCTGTCTACACTTCTCGTTGCCTCGGAAAAGCAGCCAGTATAATCAAGGACCCCATGCACCCCGAACATTCTCTCTTCCACCTTCTTCCGTCGGGAAAAAGATACAAAAGTCTGAGGTCACGTACCAACCGACTCAAGAACAGCTTCTTCCCTGCTGCCATCAGACTTCTGAATGGATGGATCTACCTTGCATTGAGTTGATCTTTCTCTGCACCCTAGCTACAATTGTAACACTACATTCTCCACTCTCCCCTTTCCTTCTCTATGAACGGTATGCTTTGTATAGTGCGCAAGAAACAATAATTTTCACTGTATACTAATACATGTGACAATAATAAATCAAATCAAATCAAATCAAGAATGAGAGGTGATCTCGTTGAAATGTACTGCACTGCTGCCTCGCAGCGCCAGGGACCCGGGCTCAATTCCAGCCTCGGGTGACTGTCTGTGTGGAGTCTGCACGTTCTGCATGTGTCAGCGTGGGTTCCCTCCGGGTGCTCCGATTTCCACCCACAGTCCAGAGATGTGTGGATTATGTGGATTGGACCCTAGTAAATTGTTGGCCAAAGATGTGTGGGTTAGTTGGATTGGCCATGCTAAATTGCCCTTTAGTGTCTGGGATATGCAGGTTAGGTAGATTCGCAATAATCAATATGTGGGGTTATGGGGTTAGAACATAGAACATAGAACATTACAGCACAGTACAGGCCCTTCGGCCCTCAATGTTGCGCCGACCAGTGAAACCAATCTAAAGCCCATCTAACCTACACTATTCCAATATCATCCATATGTTTATCCAATGGCCATTTGAATTAGGGCGGGGATTGGGTGTTCTTTCAGGGGGTTGGTGCAGACTCAATGGGCCGAATGCCCTCTTCTGCACTGTAGGGATTCTATGATTCTATGACACCTGTATAACTGAAGCATAACCTTCAGCTGTTGTATTCGATTCCCTCGCAATAAACGATAACATTCTATTAGCTTTCCTAATTCCTTGCTGTATTCACTCTGACACCCAGATCCCTCTGCATCTCAGAGCTCTGCAGTCTCTCACCATTGAGATAATATGCTTATTTTTTATTCTTCCTGCCAAAATGGCCAATTTCACATTTTCCCGCATTATACCCGATTTTCCCAGATTTTTGCCCACTCGGTTAACCTATCCATGTCCCTTTGTAGCCTCCTTATGTCCTCTTCGCAACTTAACTTTCCTACCCATCTTTTGTGTCATCAGCAATATTTAGCAACCGCATCTTCAGCCCCTTCACCCAAATCATTTACAGAAACTGTAAAGAGGACAACATATTCATACCGATACCATAAAACCTCCTCCTGGTTTCTCTCAATGTGACTGCGCCTGAAGTAAATATACATTTACCCAAGACAACAGCTAAGGAAGGCCCAGGATGTTTATGAAGGAAATGTTTCTGAAAGTTGCACTGTGGCCGTGTATTTGTGTAGAACAATATTCTCAGAAAGACGACTCATCATAAAGGTTGTCAGGGAGGAACGATGAGGGAAACTAGCAAGCAAACTGTTTTTGAAATGGAAGCATGGTTACGCAGGCAAGTGCAGCTTCCAAAACTGCGCACAGCACGATCCCACAGAAAGCAATGAGATATTCATAGAATCCCTACAGTGCAGAAGGAGGCCATTCGACCCATCGAGTCTGCACCCACCACAATCCTACCCAGGCCCTATCCCCATAATCCTATGCATTTGCCCTCGCTCAGGGGTAATTTAGCATGGCCAACCCACCTAACCCGCACATCTTTGGACTGCGGGAGGAAACCGGAGCACCCGGAGGAAACCCACGCAAGGCCACTCGGCCCATTGCGTCTGCTCCGCCATTCAATCACGGCTGATTTTTTTTTCTCATCCCCTTTCTCCTGCCTTTTCCCCATAATCCCTGATCCCCTTATTAATCAAGAACCTATCTTTCTCTGTCTTAAAGACACTCAATGACCTGGCCTCCACAGCCCTCTGCGGCAACACGGGGAGAACGTGTAAACTCCACACAGACAGTGACCCAAGCCGGGAATTGAACCCTGGTCCCTGGCGCTGTGAGGCAGCAGTGCTAACCACTGTGCCACAGTGCCGTCCTAACTGTCGGATTAATCTGCATTGTGGTGTTTCTGTTTGAGATGGAATTGTTGTCCATTCAGTTGGTACCAAGGGACCTTAATTTAACCTCTCCCCCAAAAAGGCAGCGAGGCCCAACAGTGCAGAACTCCCCCAGGACTGCGCGCAACCATCGGCCTAGTTTCCGTGACCGTAATCTCAAGCAGTGCTCGGACCCATTGTTTTCTGTGTCAGAGGTGCGAGTGCCATGCACTGAGCCAGACTCTGCCTCACATTCATCTACAGCCCAAGAGTGGGAGAAACTTACACCTGACTGGTTCTCCGTCGCAACCTCCGAAACATGCAGCAGGTAATTGAGGCGGCAAATGGAATTTTGTCCTTCATTGCTGGAGGGATGGAGTTTAAAAACACGAGGTTATGTTGCAGCTGTATAAGATGTTGGCAAGGCCACACCAGGACTACCGTGGGGATAGATAGGGTGAACGGTGGGAAGCTTTTTCCCAGGTCGGAGGTGACGATCACGAGGGGTCACGGGCTCAAGGTGAGAGGGGCGAAGTATAACTCAGATATTAGAGGGATGTTTTTTACACAGAGGGTGGTGGGGCCTGGAATGTGCTGCCAAGTAGGGTGGTGGAGGAGGCAGACACGCTGGCATCGTTTAAGACTTACCTGGATAGTCACATGAGCAGCCTGGGAATGGGGGGATACAAACGATTGGTCTAGTTGGACCAAGGAGCGGCACGGGCTTAGAGGGCCGAAGGGCCTGTTTCCTGTGTTGTACTGTTTTTTGTTCTTTGTTCTTTGTACAGTTTTGGTGTCCTTACTTGAGAAAGGATACACTGGCACTGGAGGGGGTGCAGAGGAGATTAACTAGGTTGATTCCGGAGTTGAGAGGGTTGGCTTATGAGGAGAGACTGAGTAGACTGGGGCTATACTCATTGAAATTTAGAAGAACGAGGGGGGAATCTTATAGAAACATATAAGATTATGAAAGGAATAGATAAGAGGGAGATTGTTTCCACTGGCGGGTGAAACCAGAACTTGGTGGCATGGCCTCAAAATAAGGGGGAGCAGGTTTAGGACTGAGTTGAGGAGGAACTTCTTCGCACAAAGGGTTGTGAATGGGTGGAATTCCCTGCCCAGTGAAGCAGCTGAGGCTACCTCATTAAATGTTTTTAAGGTAAGGATAGATAAATTTTTGAACAGTAAACGAATTAAGGGTTATGGCGAGCGGGCGGGTAAGTGGAGCTGAGTCCACGAAAAGATCAGCCATGATTTTATTGAACGGCGGAGCAGGCTCGAGGGGCCAGATGGCCTACTCCTGCTCCTAGTTCTTATGTTCTTATTTTGATGGGTTCACATTAACCGCCTTTGTGGAAAGAGCTGACACGCCGTCAGGGGCAAACCGCCAGCAAGGTTAATATACTCTCTGCCGGTGTCAATGAATAATTGCCGATGATAAGACAATAAGAAATAATATTTAAAATAGAAATAACACTTTTCTTCAATAAAACGTTATTTAGATGTAATTTTTAAAAAAGATTAAAATTAACAGGAAGGGAAAGAAGCAGAGTTGGGCTTAAATGTCACCGGTTGATAATCTAGGTGTAAAATGAAGCTGGAGTATCTGGCATGAGAGAAGAGGAAATGCCCAGTTCTATTCCGTACCATCTCCTATCTGACCTTCCACATGTAAATAGCCCCAGTCGTGCCATGCTTCCAGAAGTCTTCAGGATGTAATTCGCTAATAAAGTTGTCCTTGGATGGATTTTTCAAATGGCAAATGCTGGGGCGACCAAAATCTATGGCTTGCCAACCTAATATTTGCTCCTGGCTGCTCAAGGATAACTACCTTTTAAATAATTTTTTCCACCTTGACAACTGCAGTACATCATTTTTACAGGGTTTTTTTTTTAGAATGGTCGAGGTGCCTGCAATCACTGCTTCGTCAAGTCAAGCAGGATCTTAGCAATGTATTCATTGTCAATGACCCATTTCAATATATAGTCATGGGAAGCAATGTTTTGTGCAGTTAAAATTATTTTTTTTCTTTGTTGATGGTTCAATTAATTGGCAAATCAGTGTGAAATACAGACATGCATATAAACCAACTCACATAAAATACCAATCTTATTTATCCATGATCTCTGTGATCTACTGATTAATTCATGGAGTGTGTTTCCAACTCTACAGGTATTTTATTCAGAATCATTTTACCAAAACCTGCTTCTCGATTCCATTTGCTCCTGGCGCACAATGCAGACATTGCTGGTCCTCCTTCACTTTGTTAAGCACCTCCAGAACCCGGGTATGCATTGGTTGGCTATTTGACTGTGGAGGGTATGCCATCCTGCTCTCATCCAACACGCACATGCATTGCAGGCGAGGGTGCTCATGTGGATCAGAGATGCACAGCGAGCAAGGGGAGACACAGAGGGTGACACACAAAAAGACAGAGAAACACGCGCACCCAGCACAGGCACGGGGAGATGTGCTCAGAGAGGAGGCGCACAGGCGCGTACACACAGACACATACTCACACACACACACACACACACACACATACACACTCACACACACATACACACTCACACACTCACACACACACACATACACAATCTCTCTCTCGCACACACTCACACACACATACACTCTCTCATACACACATACACACGCACACATATATACACACACATACAAAGACACACATACGCACAATCTCTCTCTCTCACACACATACACAGACACACACATATACAAAATCTCTCTCTCTCGCATGCACGCCTGCCGCACACACACAGGGGGGCGGCACGGTGGTACAGTGGTTAGCACTGCTGCCCTCACAGCAATTCCTAGCTTGGGTCACTGTCAGTGTGGAGTCTGCACGTTCTCCCCGTGTCTGCGTGGGTTTGCTCCGGGTGCTCCGGATTCCTCCCACAGTGCGCTGGTTAGGTGAATTGGCCGTGCTAAATTGTCCCTCAGTGCACCCGAACAAGCGCCAGAGTGTGGCGACTCGGGGATTATCACAGTAACTTCATTGCAGTGTTAATGTAAGCCCACTTGTGACACTAATAAATAAACTTTAAAACTTTAAACGCACACGCTCATTCACACACACTCTCTCACACGTGATCGTGCCCTTGCAAACACACACACACACACAGTGACACTGGAAAGGGACACACAGGCATGATAACAGTCAGTCACACACACAGGCAGACACACATTTTTCAGTTGGCTTCATTGGATGAAGAACATGAACAGAATCAGTGAGACCAAGCATAACGCTCCCACCATAATCTCGAATGTGATTGGCTAAACCAGCAGAGAGAGGGTGCTAGTGAGTATTGAAAGAGGAGATGGAACAGGTGGCTGGAAAGCTGGTGTAGAAGGGAGAGCATCATATTTCCGAAGCACTGGGACCGGTTCTGGGGAAGGTGGGACCTGTCTGTGTTGGATGGTCTACACCTGGACAGGACTGGGACCAATATTCATAGAAATCATAGAAACCCTGTAGTACAGAAAGAGGCCATTCGGCCCATCGAGTCTGCACCAACCACAATCCCACCCAGGCCCTACCCCCATATGCCTATATATTTACCCACTAATTCCTCTAACCTACACATCTCAGGACACTAAGGGCAATTTTTTTTTAGCATGGCCAATCAACCTACCCTGTACATCTTTGGACTGTGGGAGGAAACCGGAGCACCCGGAGGAAACCCACGCAGACACGGGGAGAATGTGCAAACTCCACACAGACAGTGACCCAAGCCGGGAATTGAACCCAGGTCCCTGGAGCTGTGAAGCAGCAGTGCTAACCACTCGCAGGAAGATTCGCTGCTGGGGAGAGCTTTCATAGAATCCTACACTGCAGAAGGAAGCCATTCGGCCCATTGAGTCTGCACCGACCACAGTCCCACCCAGTCCCTAGCCTATAACCCCTTGCATTTACCCTAGCTAATCCCCCTAACACCAAGGGGCAATTTCGCATGGCCAATCCACCTAATCCGCACATCTTTGGACTGTGGGAGGAAACCGGAGCATCAAATGAAGGCATGTAGGTTGAGCTCAGATATAAAAAAGGGGCAGCCACACTGCTGGGACTGTACTATCAACCCCCCAAATAGTTTTAAAGTTTTTTTTAAAGTTTATTTATTAGTGTCACAAGTAGGCTTACATTGCAATGAAGTTGCTGTGAAAATCCCCCAGTCGCCACACTCTGGCGCCTGTTCGGGTACACTGAGGGAGAATTTAGCACGGCCAATGCACCCTAACCAGCACGTCTTTCCGACACAAGGGGCAGAATTTTCTTGCCCCACCCCTCACAGGAATTGTAGTGGGCGGGGTACCGTCCATGGAAAGATCCACTGACCTCGGGCGCTATTTTCCAGACTCGGGGCGAGCTCAGCCGGAACCTCCCGCTGTTGGAGTGTACCTGAAGAAGGGGCTTAGAGCTTCGAAAGCTTGTGTGGCTTTTGCTACCAAATAAACCTGTTGGACTTTAACCTGGTGTTGTTAAACTTCTTACTGTGTTTACCCCAGTCCAACGCCGGCATCTCCACATCATGAGTGTGAAGGGCACAGAGGGTACCACATTTTTGACCTACATTGGTTCAGTGGCTTGATTCCAGAGATGAGGGGTTTGTCGTATGAAGAGAGGTTGAACAGTTTAGGCCGACACTCTCTGGAATTTAGAAGAATGAGGGGGAGATCAAATTGAGGTATACAAGATGATAAACGGTATGGATAAAGTAGACGTGGAGCGGACGCTTCCTCTTGTGGGGCATTCTAGGATGAGAGGTCATAGTCTTTGGATAAGGGGTAGCAAATTTAAAACAGAGTTGAGGAGAAACTACTTCTCCCAAAGAATCATAGAAATCATAGAAACCCTACAGTGCAGGAAGAGGCCATTCGGCCCATCGAGTCTGCACCGACCACAATCCCACCCAGGCCCTACCCCCATATCCCTACATATTTTTACCCACTAATCCCTCTAACCTACACATCTCAGGACACTAAGGGGCAATTTCAGCATGGCCAATCAACCTAACCCGCACATCTTTGGACTGTGGGAGGAAACCGGAGCACCCGGAGGAAACCCACGCAGACACGAGGAGAATGTGCAGACTCCACACAGACAGTGACCCGAGCCGGGAATCGAACCCAGGTCCCTGGAGCTGTGAAGCAGCAGTGCCAACCACTGTGCTACCGTGCCGCCCCTGTGAATCTGTGCGATTCACTACCCCAAAATGTGGGGGATGCTGGGACAGTGAGTAAATTTAGGGAGGAGTTAGTCATTGGTAATGGGTTGAAGGGTTTTGGGGAGCAGGCAGGAAAATGGGGTTGAGAATCATATCATGGTTGAATGGCGGAGTGGACCTGATGGGCCAAATGGCCTTATTCTGCTCCTATATCAAATGAACTTATGAACTTATTCAAGGCAACTTTTTTTTTTGGCCAGCACGTAACATGTCCATTGAGACAGGATGCAATTCAGAATTGCAAAAACGAACGGGGAGCCAGTGTTTCCCATACCGGCGATCACCATGAATTAAACATCACGACAAACCTCTGCATTTTTCCCAGCCGTTAGGCAATAACTGCACTCTTTTGTTCAGCACTCAAGGTGTTAAATAAGGTAAGTGCCTTCGGTTTGTACCCCCTTCCTCGACACCTCTCACCAGTCACTTCCAGCCATCTCAACAGAACAAGACCCCAATTATGGCAGTGTTCGGGAAACGTACTACACGCCTCAGCTGTGACAGCCAGCAGATGGCAAATGCCAACCAATTAAAACAAAGTGTCAGTCAAGAAAGCTCAGGCTCCAAGTTGAAAGTGCAGGGGGGGGGGGGGCGGTCTGACGTGGAGGTGAACATTTCAGCTTCTCATCTGTGCTGCGGTGGACACTGATATTGACATTCTCACCCTGGCCCGCAGGAGGAAGGTTATCTTTTCTCGATCTGGAACGACGGAGGTTGAGGGGAGACCTGATAGAAATCTACAAGATTATGAGGGGCATGGGCAGAGTGGATAGTCAGAAGCTTTTTCCCAAGGTGGGGAAGAGTCAATTACTAGGGGGCATAGTTTTAAGGTGCGAAGGGCAAGGTTTAAAGGAGATGTACGAGGTAAGTTTTTTACACAGAGCGTGGTGAGTGTCTGCAACAAGCTGCCAGAGGTAGTGGTAGAGGTGGGTACAATCTTGTCCTTTAAAAATCATTTGGACAGCTACATGGGTACAATGGGTATAGAGGGATATGGGCCAAATGCGGGCAATTGGGACTAGCTTAGCAGTTTAAAACAAAAGGCGGCAGAGACAGGTTGGGCCGAAGGGCCTGTTTCCATGCTGTAAACCTCCATGACTCTATGACTCTATCCCATCTGGCCCACTTAATGCTCCTTTAAGGGAGCATCCTTACTTGATCTGGCCAACATGTGACTCCCAGACCCACAGCAACGGAAAAGTAGCCAGCACAATTAAGGACCCCACGCACCCCGGACATCCTCTCTTCCACCTTCTTCCATCAGGAAAAAGATACAAAAGTTTGAGGTCACGTACCAACTGACTCAAGAACAGCTTCTTCCCTGCTGCCATCAGACTTCTGAATGGACCTACCTCGCATTAAGTTGATCTTTCTCTACACCCTGGCTATGACTGTAACACTACATTCTGCACTCTCTCCTTTCCATCTCTATGAACAGTATGCTTTGTCTGTATAGCGCGCAAGAAACAATACTTTTCACTGTATACTAATACATGTGACAATAATAAATCAAATTAAATCAATGGTTGCGATTCTCCCGTCCGGCTGTGCTAGTTTTTAGGACAGTTGGCTGGGAGAATCGTGCACCGGCCGATTTGCGGGGTTCCCACGAGCATTCACACTGCTCTTGCGTCTCCCAGGGCTGGATTGCTGGCAGTGCCCGCACCGCGCCGTAAATCGGCAGGGAGGTGGGGTCAGTATTTAAATAATATTTAGCATACTATTTAACGGGCTTGCTACTGAATTCTCCAAGCCCGCGAGTATCTTCCAGCCCACCACTGTGTCTCATTCCAGTGGGGATTACAGGAGCTCCCCACTAACAGGGAGCTAGCAGCCCGACCCCGCTGGAATGAAGGGGGGGGGGGGGCAATCGGGGGGCCCCCAGGGAGTCGGGCGGTGGGGGGGGGGGGGGGGCTGCTGGTTCGGTGCATTGGCCATGCTAAATTGGCCATGCTAAATGGCGGCACGGTGGCACAGTGTTTAGCACTGCTGCTTCACAGCGCCAGGGACCCAGCTTCGATTCCCGGTTTGGGTCACTGTCTGTGTGGAGTTCGCACATTCTCCCCGTGTCTGTGTGGGTTTCCTCCGGGTGCTCCGGTTTCCTCCCACATTCTGAAAGACGTGCTGGTTAGGGCGCATTGGCCCGAACTGGCGCCGGACTGTGGCAACTAGGGGAATTTCACAGTAACTTCATTACAGTGTTAATGTAAGCCTTATTGTGACTAATAAATAAACTTTCTACTTTACTTTACATTCTCTCTCAGTGTACCCAAACAGGCACCGGAATGTGGCAACTAGGGGATTTTCACAGTAACATCTGTGCAGTGATTAATGTAAACCTCCTTGTGACACTAATAAATAAACTTTACGTTGTCAAACAAATGTGATTCTGTGAGTATGACCATGTTTGGTCTGTAGTACAGTCTTCCCAACTTAACTATAATTCATCTTCCCTCTTTATTCAATCCACTCCATCATCGCTGTATTCTCCAATCCATTCTGCCCTAACATTCCCGGAAGTTTTCACTGACTAGCGTTATTTTTCTAAAAATAATGCATTCATGATGGAACTGCTCATACGGAAAATACAGGCGCGATGAATGTGAATGTTCATCCCAATCAAGAGGGTCCCGGGGGCAAATTAACTGAAGAAACTGCTTATAAAGCGGACGGATCATTGGACGCACATTACCACAATACGTTATCGAATCAATACACTATTAAAAGCTGTGAAGTGTGTTCACCGCTACCTGTACTCATGACACGCTCTGGTGCAATAATGATACGTTCACCAGAGTGTTCGCTCCCAGTGCAGGAACCCACAGCCCAGCTGTACATTTACAGTGGCAATGGACGCCTCGCTTGGTCAACTAAGACCGCAAGGAACTACAAAAGGTCGTGAATGTAGCCCAATCCATCACGCAAACCAGCCTCCCATCCACTGACTCTGTCTACACTTCCCGCTGCCTCGGCAAAGCAGCCAGCATAATCAAGGACCCCACGCACCCCGGACATTCTCTCTTCCACCTTCTTCCGTCGGGAAAAAGATACAAAAGTCTGAGGTCACGTACCGTCCGACTCAAGAACAGCTTCTTCCCTGCTGCTGTCAGACTTTTGAATGGACTTACCTCGCATTAAGCTGATCTTTCTCTACACCCTAGTTTATGACTGCAACACTACATTCTGCACTCTCCCATTTCCTTCTCTATGAACGGTATGCTTTGTCTGTATAGCGCGCAAGAAACAATACTTTTCACTATATGATAATACACTGTATGACAATAATAAATCAAATCAAATCAATAACGAGCCTGCGATGACTGACAAAGGCTTGCAGGGGCTAAAATTTGTATTACGCACCAGGAACTATGCGCACTTTAGATTCTTGGCAGCGGAGTGCTGGGTCCCACATCTCTAAGTAAGAAGTTTAACAACACCAGGTTAAAGTCCAACAGGTTTATTTGGTAGCAAAAGCCACACAAGCTTTCGAAGCTCTAAGCCCCTTCTTCAGGTGAGTGGGAATTCTGTTCACAAACAGAGTTTATAAAGACACAGCCTCAATTTACATGAATAATGGTTGGAATGCGAATACTTACAACTAATCAAGTCTTTAAGAAACAAAACAATGGGAGTGGAGAGAGCATCAAGACAGGCTAAAAAGATGTGTATTGTCTCCAGACAAGACAGCCAGTGAAACTCTGCAGGTCCAGGCAAGCTGTGGGCGTTACAAATAGTGTGACATGAACCCAATATCCCGGTTGAGGATGTCCCACATCTCTGCCAGCATTGCTCTGCTCCTCATCTTGTTACACGTTTTTCTGACCAACGGTGGCCTCTGACACCATTCACCACACGTGTGTGGTTTTGCAGTGACCCCCTGCAAGCGCCTCTGATCAGAGGGCAAGTGATCTGCATGCCCGGTGTAGACAGGGTGCAGCTACTTGCTGCCTTGCATTTGGATTCATAGAAGGAGGTTGGGGTGGTAGGACAGCGGAGGGGGGATATGGGGAGACGTTCCTGACTCTTTTCTGTTCTAGAAAAACATGTACACGCAAACAACAGGTAGGGCTGTTCTTTCACTGACAAGGAGCAACCGCCACTTCCATCCAACAAGTTTTACCTTTTTGTCTGGAAGAGGACTACACTGGTCACAGGGTTTTGTGACAAAATAGCATTTACTTTATTCCAAGGTCTTGCTGATACGATCGCTAAAATGCATTCAAGCACCAGAGAAAAGCTAAAAGTTTAAAGTGTATTTGTTAGCGTCACAATTAGGGCTTACATTAACACTGCAATGAAGTTACTGTGAAAATCCCCCGGTCGCCACACTCCGGCACCCTGTTCGGGTAACACTGAGGGTGAATTTAGCACGGCCAATGCACCGAACCAACACGTCTTTCTAATTGTGGGAGGAAACCGGAGCACCCGGAGGAAACCCACGCAGACACGGGGAGAATGCGCAGACTCCGCACAGACAGCGACCCGAGGCCGGGAATCGAACCCGGGTCCCTGGCGCTGTGAGGTAGCAGTGCTAACTACTGTGCCATCGTGCCGCCCCCAGGGTCCTCAAGTTAAATCACCACCAGTCACAGCTTATGGTCATTTGGGACTATGGTGGCTTTATCTCTAAATACAGGTTGCTGTCTGTTACTTTTCCTTTGCTTTTTTACAGCCTGCTAAAAATTTGATGGCAGTCCATCACACAAAGCAGCCTCTCATCCACTGACTCTGTCTACACTTCCCGCTGCCTCGGCAAAGCAGCCAGCATAATTAAGGACCCCACGCACCCCAGACATTCTCTCTTCCACCTTCTTCCATCGGGAAAAAGATACAAAAGTCTGAGGTCACGTACCAACCGACTCAAGAACAGCTTCTTTCCTGCTGCCATCAGACTTTTGAATGAACCTACCTCGCATTAAGTTGATCTTTCTCTGTATCCTAGCTATGACTGTAACACTACATTCTGCACTTCCCGTTTCCTTCTCTATGAACGGTATGCTTTGTCTGTAAAGCGCGCAAGAAACAATACTTTTCACTGTATGTTAATACATGTGACAATAATAAATCAAATCAAATCGAAAATGCAAGTACAGAACAGAATAAACCCTGGACTTCAACTCACAACCTTTACCCATCGACCCTTTGGAACTGCCCTTTGTGGGTTTACAACCATTTACAACCATATCTAATCGTCTCCTCAGAATAGTCAATGTGTGAGCACCTTCCCATTTCCTACAACCTCTCTGGATGAAGTCCTCACTTCATAAAAAAGGCACCTTTTCATCGAATCCCTACAGTGCAGAAGGAGGCCATTCGGCCCATTGAGTCTGCACCGCCCACAATCCCACCCAGGCCCCATCCCCACAACCCCACGCATTTACCCTAGCTAGTCCCCCTGACACTAAGGGACAATTTAGCATTGGCTAATCCAGCTCACCCAGCACATTTTTGGACCGTGGGAGGAAACCGGAGCACCCGGAGGAAACCCACGCAGACATGGGGAGAACGTGTAGACTCTGCACAGACAGTGACCCAAGCCGGGAATTGAACCCGGGCCCCTGGTGCTGTGAGGCAGTAGTGCTAACCACTGTGCCACCGTGCCGCCCATGATTGGCTCGTGGTGCTGAAAACCTGGGCCCAGCATCAAAACCAGGGCTGACTCTGTCCAAACCCATCAGACATACAACCAATAGACACCAGAAGAGACTTCAGGCCCACCAATCAGGGTAGAACTTGGACCCAGTCAGAATACACTACACCATTCCAGTGATTCAAGCTACGACATATGGGTCAATCAGTTCACCTTTTGAATTCTAGGCATTTTTGGACACCACTCATGTTTCACTGGAGTGACATTTCAGGCATCGAATTATAGAATCATCGAATCCCAGCACTGCCTCACAGCAGCAGGGACCCAGGTTCAATTCTGCCTCGGGTCACTGTGTAGGGTTTGCACATTCTCCCCCGCAAACCACCCCACCCCAACCCAACCCCCAAGCCCCCCCCCCCCAACCCTTCCTTCCACAGATTAAATCTGGAACCTGCTCAGATCGTTTCCATTTTTCCTCCCAGGTTGCCCCCGAGGGCTTAGAAATCAAATTATCTGCAATTTACCGCTATTAGCTGCATAACACCCCACCCTCACTCCCCACACCCCCACCCAACCTAGAACCCTCACAGGCCAACTGACTCTGGGAAAAGTACAGGAGACCCGTCCGCCTGTTCAAGTGTAAAATGATACATCTTCCTCGTGTAATGTGAAATAAATTTGTCACCGCCACCACTTACAGGTGTTTGCCAGATTGACTGAAATCGGTAAAAAGGTAGTGTAACTGGATCATATTTCCATCAGCATTCAATGCCCTTCATATAATGCCACTCACAACCTGCCCCCTTTCATACTGTTTAATTTTGTCTCCATGCGGAACAGGCTCATAAAATGGGTTTCAAACTCTCTCTCAGAGTCAAATTGCCAGCGTACAGCAGTAAATCACTGTAAGTCAGCCATACCATTCGAGTGCATAACGCATTCACCTCTTCTGTGTAGAAATCTGGCCATGAAATATCCTGGCTTCCACAGAATCAAGGAATCATTGCAATTTGCAGCATGGGAAGTGGCCATTCAGCCCATCACACCCATGCTGGTGATGTGGAGCCATCCAGCCTAATCCCACCTCTCACGTGATGGTCCGCAGTCCTGTAGCTTACAGCAACTTCAAGCTGCATATCCGAGTTCAAATTTCTCCATCCTCCCAGGCAATGAGGTCCAGATCCAGGGGTGGCAGGGCGGCACAGTGGTTAGCACTGCTGCCTCACAGCGCCAGGAACCCATATTCGATTCCTGGCTTGGCTCACTGTCTGTGCGGAGTCTGCGCGTTCTCCCCATGTCTGCGTGGTGCTGTGGGAAGAAAACGGGTGCTCCGTTTCCTCCCACAGTCCGAAAGATGTGCAGGTTCGGTGCATTGGCCGTGCTAAATTCTCCCTCAGCGTACCTGAACAGGCACCGGAGTGTGGAAACTGGGGGATTTTCACAGTAACTTCATTGCAGTGTTAATGTAAGCCTACTTGTGGCACTAATAAATAAACTTAAAACTTTAGATCTTCACCATTCTCTGAGTGAAAAATTGCCTCTGAATATTCTACCTCTTACACTCAATCTTATCCCGCCGCCACCCCCCCCCCTGCCCCCGCCCCCCCGCCCCCCAACCGTTGTGGGCCCTTCAACCAAGAGGAATTACAGCCTGCCTACCCATTCCACCCGGACCATTCATCATTTTATATTCTGGGGACCTGGGTTCGAATCCTCCCTCGGTGGAATTTGAATTAAATAAAAAATATCTGGAATTACGAATCTACTGATGACCATGAAACCATTGTCGATTGTCGGAAAAACCCATCTGGTTCACTAATGTCCTTTAAGGAAGGAAATCTGCTGTCCTTACCCGGTCTGGCCATAGCAATGTAGTTGACTCTCAACTGCTCTCGGGCAGCTAGGGATGGGCAATAAAGCTGGCCAGCCAGCGACGCCCATGTCCCATGAATGAAATAAAATACTCCCATTAGGTCACACAGACACTGGGAGAACATGCAAACTCCACACAGTCACCCAAGGTCAGAATTAAACCAGGTCCCTAGAATCTCTACAGTGCAGAAGGAGGTCATTCAGCCCATTGAGTCTGCACCAACTCTCCAACAGAGCATCTTACCCAAGCCCACTCCCTTGTCCTATCCCACTAACCCCACATATTTACCCCACTAATCCCCCTAACCTACACATTTTGGGACACTAAGGGGAAATTTAGCATGGCCAATACACCTAACCTACACATCTTTGGACACTAAGGGGCAATTTAGGATGGCCAATCCACCTAACCTACACATCTTTGGACACTAAGGGGCAATTTAGGATGGCCAATACACCTAACCTACACATCTTTGGACACTAAGGGGCAATTTAGGATGGCCAATACACCTAACCTACACATCTTCGGACACTAAGGGGCAAGTCAGCATGGCCAATCCACCGAATTGTTGGACTGTAGGAGGAAACTGGAGCACCCGGAGGAAACCCACGCAGACACAGGGAGGACGTGCAAACTCCACACAGACAGTCACTCGAGGGCGGCAATCGAACCCGGGTTACTGGTGCTGCGAGCCAGCATTGCTAACCACTGTGCCACAGTGCCATTAGGATCAGGCAATGAATGGAATTTATAACAATAGAATTAAACACAGGGAAATTAAGAAGTGAACTTTTTAACTCTTAATTATTCTCAAGCGATCAACAAACGCTAATTATTTATTGATTTGGAGGTGGGAGGCTGCCCTGAGTGAGAGTTTGGGTTGAGATTTCAGTCAGTCAGTTTGGTCTTATATCAGTTTCCAGCTGAAATCAAATTCTTCGACAGGCATTTTGTGTCAAGGCCACAGAAACTGCAATGAGGTCGATGACTAGCCAGTCTGATTTATTTTTTTTTGGTTGTGGGAAAACGTTAGCCAGAAGGTGAAGAGCGGTGCCCAGTATCCTTCACATATTGCCTTGGGACCTTCAAAGCTAACCTGAACAGACAGATATTAAAACAAAACATTCAGCCAAAGGGGCTGTGCATCTTGCACTGAAAAACGCCCTCAGCGCGACACTGCAATAATCTCAGAGTAGGACTCCAGTGCTAGCTGGGAACAACTTATGGCCACAACCTTCTGATTCAAAGGCAAGACTGTTATAAACTGAATCGAGTGTAAAGTGAAAAGAAATAACCTTTCGTGTCAAATTTGATCATCCTTCATCTGCAGTGAGAGTGAAAGTGAGAGGAAAGTGAAGTAAGCTCCGTCTGTCTTTGGAAGGATTGTCTTGAGGGAGCTGGATAGGTAGTGCCCAGGGATGATAAGAAAGTTCGTTGGATTTCTCTTTTAAGACACGGTTTTCGAAGATAACAGAGGATTCCTTTTAAAAGGAAACCCAAAAGATTAGCGGCTCAAGTCATCAAAACCCCCACAATGACTTCCAGTTGGTCCAAACCATTTGGTGGGCAAAGGGGTGTTTTTAAATGGTCTGACGTTGAGGCAGTTCTGTAGAGTTTTCTTCCCCACCGCCCCCGCCGCCCCCCCCCCCCCCCCCCCCCCCCCCCCCGCCCCCCAGAACCTTTCCCTACCAATGGTCAAGGTCATGCTGAAGAGGTCTCCAGGGTCAAAGTCAGGTGGATATGGCCAAATACAGGATCCCTTATTCAGCATCCCAGACTCCCAAAGGGCCCGGAAACTGGCAAGTTGAAATTTTCGCACAAACACTTATATTCTTGGTTTGATTCCCCTCATTCTGAGATATTTTGCTATCTTGCTTTCCGGAAAGGCTTCCTCCAGCTGTCCATTTCTTCTGACGAAACATAACTGACAGCTGACCTTGTCAAAGAAGTCTGGGAGTGTTATTTCCGTTACAATCAGCAATGCAGGGTAATTACTGAGAGAATGCGTCTGGACAGCTCCCTGACTTAGAATCATAGAAACCCTACAGTGCAGAAGGAGGCCATTCGGCCCATCGAGCCTGCACCGATCACAATCCCACCCAAGCTCTATCCCCATAACTCCAAGTATTTACCCTGTTAATCCCCTTGGCACTAAGGATCAATTTAGCATGGTCAAACCGCCTAGCCCGCGCATCTTTGGAGTGTGGAAGGAAACCGGAGCACCCGGAGGAAACCAATGCAGAAACGGGGAGAACGTGCAAACTCCACACAGACACAAAGGCACAGTGGGTTAGCACTGCTGCCTCACAGCGCCAGGGACTTGGGTTCAATTCCCAGCTTGGGTCACTGTCTATGCGGAGTCTCACGTTCTCCCCGTGTCTGCGTGGGTTTCCTCCCAGTCTGAAAGATGTGCTGGTTAGGCTGCATTGGCCATGCTAAATTCTCCCTCAGTGTAACCCGAACAGGGCGCCGTCAGAGTGTGGCAACTAGTAACTTCATTGCAGGGTTAATGTAAGCCTACTTATGACACTAATAAATCAACTTAAACAGACAGTCACCCAAGCCAGGAATCGAACCCTGCTCCCTGGTGCTATGAGGTAGCAGTCTTAACCACTGTGCCACCGTGCCACCTTTCTTTCCATCACTGTCAAATTTCCTAGGGGTACCTCGGCAGTCTCCAGGACAGTGGCAGGTATCCAATTCGGGCTGTTACGGGGGGTCATTAACTGTGGTTTAGTGCAACACTGTGAATGTTGTAGGAGACACACGGGTCCCATGGAGCTTTAGTGGATAAACAATTGTCATAAGGTGAAAGCACAATGGGAGGTTGTTAGGAACTTTTATTTTTTATTCTTTATTTTATGGGTTGTAAGCACTTTACGTATTATAGGTATAGAACCCAAAATCCATAAAATCCTCAAATCTGGCACGCATCTGGTCCCGAGTGTCCTGGGTACGGGACACTCCGTTACTTACAGTTATCTTCTACAGGGGGAGAAATGCCCCCGTGTCTGCATGGGTTTCCTCCGGGTGCTCTGGTTTCCTCCCACAGTCAGAAAGACATGCTGGTTAGGGTGCATTGTCCGTGTTAAATTCTCCCTCAGTGTACCCGAACAGGGCGTGGGAGTGTGGTGACTAGGGGATTTTCACAGTAACTTCAATGCAGTGTTAATATAAGCCTACTTGTGACATTAAAAAATAAACTTTTTGAAAAGTGGGTTCTTGTACAACCTCTCCCCATATAAAGTGAGTGAAAGGGGTTGGTGAACTTTGCCGGAATGTACTGAATAGGTGGTTCAATATATCAGCAATTAGACATTTTGGCAATTATATTGTTAACCTAATTGCATTGTTAAAGACAAGTGATGATCATTGGCTCAGCCTCCAAAAGAGAATAAGATGGACACAGCTGGAACAGCTGGGCGGGGGGAGCCATAAGGAATTTTATCTCCACTGAACTGTATGTAGTCAGTGGGACTAGGCATAAAATGGTTCGGCACAGACAAGAAGGGCCAAAAGACCTGTTTCTGAGCTGTAATTTTCTATGGTTCTAGAATAAACTTGCTGAAGGTAAAAGAGGAGCTGCTATGTTATTCCTCCACCATTTACTAACGTTGAATATTAACAGGTTCCTCCGAGTTGTTGATGACCTTTAAGAGTCCAGTGAAGCTCTCACCTGCTCTGAACCGATTCAGAAGAAACATGGCAACATCTGTGGGGAAGGTTTTCTTGTAGAACAAAGGCGCCACTTTGGGATGGTCACACATCTGTCACTTTGGAAACTCAATATAAGAACATAAGAACATAAGAAATAGGAGCAGGAGTAGGCCATCTAGCCCCTCGAGCCTGCCCCGCCATTCAATAAGATCATGGCTGACCTGACGTGGATCAGTACCACTTACCCGCCTGATCCCCGTAACCCTTAATTCCCTTACCGATCAGGAATCCATCCATCCGTGCTTTAAACATATTCAGCGAGGTAGCCTCCACCACCTCAGTGGGCAGAGAATTCCAGAGATTCACCACCCTCTGGGAGAAGAAGTTCCTCCTCAACTCTGTCTTAAACCGACCCCCCTTTATTTTGAGGCTGTGTCCTCTAGTTTTAACTTCCTTACTAAGTGGCAAGAATCTCTCCGCCTCCACCCTATCCAGCCCCCGCATTATCTTATAAGTCTCCACAAGATCCCCCCTCATCCTTCTAAACTCCAACGAGTACAAACCCAATCTCCTCAGCCTCTCCTCATAATCCAAACCCCTCATCTCCGGTATCAACCTGGTGAACCTTCTCTGCACTCCCTCCAATGCCAATATATCCTTCCTCATATAAGGGGACCAATACTGCACACAGTATTCCAGCTGCGGCCTCACCAATGCCCTGTACAGGTGCATCAAGACATCCCTGCTTTTATATTCTATCCCCCTCGCAATATAGGCCAACATCCCATTTGCCTTCTTGATCACCTGTTGTACCTGCAGACTGGGCTTTTGCGTCTCATGCACAAGGACCCCCAGGTCCCTTTGCACGGTAGCATGTTTTAATTTGTTTCCATTGAGATAATAATCCCATTTGTTATTATTTCCTCCAAAGTGTATAACCTCGCATTTCTCAACGTTATACTCCATTTGCCATATCCTCGCCCACTCACTCAGCCTGTCCAAATCTCTCTGCAGATCTTCTCCGTCCTCCACACGATTCACTTTTCCACTTATCTTTGTGTCGTCTGCAAACTTCGTTACCCTACACTCCGTCCCCTCCTCCAGATCATCTATATAAATGGTAAACAGTTGCGGCCCGAGTACCGATCCCTGCGGCACGCCACTAGTTACCTTCCTCCAACCGGAAAAACACCCATTTATTCCGACTCTTTGCTTCCTGTCGGATAGCCAGTCCCCAATCCACTTTAACACACTCCCCCCAACTCCGTGTGCCCTAATCTTCTTCAGCAGCCTTTTATGGGGCACCTTATCAAACGCCTTTTGGAAATCCAAAAACACCGCATCCACCGGTTCTCCTCCATCAACCGCCCTAGTCACATCTTCATAAAAATCCAACATGTTCGTCAAGCACGACTTTCCCCTCATGAATCCATGCTGCGTCTGATTGATCGAGCCATTTCTATCCAGATGCCCTGCTATCTCCTCTTTAATAATGGATTCCAGCATTTTCCCTACTACAGACGTTAAGCTGACCGGCCTATAGTTACCCGCCTTTTGTCTCCTTCCTTTTTTAAACAGTGGCGTAACATTAGCCGTTTTCCAATCAACCGGCACTACCCCAGAA
Organism: Mustelus asterias; assembly: GCF_964213995.1. NCBI lineage: Eukaryota > Metazoa > Chordata > Chondrichthyes > Carcharhiniformes > Triakidae > Mustelus > Mustelus asterias. The sequence continues at coordinate 8,741,947 of NC_135822.1, read as the reverse complement.
TGCAACGAGTTTTGATAAATAATCACTAACGCATCCACTATTACCTCTGACATTTCTTTCAATACCCTGGGATGCATTCCATCCGGACCCGGGGACTTGTCCACCTTCAGTCCCATTAGTCTACCCAGCACTGCCTCTCTGGTAACATTAATTGTATTAAGTATTTCTCCTGCTGCCAACCCTCTATCGTTAATATTTGGCAAACTATTTGTGTCCTCCACCGTGAAGACCGACACAAAAAACTTATTTAAAGACTCAGCCATATCCTCATTTCCCACTATTAACTCCCCCCTCTCGTCCTCCAAGGGTCCAACATTCACTCTAGCCACTCTATTCCTTTTTATATATTTATAAAAACTTTTACTATCATTTTTTATATTAATTGCTAGCCTAGCTTCATAGTCTATCCTTCCTTTCTTTATCGCTTTCTTAGTCTCTCTTTGTTGTTTCTTAAATTTTTCCCAATCACTTGTTTCTCCACTATTTTTGGCCACTCTGTACGCAGCTGTTTTTATTTTAATACTCTCCTTTATTTCCTTCGTTATCCACGGCTGGTTCTCCCTTTTCTTACAATCCTTGTTTTTTGCTGGAATATATTTTTGCTGAGAACTGAAAAGGATCTCCTTAAAAATCCTCCACTGTTCCTCAGCTATCCTACCTGCCAGCCTGCTCTCCCAGTCTACCTTAGCCAATTCATCCCTCATCCTATCATATTTCCCTCTGTTCAAACAGAGGACACTGGTTTGGGACCAAACTTTCTCCTCTTCCATCTGAATCAGAAATTCGACCATATTGTGGTCACTAGACCCAAGAGGGTCCTTCACAATAAGATCCTTAATTCTACCTACCTCGTTACACAATACCAGATCCAAAATAGCTCGTTCCCTCGTCGGTTCCGTAACATGCTGTTCAAGGAAACTATCCCGACAGCATTCTAAGAACTCTTCCTCCATTCCACCCTTACCGACTTGAGTCTGCCAGTCAATGTGCATGTTGAAGTCCCCCATGATTATTGCCGTTCCGTTTTTACACGCATCCCTTATCTGCTTGTTTATAGCCCTCCCTACCTCAACATTATTATTTGGGGGCCTATATACCACACCTACTAGTGTCTTTCTCCCTCTACTATTCCTCATCTCTACCCATAATGATTCCACGTTTTGTTCCTCAGAGCCTATGTCATCCCTCAGTACTACCCTGATATTATCTCTTATTAATAGCGCGACCCCACCACCTTTTCCTTCCTGTCTATTCTTCCTAAGCGCCTGATGCCCCTGGATATTCATCTCCCAGTCCTGGTCACTTATATGCAAGATATAATTATGTTCCTGGATTAATATTAAAACAGATCTTTTCAAATCATGAACCACAGGGTGGCTACAGCACAGGAGGTGGCCATTTGGCCCATCCTGTAGTTCCACTCTCTCACCCTGTATCCTCCCGCTCCATCACGCAAACCAGCCTCCCATCCATTGACTCCGTCTACACTTCCCGCTGCCTCGGAAAAGCAGCCAGCATAATTAAGGACCCCACGCACCCCGGACATTCTCTCTTCCACCTTCTTCTGTCGGGAAAAAGGTACAAAAGTCTGAGGTCACGTACACCCGACTCAAGAACAGCTTCTTCCCTGCTGCCGTCAGACGTTTGAATGGACCTACCTCGCACTAAGTTGATAATTCTCTACACCCTAGCTATGACTGTAACACGACATTCTGCACCCTCTCCTTTCCTTCTCTATGAATGGTATGCTTTGTCTGGATAGCGCGCAAGAAACAATACTTTTCACTAATACGTGTGACAATAATAAATCAAATCAAATCAAAAAATGACAAATTTTCTCTCTTCAGATGTTGACCCAATTCCCTTTGGAAGGTCCCCATTGAATGGAAATTATTGGATGTTTTGCCAAAGACCTCGCCAACTCGTGAACTGAGAAGGCACAGCAATATATCTAATAGAGTTCTCTCAAAGTTTCTCCTCACTCCCCCAAAGTTAAGCTGGGGTTAGTTAAGTTAAGTTAAGTTAAGTTACTTTGTTGAGCCGAGCGCACCTATATAGTTGCCATGTGAACTCTGGGACAACAGCTGTCACAGCTCCCACAGTCAAATGACCGGACTAATTTAAAACACTAGGGCTTCAAGGTGGTGAGACAACTAAAAATCAAGCAATATGACACAAAAACAGAGAGGCCATTTTGCTTAAAGTAGGTACTAATGTTCATGCTGGTTGTGATGCCTCCTGAACAGGACCAAAAAGGTAAGAAAGATGTTGCTAGGGTGTCAAAATGGAGGCTTTGAGCAGCTCAGAAAATAATAGGCCCTGTTCCTGTGAATACTGCTGCCCTTAGATTGGCCCAGCCCATTCTCCTATGCCGGAATGTTTTGCCACACCATCACGTGCTTCCCCACGGCTAATGCATCAGACCAAAAAGTTTTTTAAAATTCATTTGTGGGACTTGGGCGCCACTGGCTGGCCAGCATTTATTGCCCATCCTTATTTGCCCTTGAACTGAGTGGCTTGCTGGACCATTTCAGAGGGCAGTTGAGAGTCAACCACATTGCTGTGGCTCTGGAGTCACATGTAGGCCAGACCAGGTAAGGATGACAGATTTCCTTCCCTAATAGGGGATTTTCACAGTAACTTCATTGCAGTGTTAATGTAAGCCTACTCGTGACTAATAAATAAACTTAAACCTAACTTAAAGTTTATTTTATTAGTGTCACAAATAAGGCTTACATTAACACTGCAATGAAGTTACTGTGAAAATCCCCTAGTCGCCACACTCTGATGTTAGTTCGGGTACACTGAGGGAGAATTTAACACGGCCAATGCACCTAACCAGCACGTCTTTCGGACTGTGGGAGGAAACCGGAGCACCCAGAGGAAACCCACGCAGACACGGGGAGAATGTGCAGACACTGCACAGACAGTGACCCAAGCTGGGAATTACATAAGAACATAAGAACTAGGAGCAGGAGTAGGCCATCTGGCCCCCTCGAGCCTGCTCCGCCATTCAATAAGATCATGCCTGATCTTTTCGTGGATTCAGCTCCACTTACCCGCCCGCTCACCACAACCCTTAATTCCTTTACTGTTCAAAAATTTATCTATCCTTGCCTTAAAAACATTCAATGAGGTAGCCTCAACTGCTTCACTGCGCAGGGAATTCCACAGATTCACAACCCTTTAGGTGAAGACGTTCCTCCTCAACTCAGTCCTAAATCTGCTTCCCCTTATTTTGAGGCCATGCCCCCTCGTTCTAGTTTCACCCGCCAGTGGAAACAACTTCCCTGCTTGAACCCAGGTCCCTGTCCAAAAGTATGGTTCAAGAGGTAGTTTTAAAGGAGCGGCTTAAAGGCCGAGAGGGGAGATGGGGGAATTTCAGTGTTTAGAGGCAACAGTGCTAACCACCGTGCCGCTGTTCCACCCCTATAGGAACATTAGCGAACCAGGCGAGTTTTTCCGACAACGGCCATCAGTAGATTTTTAATTCCAGATTTTTAAAAAAAAATTATCGAATTCAAATTCCACCATCTGCCGTGGCAGGACTCAAACCCGGGACACCCCGAACATTAGCTGAGTTTCTAGGTTAATAGTCTAGCGATAATACCCACTGGGCCATCGCCTCCCCGCTGTTCAAAGTAGTCGGGCCCACCTGCAACAATCTCCACGTTGGAACTGGCGCAGAATTTTGGCCACATTCGAGAGCGTGAGAGAGGAATATGGAATATTGAGAGGGTGAGGTAAAAATAACAGTGCCATGCAAGCAGAGAGTGTGAGCACAGCCTGTCATGTCAAGGAAGCAGCCAAGACACTCAGCTGTAGACAGTGGGAGGCATTCTGTTGATGTAATCAAAATTCTTCTCAACAACTCCTGATGCTTTCAGCACTCAGCGGTTTTAAAGGGGGTAATAAAAATATCTGACGTCCAATTCAAATTAAGCTGGCGACAAAATACGAATATGTTAGAAAATAAGCAGCTCGTACAGTCAGTGCCGTTGTTTCAAAGCAAGGAAATTGGATTTTTGTTATCTCAACATGCATTTTCTTTCAAATCACGGAATCCCTATGGGGCAGAAGCAGGCCATTCAGCCCATTCGGTCTGCACTGGTTCTCTGATGCAGCATCCCACCCAGACCCTATCCCCATCACCCCATATATTTACCCCGCTAATTTCCCCCTAACCTACACATCTTTGGGACACTAAGGCTGGAACTTTACGGTCCCGCCCGCCACGGGAATCGGAGCGGGCGAGGGGCGGACCATGGAAAGATCCATTGACCTCGGGCGGGATTTTACGGTTTCAGGACAAGCGAGGCCATAAAATCCCACTCAATGGGACAATTTAGCATGGCCAATCCCCCTAACCTACACATCTTTGGACACTAAGGGACAGTTTAGCATGGCCAATCCCCCTAACCTGCACATCTTTAGACACTAAGGGACAATTTAGCACGGCCAATCCACCCAACCTGCACATCTTTGGACACTAAGGGGCAATTTAATATGGCAAATCCACCTAACCTGCACATCTTTGGACACTAAGCAGCAATTTAGCATGACCAATTCACCGAACCTGCACATCTTTGGACACTAAGGGGCAATTTAGCATGGCCAATCCACCCAACCTGCACATCTTTGGACACTAAGGGGCAATTTAATATGGCAAATCCACCTAACCTGCACATCTTTGGACACTAAGGGGCAATTCAGCATGGCCAATCCACCTAACCTGCCCATCTTTGGACACTAAGGGGCAATTTAGCATGGCCAATCCACCTAACCTGCACAACCTTGGACACCAAGGGCCAATTTAGCATGGCCAATCCACCTAACCCGCACATCTTTGGAGTGTGGGAGGAAACCGGAGCACCCGGAGGAAACCCACGCAGACACGGGGAGAATGTGCAGACTCCACACAGACAGTCACACAAGGCTGGAATTGAACCCGGGTCTCTGGCACTGTGAGGCAGCAATGCTAACCAGTTGGTTGCTCCCATTAAGCCATTGGGAAGCTATGGTTTAAGCCACCGGGAATACAGTTTCAAATTATGTCATAAATATACTTCTTATCATAAATAATTATCAGCAGAAAATACCAAACCTTTCAAAACAATTCTCTGACTGAAAAGTTGCAGAATTAATTTTCTACATTCAATATTTTTTTTTAATTTATTCATGGCATGTGGGTGTCAGTGGTTTGGCCAGCATTTATTGCCAGCCCCTAGTTGCCCTTGAACTGAATGTCTTGTTAGGCCATTTCAGAGGGCAGTTTTGAGTCAACCACATTGCTGTGGCTCTGAAATCACATGTAGGCCAGACCAGGTAAGGACAGCAGATTTCCTTCCCTCAAGGAGATTAGTGAACCAGATGGGTTTTTACGGCAATTGACAATGGTTTCATGATCATCGTTAGACCTTTAATTGCAGATTTTTATTTAATTCAAATTTCACCATCTGCCATCAGAGAAAATGCTGGAAAGTCTGGCAGCATCTCTAAAGAGAGAAAAGAGCTGACGTTTCGAGTCCAGATGATCCTTTATTTTCACCATCTGCCATGGTGGGATTCGAACCCGGGTCCCCAGAGCATTACCCTGGGTATCTGGATTACTAGTCCAGTGACAATACCACTCCCCACATTCAATAATGTCACATAATAAATCCATGGCATTATGCAGCAGAGAAGTACAGATACCCTCCGTCTGATTGTGAGTCAGAACATCGAGGGGGACATCCTGTTCACCTTCAGATAGTGAGTGACAGGGGCTTTCGAATACGCACACAGACAGGCTAGTGGGTCCTCAGCTCAGCTTCTCATTCAGCAGCTCCCCGTGGCCTTGTTTCAAATCGTAGCGCACAACCACATGTCTAAGAGAGAGGCACTAACCACCGAAACTCCCAGCAGCAGTGGCTGTGATCAGAGACACAGATGGATGAATCAGTCAGGGTAGGCACACAAGCACAGGAGGGGAAGTATCTGATCCAACATCGCTCTCCTAAACCCAGTGACGCTGGGGCACTCCAAGAAGAAACAATCCACAACCCATCCACACAGTCCCAGCGTACGCAGCCCCAGTGTACGCAGCCCCAGCGTACGCAGCCCCAGTGTACGCAGCCCCAGTGTACGCAGCCCCAGTGTACGCAGCCCCAGCGTACGCAGCCCCAGTGTACGCAGCCCCAGTGTACGCAGCCCCAGCGTACGCAGCCCCAGCGTACGCAGCCCCAGTGTACGCAGCCCCAGTGTACGCAGCCCCAGCGTACGCAGCCCCAGTGTACGCAGCCCCAGTGTACGCAGTCCCAGCATACGCAGCCCCAGTGTACACAGCCCCAGCATACGCAGCCCCAGTGTACGCAGCCCCAGTGTACGCAGCCCCAGCGTACGCAGCCCCAGTGTACGCAGCCCCAGTGTACGCAGCCCCAGTGTACGCAGCCCCAGCGTACGCAGCCCCAGTGTACGCAGCCCCAGTGTACACAGCCCCAGTGTACGCAGCCCCAGCGTACGCAGCCCCAGTGTACGCAGCCCCAGTGTACGCAGCCCCAGCGTACGCAGCCCCAGTGTACGCAGCCCCAGTGTACGCAGCCCCAGTGTACGCAGCCCCAGTGTACGCAGCCCCAGTGTACACAGCCCCAGTGTACGCAGCCCCAGTGTACGCAGCCCCAGCGTACGCAGCCCCAGTGTACACAGCCCCAGTGTACGCAGCCCCAGTGTACGCAGCCCCAGTGTACGCAGCCCCAGTGTACGCAGCCCCAGTGTACGCAGCCCCAGTGTACACAGCCCCAGCGTACGCAGCCCCAGTGTACGCAGCCCCAGTGTACGCAGCCCCAGTGTACACAGCCCCAGTGTACGCAGCCCCAGCGTACGCAGCCCCAGTGTACGCAGCCCCAGTGTACGCAGCCCCAGTGTACGCAGCCCCAGTGTACGCAGCCCCAGCGTACACAGCCCCAGCGTACGCAGCCCCAGTGTACGCAGCCCCAGCGTACGCAGCCCCAGCGTACGCAGCCCCAGTGTACGCAGCCCCTGCAGGCACAGCCCCAGCGTACGCAGCCCCAAAGTACGCAGCCCCAGCAGGCACAGCCCCAGCATACGCAGCCCCAGTGTACGCAGCCCCAGCAGGCACAGCCCCAGTGTACGCAGCCCCAGTGTACGCAGCCCCAGCAGGCACAGCCCCAGCGTACGCAGCCCCAGTGTACGCAGCCCCAGCAGGCACAGCCCCAGGGTACACAGTCCCAGCGTACCAGCCCCAGCGTAGACAGCCCCAGCGTACGCAGCCCCAGTGTACGCAGCCCCAGCGTACGCAGCCCCAGCGTACGCAGCCCCATCGTACCAGTCCCAGCATACGCAGCCCCAGCGTACGCAGCCCCAGCGTACACAGCCCCAGCGTACGCAGTCCCAGCATACGCAGCCCCAGTGTACGCAGCCCCAGCATATGCAGCCCCAGCGTACGCAGCCCAGTAAGAGAAAGAAATTTAACCTGGTCAGTGTTCTCACCAAAGAACAAAAGAACAAAGAAAAGTACAGCACAGGAACAGGCCCTTCGGCCCTCCAAGCCTGTGCCGTTCATGATGCCCTAACTAAGCCAAAAATAAGCCTTCTGCCTTTACTCGGTCCATATCCCTCTATTCCCTCCCTATTCACGCACCTATCCAGCTGCCTCTTAAATGTTGCTTCCACCACCTCCTCTGGCAGTGCGTTCCAGGCACCCACCACACTCACTGCATGAAAAACGTCCCCCACATATCTTCCTTAAACTTTCCCCCCTCTCACCTTGAACCTGTGCCCCTTGTCATTGACACTTCCCCCCTGGGGAAAAGCCTCTGCCTGTCCACCCTGTCTGTGCCTCTCATAATTTTGTAGACCTCTATCAGGTCTCCCCTCAGCCTCCATCTTTCCAGTGAAAACAAACCTAGTTTATTCGAACTCTCCTCATAGCCAACACCCTCGAGACCAGGCAACATCCTGGTGAACCTGCTTTGCACTCTCTCCAAAACTTCCACGTACTTCTGGTAGTGTGGCGACCAGAGCTTGACACAAAACTCCAAATGCAGCCTAACCAAGGTTTTATATAGCTGCAACATGATTTCCCAACTTAAAACACATCACAGGTTAAGTCGTACCAACAAAATAGTAGCGGATGCTTTCATTTATTCCCCTGGTTTCAGACACTCAGAATCCAAAGAATATTCTAAAAAAAACCTGTCTAGAAATATCAATCATGCAGAGAAAGAATCGGAAAAGATGATAGACGGATTTGTCTCAATTTTCGGACAATGCAGCAATGACTGAGCTTTCTCAACAGTTAAATAAACATTGCAATGTTCAAGTGTTTACATGAATATTGTTCTTTTGTAGCTAATGGAGCGGTCCATACAGACAATACAAAGACAAAGAACAAAGAACAATACAGCACAGGAACAGGCCCTTCGGCCCTCCAACCCCGTGCCGCTCCCTGGTCCAAACTAGACCATTCTTTTGTATTCCTCCATTCCCACTCCGTTCATGTGGCGATCTAGATAAGTCTTAAACGTTCCCAGTGTGTCCGCCTTCACCACCTTGCCCGGCAGTGCATTCCAGGCCCCCACCCCCTCTGTGTAAAATATGTCCTTCTGATATCCGTGTTAAACCTCCCCCCCCTCAACTTGAACCTATGACCCCTCGTGAACGTCACCACCGACCTGGGAAAAAGCTTCCCACCGTTCACCCTAAATATGCCTTTCATAATTTCATACACCTCTATTAGGTCACCCCTCATCCTCCGTCTTTCCAGTGAGAACAACCCCAGTTTACCCAATCTCTCCTCATAACTAAGCCCTTCCATACCAGGCAACATCCTGGTAAACCTCCTCTGCACTCTCTCTAAAGCCTCCACGTCCTTCTGGTAGTGTGGTGACCAGAACTGGGCGCAGTATTCCAAATGCGGCCGAACCAACGTTCTATACAACTGCAACATCAGACCCCAACTTTTATACTCTATGCCCCGTCCCATAAAGGCAAGCATGCCATATGCCTTCTTCACCACCTTCTCCAATGACAGAGTCCTTTCCCAATTTTGCATTCGGAGCCGCCTCCCCACCCCTCCCAACATCTAAAGTTTAAAGTTTATTTATTCGTGTCACAAGTAAGGCTTACGTTAACACTGCAATGAAGTTACCATGAAAATCCCCTAGTCGCCACACTCCGGTACCTATCCGGGTAACACTGAGGGAGAATTTAGCATGGCCGATCCACCTAACCAGCACGTCTTTCGGACTGTGGGAGGAAACCGGAGGAAACCCACACAGACATGGGGAGAACGTGCAGACTCCACACAAACAGTGACACAAGCCGGGATTCGAACCTGGGACTCAGAGGCAGCAGAGCTAACCACTGTGCCACCATGTCATTTTTAAATATTTCCCAGGATCCTTGGGAATGTCCAGGATGCCAGTCATCAACTTTCAAAAGATGCTCAGTTACTGAGCGGGAAACAGTGCTTCCATCGCAGACGATGCTTTATCGCACATGGAATTTTTTTTACAAATCATTTATTCAAGGGATTTGGACGTCGCTGGCTAGGTCAGCATTTATTGCCCATCTCTAATTGCCCTCGAGAAGGTGGTGGTGAGCTGCCTTCTCGAACCGCCGCGGCCATGTGATGTAGATATATCCACACTGCTGGTAGGCATGGAGTTCTGGGATTTTGATCCAGTGACAATGAAGGAATGGCGATATATTCCCAACACAGGATGCTGACTTCCAGGTGATGGTGTTCCCATGGATCAGCTGCCCCATGTCCTTCTAGACAGTGGAGGTCATGGGTTTGGGAGGTGTTACCGAGGTGGTCTTGGTGAGTATGTACACAGTGAACAGTGACCAATGTCCCAGCCAGTGGACAGATGCAGAACGCTGGCAAAACGTTTCTTAGGATCTTTTCATTGGCCCCACTTAGGCCAGCAACCCATGTTTAAAAGCCTACAAAATAAGTTGACTATGCTTCTCTGCGCAAGGTAGACTTGCATTTGTTCCCAGGGTGATGTTTTTCCTGGAACAGGTCGCTAGCCTGTTGCCAGGGGCTTGTAGCTTGAGGGGCGTCACTCCACATTGAGCTTGGCTGACCAGAAATCTCTCCCACTCTTACCGCCAGCCATTGGCGTGTTTGGAAGCATTTTCAGGTTGATGCACTCAATCTGTTTGACCACATTATGAACATACCTTCCTTGGCCACCAAGTCCTGCAGTGGGTCTCAAACCTGGAGCTTCTGGCTCAGGGGCAGGACACTACCCGGTGCGCCACACTACCTTGTGCAAGACCTCCCTAACTAGGGGATACATCTGCCTGAAGACTGGTGAATCCATTACACAATTACATGTAATTTACTGAATCTCAGCATAGGATGATCTCAATCATATCTGCCAAGTCCTTTAATTATTTAGTGAATCTGCATAAGCAAATTAGATCTAATTAGCAAGATTCATTTATCTCTCTAATGATTACATTCAAAAGCTTTGCAAAGATAAGACTTGAGCAGGAGCAAGGCTATTTTGAAGGCACAATTTGCACACGTATAGAATCATAGGATCCCTACAGTGCAGAAGGAGGCCATTCGTCCCATCAAGTCTGCACCGACCACAATCCCGCCCAGGCCCTAATCCCGCAACCCCACATATTTACCCTGCTAATCCCCCTGACACTAAGGGTCAATTTAGCACGGCCAATCAATCAACCTAACCCGCACATCTTTGGACTGTGGGAGGAAACTGGAGGTAAGTGGCACAACACAACAAATGTCAAAGCACAGCTCACAACTGCATTGTGTTGGAACCCACTTTAGAGAGCGAAACAGATTTAAAACCATGAATGAATCAGGAGTTTGGCTTGCAGCTTTAATCCAAGCTCACAGTCACTGATGCTTTGCTGACCTTTTAACCTGAAGGGCCTGCCTCTCATTGCCATTGATAGGAGACAGTCCTAGGGTCCTGTGGGGGGGTTGGGAGAGGGAGGGCCGTACCTTTTCGGGGGTTTGTTGCTCCCACCTTTCTCTCCAGGGCTCCCTTCCAAATGGGTGAGTCTGCCTAGAAAAGCAGAAGCCTTCCTACGGAACTTGAGCACATATGTTGCTCTGTGAGTAAGCGGCTGACAGCTGTGAATCTCAACCCCCTGCCCCACCCCATCCCCGAGGGCAGATGCTAATGAGACACACTCCTGTCAGTTCCTTGTGCAGGTGGGACCGATCCCCAATGGTAACCAGTTAAGACTTGACTAACCTCATTAGTCATTGCTTACACGCTGGGCTGGTCGGGGTGTCTTATCTCCACATGAAGGTCGAATGAGGCAGTTACGGAGGAGTTCTGAACTACTTTGTGCAAAACGTTCCTCCCAGTAACAGCGAATGACAACATAAAATGAAACAAAATATGTTCCTCCTCCTCTGGCTCAAACTTACAGACGTTTCGGGGTAGAAACTGGAATGCGTTGCGTCCATTTTCAGGCATATAATGGACATAAAGCACACCAAGCAAACACTGCAGCAACCTGTGTCCAATGGATACAGGTGTTGATCTAACTCCTGGGTGTATACTCAAAGCTTTTGCCCCCTTGAAAATACAAATTTGAGGCCTACTTTGTTCAAAGGTCTCTTGCTGCAAGTCACAAATTGGGTTTAAAGGTTACCTATGAAATTATCTGTGAAAATCCCCTGGTCGCCACACTCCAACGCTTGTTCGGGTACACTGAGGGAGAATTTAGCATGGCCAATGCATCCAACCAGCACATCTTTTGGACTGTGGGAGGAAACCAGAGTACCTGGAGGAAACCAATGCAGACACGTGGGGAACATGCAGACTCTACACGAACAGTGACCCAAGCCGGGAATCGAACCCGGGTCCCTGGTGCTGTGAGGCAGCGGTGCTAACCACCGTGCCATCCATGGTGCAGATACCAAACTTCCTTGACTCAAAATTCTTCAGCAACCACCAAGCAAAGGCAATTTTAACTTTGCAGGAATCATTATCACCCCTTCGCTGAAATATAGCCTGCTTCAATCCTCCCCTTCACCTGAGTTTTACTGGAGGGCCACACCATTGGGGCAGCCAATCTGACACTGATCTATCTCTTTGGCTGTGAAGGTGTGACCATTCCTGGCAGCTGATTCAGAGAGTTTGCTCATCAGACCTGAGCACCAATTTCCATTGGTTCTTGGTCCTTTCAGTTTGGGCTCACCAAAGTGGCAGGCCTGTCCTCTTTGTTAAAGCCTGGACCACAGTCTAACCCATTGACTACATTTCAGAGCCAATTTCTGTACCGGGATGGCTCATCTCCTTCTCAGCCACAAGTAGCTCTAGTAGCCGTGAGTTGTCGGCAGGCTGGTGGAACAGCCACTGGTTTTATTCATTATCACATTCTAGTGATCAAGATAATGCAACCGTGTTGACTTTAGGTGGAGAGAAAAGCGATGGGCTTAGCTCAGCTGGAACACCGAGTCTTTCAACTAATAAAAGAGCCATGTTGCGAGGGGAGGTTTACAGTGAGTAGCACCAGAAACAATCCCACACAATCTTAGAGCCATCTCATAGCCACTCTCATCAACTTTTACAGATGCACCGTAGAAAGCTTCCTTTCTGGTTGTATCACAGCTTGGTATGGCTCCTGCTCTGACCAAGACCGCAAGAAACAACAATGGGTTGTGAATGAAGCCCAGTCCATCACGCAAACCAGCCTCCCATCCATTGACTCCATCTACACTTCCCGCTACCTCGGAAAAGCAGCCAACATAATGAAGGATCCTACACGCTCTGGACATTCTCTCTTCCATCTTCTTCCGTCGGGAAAAAGATACAGAAGTCTAAAAACATGTACCACTCAAGAACAGCTTCTTCCCTGCTGCTGTCAGACTTATGAATGGTCTTATCACACATTAAGCTGATCTTTCTCTACACCCTATCTGTAACTGCAACACTACATTCTGCACCCTCTCCTTTCCTTCTCCCATCTGTACTCTATGAACGGTATGTTTTATCTGTATAGTGCACAAGAAACAGTACTTTCCACTGTATCCCAATACATGTGACAATAATAAATCAAATCAAATCTCCCATCCAACATGACTCCTGGCTGAAGGTGAAATCAGTTCCTTATGGGCTATGTTCACATGTGAAGAATAGTCTCTTGAACAAGTTATGAAAGAGCTATTGGCAACCAAGGAACCAGTCCAAAGATGTGTGGGTTAGATTGATTGGCCATGCAAAATTGCCCCTTCGTGTCAGGGGGATTAGCAGGGTAAATATGTGGGTTATGGGGATACGGCCTGGGTGGGATTGTTGTCGGTGCAGACTCGATGGGCCAAATGGCCTCCTTCTGCACTGTAGGTTTTCCATGATTCTATTCTATGATTCAAAGTGCTGCAGGATTTCAAGAAGAAATTAGATTGGGGCTAAAGGGATCAAGGGATATGGGGGGGGGTGCGGGGGGGGGATCAGGATATTGAATTTGATGATCAGCCATGATCAAAATGAATGGCAGAGCAGGCTTGAAGGGCCGAATGGCCTACTCCTACTTCTAGTTTCTACGAATCAGTTTCATTTTGGGTAGCCAAAACTGCCCAATACATCATCGGCACCCAGCTAGCAGCCATCCAGGACATTTATCTCAAACATGGAGTCCTCTCAGCATTCCTAGAAATCCCACCCATCCCAGGCAGGGACTGTTTGCTCCCCTGCCCTCTGGGAGGCGCTACAGATGCAATCTACCATGCTCAGAACAGCTTCTTCCCCAGAGCTGTTACCCAGCTGAACATCCACCCTTTAACATGTTCCCAGGCGATGGGTATTGTGCAATATGCACTTAATGACTATTGGCACTATCTTAGAATGACTACTTGCATTTACTTTTTTTTCCTTTGTATCTTGGGAGCCTGCAAGCTCACTTTTCGTTGTATTTGGATTTGTGCACTATACAATGACAATAAAGTTGAACCGAATTGAATTGAATTATAGGGGTTGTGGGGGGCGCGGGGGAAGGAGTTCAGTCAGGACAGCTGCACAACCAGCGTTAAGGCTGGGAGGGCGATACAGTCAGAGGCACCCTGCCTCATTTAAATATTTAAATAAGCACCCATCCCCTGGAAGTAGATCGGTTGCCGATGCCTTAAAACGCCAGGGATTCGATTCCTGGCTTGGGTCACTATCTGTGTGGAGTCTGCACATTCTCCCCGTGTCTGCGTGGGTTTCCTCCGGGTGCTCCGGTTTCCTCCTATGGTCCAGAAGACATGCTAAATTCTCCCTCAGTCTGCCCGACCAGGCGCTGGAGTGTGGCGCCTAGGGGATTTTCGCAATAACTTCATTGCAGTGTTAATGTAAGCCCACTTGTGACACCAATAAATAAACTTGCACGGTGTGTTGCATGGGAAAATGCAGAAAGGAGGACAAAAATGGAAATATTTTGGGGAGCATAAGAGGCTGAAACTTGTTTTCGAGGGAGTGGCAATTCACATCTCAGGATTTCCTCAGGATTTCCTTGGCCTCACAAACAGAACGCGATTTGAACAAATAAAGCTCTGAAGTCATTTTGAAAGAAAAACCCACATGGCTAAGCTCCCACACACAATTCCTTTCTGTGGCAAAGTACGGCACACATGTGTGTGGGATTGCGATCTGTTGCAATCGCTGTGATCTTTCAAAGTGCACAGCCTGGGAGCGGAAAGCAAGCTGAGAATTGCCTCAAGAGGAGAGAGACGTTACGAAACTGAAAAGATGTTTTGTAAAACCCAATCTCTTTCCGTATTTTGAACACAGAGAAAGGTGCCTCCCCCACCCCGCGCCTCCCACCCCCCAGCTTCACCACCACCACCTCATTTTGGTGACATGTTGTAAGTTTCACATCACAAGCATTTCACGGAATGCAAAAATCAGACGGTGAAACTGCAGGGTGTATTTTCTGGTGGCATACGATATGAAGCCTCACCTATCAAGATAGGGATCGCCTGTCAAGAATCTGCGCTCAGTTGGAGGGGTGAGGGAATGGGTGAGGGACATACACAACTGAAGGCCTGAGGTCGAAGAATTGATCCTCTTACTGAAACCTTGCTTTTGTATCCATAGTTATCAACTCACTTTGAGGTGTGATTCAGTTCTTCTGTGGCTCATCTTAAAATTTGTATTTATGACTTTTATATTAATTCATGGGACATGGCCATTGCTGACAAAGCTAGTGGCACAGTGGTTAGCACTGCTGCCTCACAGCGCCAGGGACCCGGGTTCGACTCCAGCCTCGGGTGGCTGTCTGTGTGGAGTCTGCACGTTCTCCCAGTGTCTGCTTGGGTTTCCTCCGGGTGCTCCGGTTTCCTCCCACACTCCAAAGGTGTGCAGATTAGATGGATTGGCCATGCTAAATTGGCCCTTAGTGTCCTAAGATGTACAGATTAGATGGCGTGGCAATGCTAAATTGCCCCCTTAGTGTCCAAAGATGTGGAGGGTAGGTGGATTGGCCATGCTAAATTGCCCCTTTAGTGTCCAAAGATGTGGAGGGTAGGTGGATTGGCCATGCTAAATTGCCCCTTTAGTGTCCAAAGATGTGGAGGGTAGGTGGATTGGCCATGCTAAATTGCCCCTTTAGTGTCCAAAGATGTGGAGGTTAGGTGGATTGGCCATGCTAAATTGCCCCTTTAGTGTCCAAAGATGTGGAGGTTAGGTGGATTGGCCATGCTAAATTGCCCCTTTAGTGTCCAAAGATGTGTAGGTTAGGTAGATTGGCCATACTAAATGTGCGGGGTTACACGGATTGGGTGGGGTGGGGGACTGGGTGAGATGCTCTTTCGGAGAGTCGGTGCGGACTTGATGGGCCGAACAGTCTTCTTCTGCACTGTAGCGATTCTATGTTTATTGCCCATCCTTAATTGCTGCCAATAAGGTGATGGTGAACCACCACAACTGTAGCAATTTGTTACAACTGAGTGACTGGCTGGAGCAGGCAGGCAAGCCCATTGCACTGGATCTGCAGTCACACGTCAGCGAGACCAGGTAAGGTTGGCTGACTTTCTTCAACAATCCGACACCTGACCATCATTACTGACACTCGCTTTTTTATTCCAGATTTAATTATTTAAGTTCATTTAAATTGCCCTGTTGCATTGGTGGGATTTGAACTCTGTCCCCAGATCATTAATACTGGCCTCTGGATTAGTATTCCAGGAACATACACGAGCTGCCACTCTCCTAACCTACTCAGTATCAATGCTTTATAGTATTAAAGCTGTGGACAAGAAATCACCGTCTATTCCATGAGGACAACCTTGGGCGGGATTCCACGGCTACGCTCGCCCTGGAGAATCCCACCCAAGGTCAATGGATCTTTGTGTGGTCTGCCACCCGCCCGCTACAATTCCCATGGCGGGGAGGACGGGAGAATTCCGGCTGTTGCCTCTCGTTTTTTTTGTTAAGTGTTGGAAATAATTCAGCTTCAATTCTGGAACCCGTTCCAAAGAATAAGCGTGCAGGCCAACAATTTAATTCAAAACCCTTTCCTCTTCAGCCACGTTTATTACTTATTCCCATCCGTTCTTTGTCAAGGAAGACCTATTGTCTGGCCATTTGTCAATTTAATCCTGCATTATTGCTGGGATATAACTAGCCACTTCCTTTTAGCATTGCCTCTCAATCCTCATTAGATCAATTGCAACTTCCTGAAACTCTGGCCCAAATCCAACACATGCTTTGCAGTACCACGTACTTGAAGGATATTTTTCTCCCCATGGGGTATTTGAACCCCTGCTATGCAAATGCAACACTTCCAAGTGCAAATTCTCTCCCTCAAATAGATGTGTCTTCATGCACACAAGGCTACATTACACAACAGTTAACATTTTCAGATTCAATGGTTTTTAATCTACGTTTTGGATGCCAGATGAATATGGAAGACATTCCACCTCAGGCATCTGGTGCCAGGTTAGACACAGAGTATGGTTCTCTCCATCTTCACCAGTGTGTCTTAACTGCAGCCCCTGAAGAACACCCGCTTCCTCACCAGTGTGGCATTTATCTGTCTCCCATACAAGCCTCTGTGGCCTCGTTGAGTGTAAGTGCCAATTAGCACCAATGTGTGGCCAATATTTAGACTGTGGGCCCATGCCCACTGGGAGGCAAGGCAAGGCTGGCTCAAACTCATGTCCTCTTTCACCTTCCAGAGCCAGTGAATAAGAAGCCTTCAATTCATCAGGCCAGGGCTGGACTCGAAACCAGGTTTTGAGGGGAAAGGAGATTTGATCTTTCTCTCCACATGCAGGTGTGTCTCACTTTCACACCAGACAATCCTATGAGCCTTTAAGGAGCAACGCCAAAGCAGCAATATGAAGTTCCCATGGGCGGGGATTTTCTGGCCGCACTCGCCCCAAGGCAATCTGTGTGGAGTTTGCATGTTCTCCCCGTGTCTGCGTGGGTTTGCTTTGAGTGCCCCGGTTTCCTCCCAAAGGTGTGCAGGTTTGGTGGATTGGCCATGCTAAATTGCCCCTTAGTGTCCCGAGATGTGTAGATTAGATGTATTAACCTTGATGGGGATAGGGCAGGGGAGAGGGATTGGGTAAGAGACTGGGTCAGAGAGTCGGTGTGGACTCAATGGACCGAGTGGCCTCTTCTGCACTAAAGGGATTCTCTGATTCTCTGAAATGCGGAATATCTCTGATCAATTGTAGGTACATTGAATGAATTGTCTCTAAGTTGTCGAACTCTGGTTCATCGATAAGGTATTAAATAATTTATGTTCTCTTATTAATTTTGGCATTGAATGCATTTCTATCATTGCGATCCCCGTGGGGAAACTGCAAAATAAAACAACCAGATTTACTGAATGACTCCCAAATGAAGAAATGACCAACAAACACTGTTCCACACCTTGTAGCTTTTACTTGAACATGCATCAGAACCAGCACAAATTATCGGTAAGTTAACAGGCAAAAATGAGGTTTCAAATAAAAAGATAACCTTCACTTTAAGTAGTTGTTATAACATAGATACATCTTACACAGCCATAGGCATTCACATCACTCCCACACAAATGTGGCACAGTGTAGCTACACAGTTCCACAATGTGCTGCTTTTTTATTGTCACAGGGTAGGGCAGGAACTCTATCCGACAATAGTTTCCACCTTTGAGTTTCATGCCAAACCCTCTCTCCCTCGGGTCACAACATTCCTGATGGTGTAGCTTTCCAGAGTTCCTTTTTAAACAACCAGCCAATAACATGCCGGTTCATGGTTCGGCTACTTCTGGGAAAACCCAGCTCTTTAGCACCTCTCGAGACATTCACACACGATTCCAGGTTTTAAATCTTTTTAGCCAGCTCGCACAGTACCTCCAAGAACCCCTGTCTTCTTTTCTGCCAAATAGAAAATCTGACCTGTTCCCAATAATGATTTGCTTCTTCCCCTCAAAAGAATTATGTGTTCATCTTTCTGTCTGTGTCTGCTTTCTCTTTGTGTCTGCACTGATAGCCCTCACCCTCCAGATCCTCTGCGTATACTCTCCTTTGTGAAGCTGTGTGGCTTCTTTCTTAACTTCCCATTTCCTGTTGATACTGCTTCCAGGTCAAGAGCCAACAGGTCACTTGGACCAATATTTCTTATTATCCAAGAAAATTGTATTTGATCAATTTAGAAACAAGCATTATTCCAATTTGACACATGTGGTGGGTGGGTAATGCCACCTGAACAACACAGTCGTGGATAACCTGGTGTTTATAGAGGTTTGAAATCAGGAGACAAGCGAGAAGAAGTTTGGAATAAATCAAATCCAAGGGTGATAAAGCTACATAGGAACAGGAAAAGGCCATTCAGCCCATCTAGCCTGTTCAACCATTCAATGAGATCATGACCCAACCTGATGTATGGCCAAACTCCACAGACCTGTCTTTGGCCCATATCTCTTAATATGTTTGCTGAACAAAAATGCATCCATCTCAGATTTAAAGATAGCAATTGATCTGGCATCAACTGCTGTTTGTGGAACAGAATTCCAAACCTCCTCCACTCTTTGTGTTCCCTAACATTTCTCCTGAATGGTCTGGCTCTAATTTTTAGACTATGCCCCCTAGTTCTAGAATCGCCAACCGGTGGGTTTCACTAGAGATTGGGCTGAGGTAGAGGGAGATTGCCGATGCTATAGAGTTAGAAGCAAGCAAACATATCTAATTTTGTACACGCGGCAATTGGGGATATGTGACTCAGGTCAGTGGTATAACGAGTACTATTTTTCACCCATTTTGTGTTAAAGGCACATCTAGAAGGTACATCGAATCCCGCAGTGCAGAAGGAGGGGATTCGACCCATCGAGTCTGCACCAACCACAATCCCACCCAGGCCCTATCCCCAAAACCCCATGCATTTACCCTAGCTAGTCCCCCTGACAGTAAGGGGCAACTTAGCATTGGCCAATCCACCTAATCCACATCTTTGGACTGTGGGAGGAAACCGGAGCACCCGGAGGAAACCCACGCAGACACGAGGAGAATGTGCAGACTCCGTACAGACAGTGACTCAAGCCGGGAATCGAACCCGGGTCCCTGGCGCTGTGAGGCAGCAGTGCTGGCCACCGTGCCACCCATTGGGTTGAAAAATGACAGACAGAAAATGCCACGATTTCTTGTAACGTGAGTCTGATTATCAAAGCACCCACAAAAGCCGTGGACTTCCAAAATAACCCCAGAAAGCATCTGCGCCTCCCTTAAAAAATTCCGATACATTTATGCCGATAGGGCACAATGGCGTAGAGCGGGAGGAAGCTCACGGTACAGAGAGATCCACCCCTGTGCAGCAAACTCCATGTGATGTAACCTACAATGTGTTACAGCGCAAGAAACAAAATTAACTCTTTCTCAACGATTGGTAAAGTAGGGGGTGGAATAGGAAACAATTTGAGGTTGCTCATTCATAGAATCATACAGCGCAGAGGAGGCCCTTTGGCCCATCGTGTCTGCGCCAACACATTAGAAACACCTGAACTCCCACCTAATCCCATCTACCAGCACTTGGCACCATAGCCCTGAATGTTATGATGTGCCAAGTGCTCATCCAGGTACATTTTAAAGGACGTGAGGCAACCCGCCTCCACCGCCCTCCCAGGCAGCGCATTCCAGACCGTCACCACCCTTTGGGTAAAAAGATCTTTCCTCACACACCCCCCAAACCTCCTGCCCCTCATCTTGAACCTATGTTCCCTTCAACTAAGGCGAACAGCTGCTACTTATCCACTCTGCCCATGCCCCTCATAATCTTGTACACCTCGATCAGGTCGCCCCTCAGTCTTCTCTGCTCCAGTGAAAACAACCAAGCCTACCCAACCTCTCTTCATAACTTAAATGTTCCATCCCAGGCAGCACCCTGGTGAATCTCCTCTGCACCCACTCCAGTGCAATCACATTCTTGGCATAGTGTATTAGATTCTGCCACAGAGCAAATAGGTAAAAGTTGCCGTAGTCCCAGATGACCAAAGGCTCCTGTCCCCTTTGATGGGGAGAGTTAACTGTTGGTGATTTAACCTGAGGATCATCACACCTCAGGCAAGGGGCAAGGTTGAGAAAGCGGGGCATTGATGAATAACCTCAGTCGGTACGGGAATTGAACCCACGGTGTTGGCATCGCTCTACGACACAAAACCAGCCGTCCAGCCAACTGAGCTAGACCCAAGCTGGGAATCGAACCTGGGTCCCTGGCGCTGTGCTAACCACTTTTGGGCGGCATGGTGGCACAGTGGTTAGCACTGCTGCCTCACAGCGCCAGGGATCCGAGTTTGACTCCCAGCTTGGGTTACTATCTGTGTGGAGTTTGCACATTCTGCGTAGGTTTCCTCCCACAGTCCAAAGATACGCGGGTTAGGTGGATTGGCCATGCTAAATTACTCCTTAGTGTCAGGGGGACTAGCGAGGGTAAATGCAGGGGGTTAGGGGGATATGGCCTGGGTGGGATTGTGGTCGGTGCAGACTCGATGGGCTGAATGGCCTCCTTCTGCACTGTAGGATTCCATGATTCACTGTGCCGCCGTGCCGCCCTATTATAAACATGATGGGGTTCGAACACCTCCAGTTAGTATGTTCACGTAAGACTGCATTATGCACTGATCCAGCACTGTCTAAATGGGTAAAAGATGCTAAAATGAGGCCAGGAGAATGACTTACTGCCTTAACTCTCTGGCTTTGCTCAATTGAATATTTATAATATTCCAGTCCAAACTACACAGCCCCTGAGAAGAAAGTGGAGAGTTGCTTATTCTTGTTGCTGCGAATATGACTGTACTCCTTTCCCTCAACTCCACCCCCGCCCCCCACCAACACACACAACATCCCTCCCCATGTGAATCTAGCTCCGTCTAAATGGGTTAACGTGCTGTCACAGTGCACCAAAAAAAAAATAGCACAAGCCAACCAACCATCACAGGAAATTAAACCAACCAACACTCCCCCCTCCCCTCTCCATCCCCCCCACCCCCCTCCTCCTCCACCACCGACCCCCCCCCCCCTCCCCCGCCCCCACCCCCCAACAAAACCCGTCATCTCAACTGTGCCATCTGGAAGGAGCAGCAAGCAATGACAAGGAGATAAGGCAACTTCTCCCCGGGGAAGGAAATGGAAACAAGAGTGAGGAGTCGACAGAAAACAAGCCACCACAGGCCACGGCTGAAAACCTGCCAGGAGCGAACCGCATTACAACCGTGGCAGCAGCTCCGGGAACATATTTCTCAGCTTCCCGTTTCACCCAGGGGGGACGCGTCGGGTGGTGGGGGGGGGGCAGGGGAGCGACGGGAGTCCCGACGCGAAGGGGAGACTTTTTTTCCAAAAAGTCCCGCGGTGCTCAAGAAAGCTCGGCACAGATTTATTCTCAACCCCGTTTGCTGAATCATTTTTTTTGCGCAATTTAAAATGAGGTTAGGAGAATTTTTTTTTTAATTAAAAAAAACACAAGAGGATTGGTGGAAAGTCCTACCAGAAACTGCGGTGTGAACTAGAATCAACGGCAGCTTTCAAAAAAAAAAGGGAAGTGGGTAACTACTTGAACTGGGAAAATATTGATGAGGTTATCCACACGCTGTGTGGGAGTGGGTCAGACGGAGGCTGCAACCAGCTCCGCCATTCCTGACGCACGCCAGGAGCGAGGTTTGCAAAATTTGGCAGCGCCAGTTAAAATTAACAGACGGATCAGTCACAGGGTCTGCGTGCAGAGTTTTACTATACACATACCCGGGCATATGGCAGGAACGGTGCAAAGGTGTTTCTCCCCAGTTACAGAGGGCCAAAACGGCCTGCTACTGCGCTCCAGCAATAAGTGGACAGTCTCAGTAGTGAACACCGGAGCAAGGAAAATTTTTCTACTCGATATTCATAGAATCACAGAATCCCTACAGCGCAGGAGGCCCATCTAGACTACATAGAATCATACAGTGCAGAAGGAGGCCATTTGGCCCATCGAGTCTGCACCGACCACAATTCCACCCAAACCCTATCCCCATAACCCCATGTATTTACCCTAGTTAGTCCCCCCTGACACTAAGGGAAATTTAGCATGGCCAATGAACCTAACTCGCATGTCTTTGGAGATTCCACCCAATCCCTATCCCCTGTAACCCCATATATTTACCCTGCTCATCAGAGCGGCACAGTGTCACAGTGGTTAGCACTCACAGTCTCACAGTGCCAGGGTCCTGGGTTCAATTCCTGGCTTGGGTCACTGTCTATGTGGAGTCTGCACGTTCTCCCCGTTTTTGCGTGGGTCTCCTCGGGTGCTCTGGTTTCCTCCCGCAGTCCGAAATACATGCTGGTTAGGTGCATTGGCCTTGCTAAATTCTCCCTCAGTGTACCCGAACAGGCACCAGAGTGGGGCGACTAGGGGACTTTCACTGTGATTTCATTGCAGTGTTAATGTAAGCCTACTTGTGACACTAATAAATAGACTTTAAACTTGAAACTAGTTCCCCTGACACTAATGGGCAATTTAGCATGGTCAATCAACCTAACCTGCACACCTTTGGACTGTGGGAGGAAACCGGAGCACCCAGAGGAAACCCACGCAGACACGGGGAGAAGGTGCAAACTCCACACAGACAGTGACCCAAGCCGGGAATTGGCGCTGGCGCTGTGAGGCTAACCACTGTGCCACCGTGCCGCCTCTTCTGGGACATTTTATTACTGAACAAGTTATACCCACTCAACAAATTGGATCTTAATCACAGTGCAAAATGGCTGCCGTAGTAAGGCGATGATGTGGAGGTGCCGGCTTTGGACTGGGGTGGGCACAGTAAGAAGTCTCACAACATCAGGGTTGAAGTCCAACAGGTTTATTTTGGAATCGCGAGCTTTCAGAGCGCTGCTCCTTCATCAGGTGAGTGAATTTTCACCTGATGAAGGAGCAGTGCTCCGAAAGCTCGTGATTCCAAATAAACCTGTTGGACGTTATGGTGTTGTGAGACTTTTCACTGTAGTAAGACAAGTACAACCTTTCTGACTATTGTCAAAGCCCTTGTCACCACTGTGACAAAATTGGCATATAATGGATATTTTAAAAAAACGCCAATCCCACTGCCCCTGATACAATAGTGAAAACCATGGTTCCCTAATTATACAGATGACAAAGCATCACACTTGGCGCACCATACACAGCCTCTGTAAAATAACCTCATAAATCTATCTTCCAACATAAATGAAACACTTAGTAAACTGTTACCTTCTTTTCATTGTGCTAGCCTGTATTTCCTCTTCCTGTTTTACCTCACGAGGACGGTCAGCATTTGCTTTCTCGCTCTCTTCACTATCTTCACTACTTGTATAGGCCGAGGTGAGTTCTTTCTTAGGTACTCTCGTTGGCGGCAAAGGAATTGTCCTCTTTTCAGCCAAGCGTCCCCGGTTCTATCACGCACACACACACACGCACACACAGAGAAACAAAAAAAAAATCAAAAGTCAAGAGTTATTCTCAAGGAATGTTGCCAGAGGACAAAGAATTACCAAAAAACAACCACATCTCCTTTCAGTCAGGCCTTTCAAGTGGACACTGCCCAGGCCGGGCAGATCATCACCCCGCCCCCTCCCCCCCCCCCCCCCCCCCCCCCCCCCACCCACTAGAAGGTGCGTCCATCGGTTTGGATGCTACCACAGCAAAGAAAGTCCATGCACTTTAGACCGCAGAGAGGCGGAATGTCTTTAGATCCCTAAGCGTGCTTCATTGCTACGCACACTTGAGCTAAAGCCACCAAAACAAAATGAAGGGGATGTTAGTAGGGTCGTGAAAAAAGCCGAGGGACACTTGCCTTTATCAAATCAAGGCATAGATTACAAAAGCAGGGAAGTCATGTTGGAGTTGTATAGAACTTTGGTGAGGCCACAGCTAGAATAGTCTGTGCTATTCTGGCCGTCACATTATAGGAAGGATGTGGTTGCACTGGAGGGGGTGCAGAGGAGATTCACCAGGATAATGCCTGGGATGGAACATTTAAGTTGGGAAGAGAGGTTGGATGGATGGACTTGGGTTGTTTTTGTCGGAGCAGAGAAGACTCAGGGGTGACCTGATCGAGGTGTACAAGATTATGAGGGACACGGACAGAATGGATAAGGAGCAGCTGTTCCCCTTAGTTGAAGAGTCAGTCACGAGGGGACATAGGTTCAAGGGGAGGGGTTCGGGGGGATATGAGGAAAAGGTTTTTACCCAGAGGGTGGTGATGGTCTGGAATGCGCTGCTTGGGAGGGTGGTAGAGGCGGGTTGCCTCACATCCTTTAAAAAGTATCTGGATGAGCACTTGGCACATCCTAACATTCAAGGTTATGGGCCAAGTGCTGGCAAATGGGATTAGGCGGGAGTTCAGGTATTAGGGGTGTAGATTCGATGGGCTGAATGGCCTCATCTGCACTGTATGATTCTATGAATTTTAATTTAACCTTGGAAATCTTACGTATATCAATGAAACAAGAATTGGGAGACCATTGTGCTATAAGTTCCGATCATAAACAATTTGCACGTTTCGTACCACCTTCTCTACCTGCATGGTTAATTAGTACCGGCCCTATCAGAAGGACATGTTAAACGATGTATACCCTGCTAATTATAATAAGTTGCTTTGGAATCTGCAATGCCAAGAATTTCCCTTCTTCAGACTTGGTTGTTAAATATGAAGAGCCCAAACACCCTCGACATCCACAATAGAACTTTCATCCAATGATCATTATCCCACAGAGACCACATCAGACCCCAAAAGACCAATTTAAAGTCAAAAATAACCGTGAGTGATCTATGAGTGAATGGTACAACTGCAGCGCCCCCATCCCAGCAGATCCATCCCAGCGCCTCCACCCCAGCGCCACCACCCCAGCGCCTCCACCCCAGCGCCTCCACCCCAGCGCCTCCATCTCAGCAGATCCATCCCAGTGACTCCATCCCAGCACCTCAACCCCAGCACCTCCATCCCACGGCCTCCATCCCAGCGCCTCCATCTCAGCAGATCCATCCCAGCAGATCCATCCCAGCGCCTCCATCCCAGCGCCTCCATCCCAGCGCCTCCATCCCAGCGCCTCCATCCCAGCGCCTCCATCCCAGCGCCTCCATCCCAGCGCCTCCATCCCAGCGCCTCCATCCCAGCGCCTCCATCCCAGCGCCTCCATCCCAGCGCCTCCATCCCAGCGCCTCCATCCCAGCGCCTCCATCCCAGCGCCTCCATCCCAGCGCCTCCATCCCAGCATCTCCATCCCAGCATCTCCATCCCAGCATCTCCATCCCAGCATCTCCATCCCAGCATCTCCATCCCAGCGCCTCCATCCCAGCGCCTCCATCCCAGCGCCTCCATCCCAGCGCCTCCATCCCAGCGCCTCCATCCCAGCGCCTCCATCCCAGCGCCTCCACCAGCGCCTCCATCCCAGCGCCTCCATCCCAGCGCCTCCATCCCAGCGCCTCCATCCCAGCGCCTCCATCCCAGCGCCTCCATCCCAGCGCCTCCATCCCAACATCTCCATCCCAACATCTCCATCCCAGCGCCTCCATCCCAGCGCCTCCATCCCAGCGCCTCCATCCCAGCGCCTCCATCCCAGCGCCTCCATCCCAGCGCCTCCATCCCAGCGCCTCCATCCCAGCGCCTCCATCCCAGCGCCTCCATCCCAGCGCCTCCATCCCAGCGCCTCCATCCCAGCGCCTCCATCCCAGCGCCTCCATCCCAGCGCCTCCATCCCAGCGCCTCCATCCCAGCGCCTCCATCCCAGCGCCTCCATCCCAGCGCCTCCATCCCAGCGCCTCCATCCCAGCGCCTCCATCCCAGCGCCTCCATCCCAGCGCCTCCATCCCAGCGCTTCCATCCCAGCGCCTCCATCCCAGCGCCTCCATCCCAGCGCCTCCATCCCAGCGCCTCCATCCCAGCGCCTCCATTCCAGCAGATCCATCCCAGCAGATCCATCCCAGCGCCTCCATTCCAGCAGATCCATCCCAGCGCCTCCATTCCAGCAGATCCATCCCAGCACCTCCATCCCAGCGCCTCCATCCCAGCGCCTCCATCCCAGCGCCTCCATCCCAGCGCCTCCATCCCAGCAGATCCCTCATTTGAGATTAGTCACATTACCCCAAAGTGAAGAATGTATTGAAACGATCTGATGTCCAGAAATTAATCACACAAAAGGTCCGCAGACCCATCGCTATTTGAATCATAGAATCCCTACAGTGCAGAAGGAGACCATTCGGCCCATCAAGCCTGCACCAACAACAATCCCACCCAGGTTTTATTCACGAAATTCCATGTATTCTGTTAGTCCCCCTGACACTAAGGGGCAATTTAGCATGGCCAATCCAACTAACCCGCACATCTTTGGACACTAAGGGGCAATTTAACATGACCAATCCACCTAACCTGCATGTCTTTGGACAGTGGAAGGAAACCCACGCAGACATGGGGAGAACGTGCAAACTCCACACAGACAGTGACCCAAGGCCGGTATTGAACCTGACTGCCTGGCACTGTGAGGCAGCAATGGTAACCACTGTGCTGCCGCCAACTTGATCTTTTAATTATTCACCAATCTTTTAAGAAAAATGCGCTGATGTTAACTAACTTGGGAACAGTAACCAGAGTCTTTGTTGCTTCGGTTGGTTTTCAACCGAGTTACCCTTCTAAAAGGAGTTGACAGCAGATAGTTTGGCACTGCGATTTCTTATGTCATGGTTGTTTCCTCTGGAGAAAAAAATACTTCTGCCAGGCACCCCACAGACCTTTGCCTTCCATCCTCGACCACAGAATGGAACTTCCCTTTAATTTTACTTTGAACTTTCAATTCAGACTTGTGGCCCCAAGCCCCCGATAGAGAAAGAGCTGAGGCATTTCTAACCTATTTAACTTGGCCTTTGACGCCCACTTACACCATCAACGAGCATGCCTCAGAGACGCAGCTGGCAGTTGACAGAGAATCCCTTATCAATGGCAATCCTTATCTGCCCTACAATTCGCTCCTGCCGTCTTGGCCAAATCGCACCACTTTACAATTCCTTCATTCCCAAATAATGAAGGAGCAAGAACTCAGCTCCTTTTGAGCTACCAGTTGCATGAAGTCTGCCAAGTGATAGGAGCCACTTTTACCTGGAAGTTGCAATGCCCCCCTGCACAGGCCCGTGGTCTTGTTGGACCTGTTGCTGAGCAGTGTTAAAGGTGCGCTCACAAAACCCACATTATTTGCTTCAGAAGAGTAGAAATGAAGAGAGTGTCTTTCACCATGGCTCCGAGCTTTCCCTTCCTGCCAAATGGTCGGTTTCGATTTTAAAACAAACTGCTTCCACGTTTGCTGTTTCCCACATGCCTGTCTTCGACACAGATTTAGACTTGGTGCCTTCCCCCTTTTTATGCTTCCAAGTGCAAACTCCTTTCTCTCACTTAGACATACCCACTGCTCCCAGGCTTTGAATCGTACGAGGTGTAGGCCCAATTCGCCCAGCGCCAAAGTGGCCCAAGGCTTGCCCCACAGAGCCGTACCAACTCTGAAGCTGCTACCCGCGGCCGTGACCTAGCGCCAGTGATACATCTCTGCCGTGAAGCACCGGGGGGGGGGGAGGGTGGGGCAGTTGCGCTTTTCTCCAGTGATGCTAGCCTGACCTTCCTCTGCAGACTTCTGGCCCCACAACAAAGAAACCTCTTATGCTTGAGCAAGAGAAAAAAAAAACTCCAACAAAAACAGCGGCAATAAGGAAACAGATCAAAAGACCCAAACAAAGCATGTTTGTGTGCACCGGGATGTAGCCACAAACTCTAGCAGAGGGTGTACTGGCCAAAAAAGATGTAATAGGAAGCAGGATTATTATTACAGGAAGCTCATTGTGATCTAATCCAAAAGGGAAGAGGCTTTTCGAACGCAAAACGAACAGACCTTGACTGCAAAGTGTCCTCGTCTTGGGTGAGTGAATTCATAGATAGAATCCCTACAATACAGAAGGAGGCCATTCGGCCCATCGTATCTGTACCGACCACAATCCCACCCAGGCCCTATTCCCGTGACCCCACACATTTACCCTGCTAATCTCCTTGACACTAGGGGGCAATTCAGCATGGCCAATCCACCTAACCCCGCACATCTTTGGACTGTGGGAGGAAACCGGAGCACCCGGAGGAAACCCACGCAGACACGGGAAGAATGTGCAAACTCCACACAGACAGTGACCCGAGGCCAGAATTGAACCTGGGACCCTGGCGCTATGAGGCAGCAGTGCTAACCACTGTGCCGCCCAAATTTGAAGTGTTATTTTTTGAAAATTCCAATTTGCATTTTCCATACCACAAGCCATTTCCCCGCCGAAAGCACGCCCTCGCCCTCAAGTCTCTCCAAAGCTGCTCAACAGATAACAACACAGATGATTTGCCAGAGGGAAATGCGCACCCACTGACTTTTGTAAAAACATCTCGCTCACACTTTGCGCCTACGCTGCGGGCACAGCTGTGATTGTGGAAGAGTCGGTGAAGAGGGTTGGGTATAACCATGTTGGTACATCAGTGAAGTAGGTCAGCGATTGGGCAAGATGTTGGTTGGAACTAACGATCCAAGGTGCCCGAGGTAGATTCCCACCTCCACCAGGTGAGGTGGATTAGCTCCAATGGAAGCCATCCTAACCCCTGCCACCCAGCAGCCTCCCATCCATTGACTCTGTCTACACTTCCCGCTGCCTCGGCAAAGCAGCCGGCATAACCAAGGACCCCACGCACCCCGGACATTCTCTCTTCCACCTTCTTCCCTCGGGAAAAACATACAAAAGTTTGGGGTCACGTACCGACCGACTCAAGAACAGCTTCTTCCCTGCTGCTGTCAGACTTTTGACTCTTGCATTAAGTTGATCTTTCTCTACACCCTAGCTATGACTGTAACACTACATTCTGCACTCTCTCCTTTCCTTCTCTATGAACGGTATGTTTTATCTGTATAATGCCAGCAGGGAAGAAGCTGTTCTTGAGTCGCTTGGTACGTGACCTCAGACTTTTGCATCTTTTTCCCGACAGAAGGTGGAAGAGAGAATGTCCGGGGTGCGTGGGGTCTTTAATTATGCTGGCTAATATTATGCCTGCTAATATTACCAACAGCAATTTCCAGATAAAGGACGTTACACATATATTTACTATACTTTCATACTGTAACACTTAACATGACTGGTTCAAAGGCTGTCAGAAAGGAAGAGGCAGATTTCTTGATTACTCAGGGGAGACAGTGGTGGGCAGTCATGTCACTGGACTAGTAATCCAGGCTAATGCTCTGGGGAGCTGTGTTCAAATCCCACTATGGTGGCTGATGCAATAAATATTCAATTTTTAAAAAAAAAATCTAACCATCATCAATTGTTGTTAAAAAAACCCCATCTGGTTCACTAATGTCCCTTTAGGGAAGGAAATCTGCCATCCTTACCTGGTCTGGCCTACATGTGATTCCAGATCCACAGCAATGTGGTTGACTGTTAACTGCCCTCAGGGATGGGCAGTCATTACTGGCCCAGCCAGCGACGCCCACACCCCGTGAAAGAAGATAAAATATAAAATGGTTATCTGAAGGGGTGATCCATCCCATCAGATCACCAGCCAGATTGTGAGCGTGAAAACCTACTTCACACATAAATTTTACCCCGCGTCTCCTTTCAAAAACATCTTGTCCAGCGGGGCTCCCCTCAGTTAAGAGCCAATCACAGCAATGTGGCTGACTCTTAACTGCCCTCTGAGATGACCGAGCAAGCCACTCAGTTCATGGGTAATTAGGGATGGGTAATAAATGCTGGCCCTGCCAGCGATGTGCACACCCCATGAAAGAGGAATGTTGAAAAATTAAAGCTGTTACACAGGATATATTGCACAGAAACAGGCCATTCGGCCCAGCCAGTGTAGGGCGGCACGGTGGCACAATGATTCGCGGCGCTGACTCACAGCGCCAGGAACCCGAGTTCGATTCCTGGCTTGGGTCACTGTATGTGTGGAGTTTGCACGTTCTCCCCTTTTTGTGTGTGGGTTTCCCTCGGGTGCTCCCACACGATAAAGATGTGCACATCAGGTGCATTGGCCGTGCTAAATTCTCCCTCAGTGTACCCGAACAGGCGCCGGAGTGTGGCGACTAGGGGATTTTCACAGTAACTTTGTTGCAGTGTTAATGTAAGCCTACTTGTGATTAATAAATAAACATTAAACTATAGAATCATGGAATCGCTACAGTGCAGAAGGAGGCCACTCAGCCCATCGAGTCTGCACCGACCACAATCCCACCCAGGCCCTATCCCCTTAACTCCACCTATTTACCCTAGCGAGTCCCCCTCACGCTAAGGGGCAATTTAGCATGGCCACTCAACCTAACCCGCACATCTTTGGATTTCCTCTTTGTGAGAGGAAACCGGGGCACCCGGAGGAAACCAGGGAGACATGAGGAGAACGTGCAAACTCCACACAGACAGTCAACGGAGGCCAGAATTGAACCCACGTCCCTGGCGCTGTGAGGCAGCAGTGCTAACCACTGTGCCACCGTGCTGCCCCCACTCGATGCTCATCTCAAGTCTCTTCCTATCTTTCTTCATCTAAATCCATCATTCAGAACTTTCCATTCCTGTCTCCCTCACATGCGTGTGTATCTTCCCCTTTATATTAGTCACTTCAACCTCTCCCTGTGGGAGCGAGTTGCACATTCTCACCAGTTTTTGGATAGAGAAGTTTCTTCTGTACTCCCTATTGGATTTCTTGGTGATTATCCAATGCTGATGGGTCTCTTGTTATGCTTTTCCCCATAAATGGAAACATTGTCTACAGATCAACGCGTTCAAAACCTTTCGGAATTTGTTGGAGCTATGAAGGGTGATTTTACCAAATTTGTACTGAGCTACACCCACCAGGAGCCCAGTGGCAATGTGGGAGTTCAACTCCCAACAGTCTTCCCCCCATTCGAGGCACGTGCCAAAATTGGTGATCCAAAGCCCCCCTCCGGCCACTGGGCAAATCTCCCTGATAGAAACGCAACGCAAATTGGTGAGACGATCTTTTCGGTAAGTGCGCTTAGCAGGAAACACACCAGGACTGTCGAGGCCAACAGCACAACAGGAAGACTCAGCAAATCGTTCCAGCCAAATATTGAGTTGCACCAGTTGTGTGCCTTGCAAAACCGCACAGCCCGGGAGTCCCCATGCATTGTTACGATCAGAAAGAAAACTCCCAAAAAAAACGTAGACTGGGAAGGCACACTTTTCTCATAAGTGCCTGCACAAGTAGGCACTTATGCAGTGCTTGTTGAATGTAACAGTTGAATGTTAGACTTTCACCCCGATCTGATTTGAATTTGAAAATCAAGTTACATGGTGGCACAGTGGTTAGCACTGCTGCCTCACAGCGCCAGGGACCCGGGTTCAATTCCGGCCTCGGGTCACTGTCTGTGCGGAGTTTGCACATTCTCCCTGTATCTGTGTGGGTTTCCTCCGGGTGCTCCGGTTTCCTCCCACAGTCCAAAGATGTGCGGGTTAGGTGAATTGGCCATGCTAAATTGCCCCTTAGTCTCAGGGGGATTAGCAGGGTAAATAGGTGGGTTATGGGGATAGGGCCTGAGTGGGATTGTGGTCGGTGCAGAGTCAATGGGCTGAATGGCCTCCTTCTGCACTGTGGTGATTCTATGATGATTCTTCTGCATTCATTGTTCCTGTTGGAACGAACAGCGAATTGTGAATTTCCCAATGAAAAACTATTTACTCGGAATTTACCTGAAGCAAAAAAGCATGCTAAATATGCACACCCTTACGAGACAAGGCTTTGCCATGAATTCCTAATGAATGTCTCAGTTGGTGAGTTGCCCTGCCCACGTAACTGGATGATACCAGACCATCAAGGCTTAAGACAACTGCTAGGTCCCCTTCAATAAGCTAGACCGAAGCTTATAAATCTAAGCTCACTTTTTGCAACACCCAGGTTCCCTCATCTGTCCCTCCACCTCCCCATCAAGGCCGCGAGTGTATACGTGACCTTTATCAGATACCAGGGTCATACAGTCCAGGCCAACAAGAACGTCTCCAAAAAGCACCTTTGATGTCACTTGTGCATATAAAAAAAAACGACCACCCAACAAGCAAGACTATGGCATCAAAGCGAGGTGGAAAATTACAAAGTAAAGGTTAGGGCAGAGCGCTTTGTCACTGCATCTCAACAAGGCAACGGCAGAGCTTCAACAGCTCTTGAGTAAATAGTTTATCTTGGCAACTTTGTGGGGGCGGAGGGGATTCGGAGGGAACTCATTACTTCAAATAGCCCAAGAATCGTACTTGTGAAGAAGCATTCTCAACATTCAGTCATGGAAAATAAAAGGTGTAATTTCTATGAAAATAATTCTAATAAATAGGTTTGTGCTTTTCAACTGCAGCCTGACAGCTCTTTCTCACTATAACATGTCCTTTGACATTAGCTGACAGGTAAATTAGACTACCACACATTGAGTACATTACTTACCTGTTAGTCATCCTAAAGGGCTATTCATTTGTGAGTGCTTTCTATGGGCTGCAGCAGACTGCACTGTTTTGCACAGGAAGTGGCCACATCACTGCAAGGCCGAACATGCAAAGTACTCTATTTACAAAACAGGCCCAACAGTTAAAGAGACACCAACACATTTCTTTGCCAGAAATACAGTGCTTGCTTTCTGAATATATATCCAATTGGTGTTATTTTGCTTGACAGAATGGCGACCAATTATCGGGGAGCTACCTGCGTCCTGGCACTTACCCGTTGCATCCAAAAATGCAACGGCACGGTAGCACAGTGGTTAGCACTGCTGCTTCACAGCTCCAGGGTCCTGGGTTCGATTCCCGGCTCGGGTCACTGACTGTGTGGAGTTTGCACATTCTGCTCGTGTCTTCGTGGGTTTCCTCCGGGTGCTCCGGTTTCCTCCCACAGTCCAAAGATGTGCGGGTTAGGTTGATTGGCCAGGTTAAAAATTGCCCCTTAGAGTCCTGAGATGCGTAGGTTAGAAGGATTTGTAAATATGTGGGGGTAGGGCTTGGGTGGGATTGTGGTCAGTGCAGACTTGATGGGCCGAATGGCCTCTTTCTGCACTGTAGGGTTTCTATGATGATTTCTATGAAAAAGAAAAGGCAGTTCGTAAAAGGAGCTTGGACTCCAAGAGCAAAACACAACAGCCCTCTCAATGCAAAAACAGAAAATGCTGGAAAATCTCAGCAGGTCTGACGGCATCTGTGGAGAGAGAACAGAGCCAACGTTTCGAGTCTGGATGACCCTTCGTCAGAGCTCTGGCCCCAGGCCTTCACAAACCGCCAGTTATTCAAGCATAATGAAGGGTCATCCAGACTCGACACATTAACTCTGTTTCTCTCTCCACAGATGCCGTCAGACCTGCTGGGATTTTCCAGGGTTTTCTGCTCTCGTTTCAGATTCCAGCATCTGCGGTAATTTGCTTTCAACCCTCGCAATCTTCAGCAAATGCATATCCCTCCATCTTACCTCAGCAGGTTACTCCATTTGAGATTTTAATTGTACCTGAAATTAAATCTCACAATCTTTCTTTCATTCTCTGGGTTTTATTTCCACAATATTAACCCAGTTCTACCCCAAACCATTGAAATGTATCACCTAGAATCCCTACAGCCCATCAAGTCTGCACTGACTCTCTGAAAGAGATCTTACCCAGGCCAACCACTGCCCTATCTCCCCCCCCATAACCCTATACATTTATCTAGCTAATCCCCCTAACCTATACATCTCGGGACACTAATGCGCAATTTAGCATGGTCATTCTACCTAAACTGCACATCTTTGGAGTGTGGGAGGAAACCGGAGTACCCGGAGGAAACCCACACAGACATGGGGAGAATGTGCAAACTCCACACTGACAGTGACCCGAGGCTGGAATCGACCCTGGTCCCTGACGCTGTGAGGCAGCAGTGCTAACCCCTGTGCCACTGTACCACCCTATTTGCATCCGGAAAGCTGAAAAGAATCAATAGATATATCCGCCTTCCATTACGAATGCAATAGAACCTTATTATCTTCCATGATGGAGTGGATATAATTGGCAACTCAGCAAGAGTCCTTGATAGACTTGCCTTATGACCCCACTCAACCCAAAGTGGTCTGCAGTCCAGTATGGACAAATGACCCAATCTGACCCCTCTAATCTGATTTCTAGACAGCCACAATAGACTGAGCAACCAAGGCTCTACTCAATACCTAACATTTTTAGCCAGGTTATTCATAGCTAGGGTGGCCAAGCCTAAGGATAACTCTTTATTATGATTAAGGTAGACAGGATGCTGGGGGTGAAGGAGGCAAAGGAGTATTGACTCATTATGATTCTTCATCGCCAGATAGGTGCATTGGCCATGCTGATTTGCCCCTTAGTGTCAGGGGGACTAGCTAGGGTAACTGCGTGGTGTTATGGGGATAGGGCCTGGATGGGATTGTGGCCCGTGCAGACTCAATGGGCCGAATGGCCTCTTTCTGCACTGCAGGATTCTACCAGAGCAACAAGCCATCATCAAGTTCGTATTATGCTATGGGAACTGGAATCGGTTAAATACAGCTGGGTCACAGATGACAGTGATGCCGACTGTGGTCGAACAGCCAGTGAAAATCAAGCTACAGGAAAAATGCGAACGGACCATCCTGGGGCGTTTCCTAATTGTGTGGTAATGAGATCACGGACAGATGAAATGAGACAAGAGGAGTTCAGAGCACAGGGTGAGAAAAGTGAGATAAGGTTATATGATAGAAGTGGCACTGTGGCCTAATGGGGGCATGGTGGCATAGTGGTTAGTTCTGCTGCCTCGCTGTGCCAGGGCATCATTGGCTAGACCAGAATTTATTGCCTGTCGCTAATTGATCTTGAGAAGGTGGTGGTGAACCGTCTTCTTGAACCGCTGCAGTCCCTGTGGTGTAGGTACACCCACAGTGCTGTTAGGAAGGGAGTTTGAAGACTTTGACCCAGTGGCAGTGAAGGGACAACAATATGTTTCCACGTCAGGACGGTGGGTGGCTTGGAGGGGAACTTTCAGGTGATGGTGTTTCCATGAATCAGCTACTCTTGTTCCTCTAGACGGTAGTGGTTGTGGGTTTGGAAGGTGTTGTCAAAGGAGCCTTGATGAGTTGCTACAGTGCAGCTTGTAAATGGTACACACTGCTGCCACTGTGCGACAGTGCTGGAGGGAGTGAATGTTTATGATGGTGGGTGGGGTGCCAATCAACCGGACTGCTTTGTTCTGGATGCTCAACGTTCTTGAGTGTTGTTGGAGCTGCTCTTATCCAGGCAATTGGAGAGTATTCCATCACACATTGTCCTTGTAGACAGTGGACAGGCTTTGGGGAGTCAGGAGGTGAATTATTTACCGCAGGATTCCCAATCTCTGACCTGCTCTGGTAGCCACGGTATTCATTGTCCAGTTTCTGGTCAATGGCAACCTCCAGGATGTTGATAGGGAGGGATTCAGCGATGGTAATACCATTGAACGTATGGAGGAAGTGATTAGATTCTCTCTTGTTGGATAGGGCCATTGCCCAGCATTTGAGTGGTGCAAATATTATTTGCCACTTATCATCCCAAGCCTGAATGTTGTCTAGATCTTGCTGCATTTGGACACAGGTTGCTTTCAGTATCTGTGAATGATACTGAGCACTGTGCAATCATCAGTGAACATCCCCACTTCTGACCTCGTGATGAAGGGGAGCTTGATGATGGAGGAGTTGAAGATGATTGTGTCGAGGACATTCTGCCGAGAAACTCCTGCAGTGATGTCCACGGAGTGAGATTGTTGACTTCCAACCACCACAACCATCTTCCTTTGTGCCGGGTGTGACTCCAGCCAGTGGAGAGCTTTCCCCAATTCCCACTGACTCCAGTTTTGCCAGGGCTCCTTGATGCCACACTCGGTCAAAAGCTGCCTTGATGTCAAGGGTAGTCATCCTCACCTCACCTCTGGCATTCAATTCTTTGCCCATGTTTGAACCAAGGCTGTAATGAGGTCAGGAGCTGAGTGGCCCTGGCGGAACCCAAACTGAGCATCAGTGAGCAGGCCATTGCTGATTAAGTGCCGCTTGACAGCACTGCCCTCGACACATTCCATCACTTTGCTGATGATTGTGAGTAGACTAATGGGGCGGTAATTGGTTGGGTTGGATTTTCCTGCTTTTTCTGGGCAGGACAGATCAGAGGAGATGCCAGCATTGTAGCTGTACTGGAACAGCTTGGCTAGGGGCATGGCTAATTTTGGGGCACAAGTACTATTGCCAGAATACTGTCAGGGAGCCCCATAGCCTTTACAGTCTCCAGGGCCTTTAGCTGTTTCTTAATATCACATAGCGTGAATTGCTTTCTGTGGGAGCTTGCTGTGCGTCATATGGTTGTTAACGTGTCTGCTTCCACCACCTCCACTGGCAGTGCGTTCCAGGCACCCACCACCCTCTGTGTGAAAAGCTTTCCCCGCACGTCTCCCCTCAACCCACCACCTCTCACCTTGAACCTGTGCCCTCTCAAAGTTAGAATAGAGTCATAGAATCCTACAGTGCAGAAGAAGGCCATTCGGCCCATTGAGTCTGTACTGACCACAATCCCAGCCAGGGCCCATCCTCACGCATTTACTCCAGCCAGTCCCCCCAACACTAAGGGGTAATTTAGCATGGCCAATCCACCTAACCTGCACATCTTTGGACTGTAGGAGCACCCGGAGGAAACCCACGCAGACACGGGGAGAACGTGTAGACTCCACACAGACAGTGACCCAAGCCGGGAATCGAACCCAGGTCCCTGACGCTCTTAAGCAGCAATGCTAACCACTGTGCCACTGTGCCGTTGTTTCATACAACAGTGACTGCATTTCAAAAAGCACTTGTTGGTGGTATAGTACTTGGAGACGTCAAGTGGGCTGCTAACTGCAAGCTTGACTTTTTCTCTCCTAATAATATAGATTTTTCTATCTAGCTTTCAAGATTGTGTATATCAAAATTGCTAGATATTTCAATATCTCGTTACCACATGACGACCAAAGCTTGGCTGCCTAATAAATAGATATTTCACATTAAAACCAATTGAACAGTTAGAGTTATAGAGTCATAGAGGTTTACAGCATGGAAACAGGCCCTTCAGCCCAACTTGTCCATGCTGCCCTTCTTTTTTTAACGACTAAGCTTTTCCCAATAGCCCGTGTTTGGCTCATATCCCTCGATAGCCATCTTACTCACGTAACCTGTCTCAATGCGTTTTAAAATTTCAAAATTATGTGCACCCACCTCTACCTGTGGCAGCTCATTCCAGACACTCACCACCCTCTGTGTGAAAAAGTTAGCTGGGTTTAATTTCTACAGTCAGGCTGGTCCAGCCCACATGACCTGATCAGGCAGCAGAAGTGGTGGTTCCACTGATATGCTACAGGAACGATGGGAAGTTGTGGGCACAGAATCTCGGCTTTGCTCTCAGAAAGAGAAGCAGAGTCAATACCACCCCCCACATCCTCCTGCCTGAAGTTGGGTGAATGACCCAGGGCATTGTCACACCCCTTGTACCAGCAGCTTGCCTACAGGACTGGCAATAAGGCAGTGCTGGGGAGCAAGTTGCCTTCTTGCCCTGTTTTACAAAGGACAAAGAACAATACAGCACAGAAACAGGCCCTTCGGTCCATCAAGCCTGCGCCGATACACGGTTTCTATCCCTCTGTTCGCCTCCCGTTCACGTGCTATCAAGATATATCTTGAACGTTGCTAATGTGCCTGCTTCCACCACCTCCACTGGCAGTGCGTTCCATGCACCCACCACCCTCTGTGTGAAAAACTGTCCCCGCACGTCTCCCCTAAACTTACCCCCTCTTACCCTGTACCTGTGCCCTTCGAAGTTGACCTTTTCACCCTGGGAAAAAGCCTCTGACTATCCACCCTATCTATGTCTCTCATAATTTCAGACACCTCTATCAGGTCGCCCCCTCAGCCTCTATCTTTCCAGTGAAAACAATCCTAGTTTATCCAACCTCTCCTCACACCCAAAACCCTCCAGACCAGGCAACATCCTGGCAAACCTTCTTTGCACTCTTTCCAAAGCAATCACAACCTTCTGGAGTGCGGTGACCAGAACTGCGGCCTAACTAAAGTTTTAATTCAGAGAGATTTCAAACTCAAGAGGAACAATAGACGTGGCAAAACTGCTGACTCACAGCGCCAGGGACCCGGGTTCGATTCCTGGCTTGGGTCACTGTCTGTGTGGAGTTTGTACGTTCTCCCCGTGTCTGTGTGGGTTTCCTCCGGGTGCTCTGGTTTCCTCCCACAGTCCAAGAGACGTGTTGGTTCGGTGCATTGGCCGTGCGAAATTCTCCCTCAGTGCACACAAACAGGCACCGGAGCGTGGTGACTAAGGGATTTTCACAGTAACTTCATTGCAGTTAGAATCATGATCCAAGCCAAGAACTGAACCTAACCTGCACACCTTTGGAGTGTGGGAGGAAACCGGAGCACCCGGAGGAAACCCACGCAGACACGGGGAGAATGTGCAAACTCCACACAGACAGTGGCCCAAGCCGGGAATCGAACCCGGGTCCCTGGCGCTGTGCGGCAGCAGTGCTAACCCACTGCGCCCCCGTGCCACCCACATGTGCACTGTTGAGATTCTATGAGTGTCTAGAATCGAAGGTTTCTTTTGTGTGGAACAAACTTGGCATCCCGAAGCTTCCCATACTTGCAGCACAGAGTCAGGCTGCCCTGTTACTCCCCTTCCAGCAGATCCCAATGCGATAGATACTTCTGCATTTTGTCAGCCGTGGATGATTTAGTATGTGCAATCTGTGCAAATGCAGAGAGAGAGAGTTTGAGACGCCCTCGGGGAATTGATTTTCTGAGGCTGCCATTTAACGCACACATGTGCGAAGCCTGCCCCTATTTTGACGAGCGGCCTTGGTTTCTGGGCTGTCATTCTTCCGAGTTTCTGGCTCCTAATTGATCGGAATCTGTGGCAGCGGCTCTTTCTTGGCTGCGTGTCCAGGAAGAGGCCTCCACATCGCTGGGATCAATTAAGCAGGCTCCAGAAAGTGTTTGTGCAAGCTCCCCCGTACTGGAGCTGGCCGCTGGTGTGTCGGGGCGTGACCTTGCCGAGTTTAGCCTGATCGGAAAATTTGCCTGTCTTGTTGCTTGCCTTGTTTACACAGTGCTCTCACAGGCGGAGGATTCCGGATGAAGGGTAGGCAACCACACTGCACCGGGCAGCAAAATAAATACCAATGTCCCCTTTGGGGTGACCATTCATTTCTCATTGCTAGTGTTTTTTTTGATCAAGTTTTTAATCACCTGTCCTAATCTCTCCCTAAGGTTGCTCAGAGTGAGATTTTGTCTTGACGGTGCTGTGAAGCATCTTGGGACTTTTTAAAAATGTTGTACATTTATTTATTGGTGACCGTAGAATCCCTACAGCGCAGAAGGAGGCCATTCAGCCCATCGAGTCTGCACCGACCACAATCCCACCCAGGCCCTATCTATCCCCGCAACCCCCATATTTACCCCACTAATCCCTCTAACCTACACATCCCGGGACACTAAGGGGCAATTCAACATGGCCAATCAACCTAACCCGCACATCTTTGGTGTCACGAGTAGCCTTCCATAACTGGGGCGGCACGGTGACACAGTGTTTAGCACTGCTGCCCTACAATGCCAGGGACCCGGCCTCGGGTCACTGTCTGTGTGGAGTCTGCACGTTTTCCCCGCGCCTGCGTGGATTTCCTCCAGGTGCCCCGGTTTACCTCCTGCATTCCAATGATGTGCAGGGTAGGTGGATTGCCCCTGAGCATCAGGGGGTTAGCAGTGTAAAAATGGTGGGTTACAGGGATAGGACCTGGCTGGGATTGATGTTGGTGCAGGCTCGATGGGCTGAATGGCCTCCTTCTGCGCTGTATTCTATGAGGCCATTCAGCCCATCGAGTCTGCACCGACCACAATCCCACCCAGGCCCTATCCCTGTAACCCCATGCATTTACCGTAGCTAGTCCCCCTGACACTAAGGGGCAATTTAACATGGTCAATCAACCTAACCCGCACATCTTTGGACTGTGGGAGGAAACCGGAGCACCCGGAGGAAACCTACGCAGACACGGGGAGAACGTGCAAACTCCGCACAGACAGTGACCCAAGCCGGGAATCGAACCCGGGTCCCTGGCGCTGTGAGGCAGCAGTGCTAACCACTGTGCCATTGTGCCCGGGTCCCTGGCGCTGTGAGGCAGCAGCGCTAACCACTGTGCCACCGTGCCACCCACACTCGTGTGTCGTTTTCAAGAATGGAACGTAAGCTCTTCCAAATGGGGCTGAAAAGTGCGAACGAGTTATTCCAATGGGGACAATGACTTGAACAGCTGGGCATTCAAAAATAATCCATGGCTGTTTTTATTTTAAATATACACAATTCTCACTTTACAACATTGTTTTTTTTAAAAAAAGCTGTTGTAACAAATGTTCCTTTCCTCACCCCAACATCACTTAATTGCTCGGGGCGTGTAACACATATCGGGTTATAAAAAGTGCCAAAATGGAATCAGCATTGAAAAGTTTAAAATATTATACAGTGTAAAAGGGCTGTAGCATATCAGGTTACTTGCCTGATACACAATTTGTAATGATCAAATGCTTTCATAAAAGGTGAAATTATATTAAATGTCCACACTTTACTGATTTTAAAAAATCCAAAATGCATTAAAAAGGCGCTTTTAGTACCTTACATACGATTCTGAGGTGTTGCAATTAAATTGGGCTTTATAGAAAATTGCTGGATACAACCAGGATGTACTTACTTACAGCAAACAACAACGCAACAGAAAATGAATGAGACACTTTGTAAATAAGGAGGAAACTACCTTAATTTATAGTTTGGCTAACACCACCTGTGTTTACACTTCTTTGTTATCAGCAATTTAAAACTCCACTGCTCCTTTCTTAAGAGTTCTATTACTGTTAAAAGCAAAATAAACATGAGGTGGAGTTGCCGGCGTTGGACTGGGGTGGGCACAGTAAGAAGCCTCACAACACCAGGTTAAAGTCCAACAGGTTTATTTGGTATCATGAGCTTTCGAAGCCTTGCTCCTCACTTGATCACACACGCCTGATGAAGGAGCAGCGCTCCGAAAGTTCGTGATACCAAATAAACCTGTTGGACTTTAACCCGGTGTTGTGAGACTTCTTAAAATATACAAGAGTTTTTTTTTGCCTCTCCAATTATTGGTACAATCAGTTTGGAACTATAATTTGATTTGATTTATTCTTGTCACATGTATTAGGATACAGTGAAAAGTATTGATTCCTACAGACAAAGCATACCGAACATAGAGAAGGAAAAGAGAGAGTGTAGTGTTACAGTCATAGCTAGGGTGCAGAGAAAGATCAACTCAATATAAGGTAGGTCCATTCAAAAGTCTGACGGCAGCAGGGAAGAAGCTGTTCTTGAGTCAGTCCTAAAACAATCACAAATGGAGTTTCATACCAGAAGCTATTACAACAGAAGTCCTCTATAGCCGTGAACACTAGTTAAGGCATTTCGGGTCAACTATTTATGCTATATTGTACTCTTAAGGCATACTTTCCTCCACTGAATATCGTCAATGTTGCCACAGTTGTCTAATTACAGAAAAAGTGACTTCAAAACCAACCTGAGAGCTCTTATACTCATCAAGTTGAGAGACCAAGTTGGCCATTGGGGCATTGTGTGGCAAGATAGAGCAGCTCGGCCCCGGCCTGGGTCTCAACCTTTGCCTATTCCGACTGCCACCAGGGGGTGCACAAGAGCAGCTCAGGGTGATTCTCCTACCTTCCCATGACCCTGAGGCTGAGACCAGGAACTCACTTGCCACATGGTGAATTTGAGCTGTAGCCCCACAAACACCTATCATAAACCCATCGACAGAGGCACCAACTCCCCACCCAAATTGACAGGTCTGAACGCAAGAGATTAAATTATACGACAGCTCTAAGCTGCATCCTATATAATAAGCACGGCCTGTTATATTAGCAAACATACTACAAAGTGCCTACTTCCCAACTAGTGGACAACAGTGTGACTGATCATCCTACGCTGTACAGATTTGTAGCTTCACTTCAACAGTTCCTACGGAGGTTCCTGTACTCGGGAGAAGTTGCAGTTAAGGTACAACTACCGCTACTATTCCAGGGATCAGCCGAGATTCCCAGGATTGCATTTGGCAGTAATGTTCTTCCACACCCTGTTGACCCTGTTGGAAAATATCCCGTCTGACATGATACCAGGGGGCTGCCGGTGCCAACAGAATTACAACCCCAACAGGAGTGTGGAGTTTGCACGTTCTCCCCATGCCTGTCTGGGTTTCCTCTGGGTGCTCCCACAGTTCAAAGGTGTGCAGGTTAGTTGGATTGGCCGTGCTAAATTGCTCCTTAGTGTCCCAAGACATGTAGGCTAGGGGAATTAGCGGGGTAAATACATGAGGTTACGAGGATCAAGTCTGTCCGAGAGTCGGTGGGCCGAATGGCTTGTTTCTGCACAAGGGCAGCACGGTAGCACAGTGGTTAGCACTGCTGCTTCATAGCTCCAGGGACCTGGGTTCGAATCCCAGCTCGGGTCACTGTCACTGTCTGGAGTTTGCACATTCTCCTTGTGTCTGCGTGGGTTTCCTCCGGGTGCTCCGGTTTCCTTCCACAGTCCAAAGATATGCGGGCTAGGTTGATTGGCCATTCTAAATTGCGCCTTACTGTCCCAGGATGCATACGTTAGAGGGATTAGTGGGTAAATATGTAGGGATATGGGGATAGGGCCTTGGTGGGATTGTGGTTGGTGCAAACTTGATGGGCCGAATGGCCTCTTTCTGCACTGTAGGCTTCTATGATTTTGGGATTCTACGATTAGG
Organism: Mustelus asterias; assembly: GCF_964213995.1. Taxonomy (NCBI): domain Eukaryota; kingdom Metazoa; phylum Chordata; class Chondrichthyes; order Carcharhiniformes; family Triakidae; genus Mustelus; species Mustelus asterias. Next base: position 8,698,646 of record NC_135822.1, on the reverse strand, counting down.
GAACAGACTGAGAGTGGAGAGGCAAGGGGAAGCAGATAGATGGTGAGAGAGGACAGAGAGGAAGGGGCAAAGAGGGCAGGAGTGGAGAGAACAGCTATATCAGACAGGCAGAAAAAAAATCAACAGTTAAATCATTGAAAATACATCAAGTTATTGCAGACTGTAACCCTCCAATCAACAAACGTAGTATTTTGCACATTTTTCCGTCCTTCAGTTCAAACTGGAAATAAGTTTATAGTTTATTTATTAGTCACAAGTGAGCTTACATTAACACTGCAATGAAGTTACTGTGAAAATCCCCTAGTCGCCACACTCTGGCGCCTGTTCGGGTACACTGAGGGAGAATTTAGCACGGCCAATGCACCCTAACCAGCACGTCTTTCAGACTGTGGGAGGAAACCGGAGCACCCGGAGGAAACCCACGCAGACACGGGGAGAACGTGCAGACTCTGCACACACAGTGACCCGAGGCCGGGAATCGAACCTGGGGGTCCCTGGCGCTGTGAGGCAGCAGTGCTAACCACTGCGCCACCGTGCCGTCCCCGTTCAAACAGATAGCAGGCTACACTAAAACCGATCGCTCCCGCAACGAGAAACAGGATGATTGCTAAATCTGTCATGGCAGAGCTGCTGGCCACATGTTTGAGATGAGCTTTCCGACTTTAGTTGCTGTGATGGTACAGTCCTTCAGTCAACATGACATCAATCTAAAAATTCAAGCTAACTGGGGATTTTTCTGAGAATTGACACAAATTGCTGGCCTATTGAAATCCCCAGCAACCAGAGGGCAAGTTTAAGTCTCACTCAACTTCTCAGCTCACACATAGTTATAACTAGCCGAACTGGTTCAATCCAGGTTAGATCAAACCGGACAATGTAGAAATGTCACTGTTCAAACACGGCTTGATCTTTCATTGCAATTTTAATCTCTTCAGTTACAAAAGTCTTTTCAGACAGCAAGTGGTTGGGGTCTGGAATGCACTGCCTGGGAGTGTGGCGGAGGAAGATTCAATCGAGGGATTCAAGAGGGCATTAGATCTTTGCCCAAAGATGTGTGGGTTAGGTGAATTGGCCACGGCTAAATTGTCCCAAGATGTGTAGGTTAGGGGGTTTAAGCGGGGTAAATACATGGTGTTAGGGGGCTCGGACCCTACAAAAGGCACTTTTTATATCGGCATAGGATAACTGACAATTGGTTTTAAAATATTTGTTTACCAGTTTGTCGGAGAGTCAGTGCAGACTCGATGGGCCGGATGGCCTCCTTCTGCACTGTAGGGATCCTATGATTCTAGATGATTATTTGAATAGAAGCTATGTGCAGGGGTACGGGGAAAAGGCAAGAGAATGACACTAAGTCATAATGCTCATTTGGAAAGACAGTGCAAACATGATGGGCCGAATGGCCTCCTTCTGCGCTGTAACCATACTGTGATATTGTGAATCTTTTCATTAAATGCCTTGCATCTGACACGTGCACTGAGTCCGTTATCTGTACCATGTATGTCAAACTGTTCCTTTTCCTCATCAGTGCTTCTCTCTTTCCTAATTGGCTATTTTTCAAAGTTTCTAACTTATAGTTTTATTATATTTATTATATTTCTCCTTCCTTCTGTTATAGATGGCAGAGGGAAGTTATGTGTGGAACCGGAGGAGATTGGTGAAGCATTGAACCAATATTTCTCTTCGGTGTTCACGCAAGGGGACATGAATATAGCTGAGGAGGACACTGGGTTGCAAGGGAGTAGAATAGACAGTATTACAGTTGATAAGGAGGATGTGCAGGATATTCTGGAGGGTCTGAAAATAGATAAATCCCCTGGTCCGGATGGGATTTATCCAAGGATTCTCTGGGAGGCAAGAGAAGTGATTGCAGAGCCTCTGGCTCTGATCTTCAGGTCGTCGTTGGCCTCTGGTATAGTACCAGAAGATTGGAGGTTAGCGAATGTTGTCCCATTGTTTAAGAAGGGGAACAGAGACTTCCCCGGGAATTATAGACCGGTGAGTCTCACTTCTGTTGTCGGCAAGATGTTGGAAAAAATTATAAGGGATAGGATTTATAGTTATTTGGAGAGTAATGAATTGATAGGTGATAGTCAGCATGGTTTTGTGGCAGGTAGGTCGTGCCTTACTAACCTTATTGAGTTTTTTGAGAAAGTGACCAAGGAGGTGGATGGGGGCAAGGCAGTGGACGTGGTATATATGGATTTTAGTAAGGCGTTTGATAAGGTTCACCATGGTAGGCTTCTGCAGAAAATGCAGATGTATGGGATTGGGGGTGATCTAGGAAATTGGATCAGGAATTGGCTAGCGGATAGGAAACAGAGGGTGGTGGTTGATAGTAAATATTCATCATGGAGTGCGGTTACAAGTGGTGTACCTCAGGGATCTGTTTTGGGGCCACTGCTGTTTGTAATATTTATTAATGATCTGGATGAGGGTATAGTTGGGTGGATTAGCAAATTTGCTGATGACACCAAAGTCGGTGGTGTGGTAGACAGTGAGGAAGGGTGTCGTAGTTTGCAGGAAGACTTAGACAGGTTGCAAAGTTGGGCCGAGAGGTGGCGGATGGAGTTTAATGCGGAGAAGTGTGAGGTAATTCACTTTGGTAGGAATAACAGATGTGTTGAGTATAGGGCTAACGGGAGGACTTTGAATAGTGTGGAGGAGCAGAGGGATCTAGGTGTATGTGTGCATAGATCCCTGAAAGTTGGGAATCAAGTAGATAAGGTTGTTAAGAAGGCATATGGTGTCTTGGCGTTTATTGGTAGGGGGATTGAATTTAGGAGTCGTAGCGTTATGTTGCAACTGTACACAACTCTGGTGCGGCCGCACTTGGAGTACTGTGTGCAGTTCTGGTCCCCACATTACAGGAAGGATGTGGAGGCTTTGGAGAGGGTGCAGAGGAGGTTTACCAGGATGTTGCCTGGTATGGAGGGGAGATCCTATGAGGAGAGGCTGAGGGATTTGGGATTGTTTTCGCTGGAAAGGCGGCGGCTAAGAGGGGATCTTATTGAAACATATAAGATGATTAGAGGTTTAGATAGGGTGGATAGTGATAGCCTTTTTCCTCTGATGGAGAAATCCAGCACGAGGGGGCATGGCTTTAAATTGAGGGGGGGTAGTTATAGAACCGATGTCAGGGGTAGGTTCTTTACCCAGAGGGTGGTGAGGGATTGGAATGTCCTGCCAGCATCAGTAGTAAATGCGCCTAGTTTGGGGGCGTTTAAGAGATCCGTAGATAGGTTCATGGACGAAAAGAAATTGGTTTAGGTTGGAGGGTCACAGTTTTTTTTTAACTGGTCGGTGCAACATCGTGGGCCGAAGGGCCTGTTCTGCGCTGTAATGTTCTATGTTCTATGTTCTGTGTCCTTTCCAGCTGGGGCATTACCCTATTGACACCCCAATCTGATTCCAGTAAAACATATATCACCATTCCTTTATCATTGCTGGGTTAAACGTCAGAAATGGCCCAACTAACGACACTGAGTACCTTCCCGTCACTTACTGCAGTGATACAGGAAGCCAGCTCGCCACCACATTCTTAAAGCAAACCAGGGATGGGCACTGAAACAAAGGAAGCTTTGACCAAACTTTTGATCTCCTTCCCTAACATTTCCATGTCTATGTGTCAATTTCTTTTCCTCTCTCCTCTGTGAGGCACCTTAGGACACTTCCTCTGCATTTTCTAAACGCACGTTGCCACTGTCTTGAGAAAGGAAGAGGGAGAGGCAGAGATAGACAGAGAGATAAAGAGAAGGAAGACCTTCTGGCAGAGGAAGATGCTGCAACATATGGGACAGACGGAGACTGACTGAACTGTTGAAAAAGCCTAGGGGAGGAAGAAAGGCCACTTGCAGGGGCATTTCTGGCCTTACGGGCACAACTGTAGAGAGAGCAAGCGGTATCTGAGGGGGCACTGTTGAGGCCTTCCGTGCCCGTTGGGCACCGCAGGAGCTGGGGTGTACTATCAACCCCTTTAATCACATTTTGGTTGAATTTTTTAAGTTTCCTTTCCACTTTGTATTTTGGTTCAGGCAGTTCCCTTCTTTTCGGGGGCTGCCCTTCTCGCTTTGTCCCTGAGTTTTTTTGATTGAGTTCATTTGGTTTGGCCAAAAAAGAAAGCCTCTAACTCGCTTGTCCAGGACCAAGGCGGCTGATTGCCATTTCGTAACCAGTATCTATCTTGTATTTCAAGGTAGTATAGCGTCTGATATTCAACCTTGTTCATCTTTAACATACGCCCTCAATTTGCCACCATCAGACTCTCCAAAACCTCCATCTGACTCCACCTGGATTTCAGACACAGCAATGTCAGATGCACACCATTCAAGATCCTTTTCTAATGTTTCTTCAGTAGTTAGTTGTTGGGCTTGGGGAGCCCATATTGTGAAACAGCGCATCCTTCACATCACTGGGAGCAATGTTCTCGGAGGCCACTTGCTTTTTTAAAATGTATTTCAATCTATTTACTGGAAAAAAGCAGACAATGTATTTCCTTGTGTAACATTAAACAAATTGTTCGTTCTGTTTGCCCACCTTGTGACACAGTAGCTGTAATGACATAAAGATAAATATTCTCCCGAAGCTACCTCTTGGGTGTTACCAGGGTGGTTAGCACTGCTGCCTCACAGTGTCAGGGACCCGGGTTCAATTCCGGTCTTGGGAGACTGTCCATATGGAGTCTCCACATTCTCCCCATGTCTGTGTGGGGTTTCCTCCGGGTGCTCCGGTTTCCTCCCACACTCCAAAGATGTGCAGGTTAGGCGGATTGGTCATGCTAAATTGCTCCTTAGTGTCCAAAGATGTGTAGGTTAGATGGATTGGTCATGGGAAATGTTTGGGGTTACAGGGATATGGTTGTGGGGGGAGAGGCCCTGGGTAAGATAATGGGGGGAATTTTCCTGTCCCGCCTACCGCGGGAATCGTAGCGGGCGGGGGGTAGACTATGCAAAGGCCCGTTGACCTCGGGCGGGATTTTCCGATTTTGGGACGAGCGCGGCCGGAAAAATCCTACCCACTCCGTCAGAGAGTCGGTGCAGACTCAATGGGCCGAATGGCCCCTTCTGCACTGTAGGGATTCTATGAATCTCTGGGTGTGATGGGGGTTGAGTCACACGCACACACTGTTGTCCAGCACACTGTACAGGAGAATCAGTTTAACAGAGTTAAAATTACTAATGAGCGAGGCAGGAGCTGTACGCTTGTCAATATTGCAATGGATCATTGCCAAAGGTGGCTGGAAATAAAGAGGTAATCCTTCAGATATAGGACTTACTAATTGGGTCCAAGGAAAACTTAGCTAAGAAAGCACACAAGTCCCGGAGAGTGAGCGGATCCAAGTAGGAGCCCCTATAAGCATTTGTGTGGGAGGAGAGTTGGCAGGCAACAGTCCCCCCCCCCACTCCCTACCCCCCACCCCTTCCCCTCCGGCTTCTACTTACAGCTCAGCATGGGGGAAGTGGTTATAAATATTTCACCAGTTTTACTACACATCTAGCAGACTTTACAGGATAGAGCCATTGAGCCGTGCTGTGTGTGGGAGGGACACAGACAAGGACACATACTCTGGCTATGATTTCATCAAATCCTTGGGTGGAGAATCTGGGATGGCGGGGGGGGGGGGGGAGAGAAAAAAACAAAATTGACTCACGAACGAAGCTTCAAAACATTCCTGACGTTAATTCAGAAAGCAAAAAAACCAGAAAAGGAGAAAGCTCCTGTTCTCCCAGCCAGCGGGATCTGCTGATTGCATTGATCTGTGTTGGACTGACAGTGGGTTTGCCGTGCGATTGGCCTGAGCCACAGGCTCTCCTGTGCATGGACAGCAGTTGAGGTCAGCTGTTTCAACTCACTCATGCTGCCGCTGACAAGAAAGAGCGAGTAAGGAGATAAACAGGGAAGACAAATACTCCCCCAAGGAATATGCCATATCTCACAGTAGGACCACGGGGGAAAATGTACGTGTTCAATGATAGCTCCAAAATTATCAAGGGAAAAGATGCATTCGCCCACCACTTAATTAACAAGGATCCCTCAGGAAAGCGCATTCCTTTTCCACTACAAACAGGACTATATAGGAACAGTGGAACGCAGGACTCAGGAGCAGGCCATTCGGCCCTTTGCGCCTGCCCCACCATCTGATAAGATCATGGCTGATCTGACACCTCCACTTTTCTCTGTCTCCCGTAGCCCTCTATTCACTTGTCTGTCAAAAGTCTCTCTAATCTTATCTTGAATAAATTCAATCATCCCGGCCCCCACTACTTTCTGGGGGAGGATAATTCCACACGCTTGAGACCCCCTGAGAGAAAAACATTCTCCTCATCCCTGTCTTAAGAGGGAAGTTCCCTAGTTCGAGTCTCAGCCACAAAAGGAAACTTCTTCCAGGTAGCCACCCTACCAAGTTACCTCAGGGTTATATATGTTTCGGTGACACAAGTTAGCACTGCTGCCTCACAGCTCCAGGGACCTGGGTTCGATTCTCAGCTTGTGTCACTGCCTGTGTGGAGTTTGCATGTTGTCTGTGTGGGTTTCCTCCGGTTGGTCCAGTTTCCTCCCACAGTCCAAAGGTGTGTGGCTTGGGTGCATTGGCCATGCTAAATTACCCCTTAGTGTCCCAGGATGCGTAGGTTAGAGGGATTAGCAGGGTAAATATGTGGAGTTACGGGGATAAGTGTGATGGTTACCGGTGCAGACTCGATGGGCCGAATGGCCTCCTTCTGCACTGTAGGGATTCTATGATTCAATAGACCACCTCTCATTCTTGTGAACTCCAGGCCCAACCTTCTTCATAAGATACAGCCTTCATCCCAGCAACGAGTTGAGTGAACCTTCTCTGAACTGTTCCTAACACAATTACATCCTTTTTCAAATAAGGAGACCAAAACTGTGCACAGCACTCCAGATGTGGTCTCCCCAAGGCCCTGCACAGCTGCAGCAAAACTTTCCCACTTTTATATTCCATTCCCCTTCCAATAAATAACAACATCGCATTTGCCTTCTGAAAAATTTGCTGCCTCTAACAAAGGAACATTTTCTGAATCATGTACAGGATTCCCAGTTACCTCTGTACCATTTAAAAATAGCACGCTGCTTTTCAACTCTTCCTGCCAAAATGGACAAAGTCACATTTTCACACATTATACAAAGAAAAAATAACCAATCCGCCCAACCTGCACATCTTTGGACTATGGGAGGAAACCAGGAATGCTCCCTCCTTCCCCATGGGATAGATCCAATCTGTGCTGATTGTGATAGCTGAGGTTTCATTGAATCCCTACAGTGCAGAAGGAGGCCATTCGGCCCATTGAGCTTGCAACAATCCCACCCAGGCCCTATCTCCACAACCCCATGTATTTACCCTGCTAATCCCCTGACACTAGGGTCAATTTAACTTGGTCAATCTGCCTAACCCGCACAGCTTTGGACTGTGGGAGGAAACCGGAGCACCCGGAGGAAACCCACACAGACACGGGGAGAATGTGCAAACACCACACAGACAGTGACCCAAGCCGGGAATTAAACCCGGATCCCTGACACTGTGAGACAGCAGTGCTAACCACTGTGCCACCCAAGGTGTTGGTCATTCGTCCAACTGTCCCCTTATGTAGCTCGATTGCTGTCAAATTTTGTTCGATAATGCTACCATATTAAAAGGTGCCCTAGAAAGGGAGATGGGTTCTGAGAACCCCAGCAGAAAACCATTCCCCTAGCCCTTAGGCACTGCAGCTAACTGCAGTCTGCCCATCACCCTAGGGTTGGCACGGTGGCACAGTGGTTAGCACTGGTGCCTCACAGCGCCAGGAACCCGGGTTCGATTCCCGGCTTGGGTCACTGTCTGTGTGGAGTCTGCACGTTCTCCCCGTGTCTGCGTGGGCTTCCTCCGGGTGCTCCGGTTTCCTCCCACAGTCTAAAGTTGTGCAGGTTATGTGAATTGGCCATGTTAAATTGCCGCTTAGTGTCAGGGGGATTAGCAAGGTAAATACATGGGGTTACGGGAATAGAGCTTGGGTGGGATTGTTGTCAGTGCAGGTTTGATGGGCCGAATGGCCTCCTCCTGTACTGTCGGTGTTCTATGAAACCTTAGCTGTCACAATCAGCACAGACTGGATCTATTCCATGGAGAAGAAGGAAGCATTCCTGGTTTCTGTACTAGGACCACACAGAACATTGCACGCATCCTGTGAACTGTCAGACAAATTTGCTTTTTAATTCCTTCGTGCTGGCCTGCATTTGGAAATTAATTCCAGTGTGTCCTCAATCATGTCGCTGGATTTTGAATTCCCAGGAGAGATCTTTGTTAAAAAACACAATATTGGGCGGGATTTTACAACCTCACTCGGGCGAGACTGGAAATTCCCGCCTAAGGTCAACGGAGATTTCCATTGTTGGACCCTCGCCCGCTCCGATTCCGTGGCGGGCAAGGCGGTAGAGTTCCGGCCGATGGGTTATGATTTGGAATGCAATGCCTATAAGAGTGCTCGAAGCAGCTTTAATTAATTTCAAACGGAATTGGATCCATATTTCTGAGGAATTGAAAAGCCAGTACAGACGCAAAGGGCTGAAGGGCCTCCTTCTGTGCTGAACGACTCTGTGGCTTTGGAACTCAGACGGGTTGTTGGGGAGGGAGGTGGTGCGAAAGGGAGACGGAAGGGACAGCGGAAAAGCCGGAATGTAAAAGCAAAATTTAATCACAAAATTGGGATCAAATTTAACTGTGTTTCTTCTGTAGAATAAAGGGTTCAATGGAAAGGATTCTACAATTTTTAAATTGTTTCGTTGCATTATAACATTCCGCCCCCCCCCCCCCCCCCCCCCTCTGATTACCCCCTCAGGAATACAGTAATACCCATCGACCTTCTGAAATGGGCAAATTCTTTCCCGTCTTTATCAGCAGCTGGTGGTCTGTGCAAAAATGTCCCGGGTCACTGATGGATGGTGGGCTGTGACGGAACTCACCTACCACAGATGCTTCCAAGGCACGTCCTTGCGTCACGGATCAGTCACCAAGCCGCAACCCTGCCACTTCAAACAAAGCTCAGCGCTCAACCGCACCCCCCCCCCCCAGCAAGCGACCTCCAGCAGCCGATACAGTACAAGTCTCTGCCAGAATCTGCACAGTACCCCACACTGCCCCCCTCCCCCCACTCCCCCACCCATACAGAAAAGACACCAACAAAAGCTGCCTGCTAGAACACTTTAACAATCATTGATATTAAAGATGTCAGCTTGTCAAAGACCTCAGCCCCCTAAATCACCTCATTCAAGACAGACGAGGAATATTAAAAATGGGACGAGAAAATTAACTTTGGTTTCCCTCTTTTTTTAAACAAATATTTCTGATGCAGCTGAGTTTGACTGTATCAATCTACCTCATCTGTTGTACTTCAGTCGGTTGGAGCACATTGTAAAGTTTCAATACCAACTTTTCCCAAGAAAGATATGATTGGAATATTTCACTCTTATGTGTGTCTGTGTGTGTATCATAGAATCCGTACAGGAGGAGGCTATTTGGCCCATTGAGTCTGCACCAACCACAATCCCTCCCGGGCCCTATTCCTGTAACCACATATATTTACCCTGGCTAGTCTCCCTGATACTAAGGGGCAACTTAGCACAGCCAATCCACCTAACCTGCACATCTTTGGACTGTGGGAGGAAACTGGAGCACCCAGAGGAAACCCACGCAGACACGGGGAGAACGTGCAAACTCCACATCGACAATGACTCAAGCCGGGAATCGAACCCTGGTACCTGGCGCTGTGAGGCAGCAGTTCGAACCAGTATGCCACCATGCCGCCCATCCGCACACGTGTGTGTTTTGTGTGTGTGTGTGAGTGTGTGTGCATATGTGTGTGCGGTGTGCGTATTTGTGTGTGTATTTGTGTGTGGGTGTGTGTGTGTGTGTGTCTGTCTGTGTGTGTCTGTGTGTGTGTGTATTTGTGTGTATATGTGTGGGTATGTGCGTGTGTGTATTTGTGTGTGGGTGTGCGTGTGTGTATTTGTGTGTGGGTGTGTGTGTGTGTGTGTGGTGTGCATGTGTGTATTTGTGTGTGTGTGTGAGTGTGTGTGCATGTGTGTGTGCGGTGTGTGTATTTGTGTGTGGGTGTGTGTGTGTATTTGTGTGTGGGTGTGTGTGTGCGGTGTGTGTGTGTATTTGTGTGTGTGTGTGTTTGTGTGTTTGTGTGTGGGTGTGTGTGTGTGCGGTGTGCGTGTGTGTATTTGTGTGTGTGTGTATTTGTGTGTGTGTGTGTGAGTGTGTGTGCATGTGTGTGTGCAGTGTGTGTGTGTGTATTTGTGTGTGTGTGTGTGAGTGTGTGTGCATGTGTGTGTGCAGTGTGTGTGTGTGTATTTGTGTGTATTTGTGTGTGTGTGCGGTGTGTGTGTGTGTATTTGTGTGTGTGTGTGTGTATTTGTGTGTGGGTGTGTGTGTATTTGTGTGTGCGTGTGTGTATTTGTGTGTGTGTGTGTGTATTTGTGTGTGGGTGTGTGTGTATTTGTGTGTGGGTGTGCGTGTGTGTATTTGTGTGTGCGTGTGTGTATTTGTGTGTGGGTGTGCGTAATTGTGTATTTGTGTGTGTGTGCGTATTTGTGTGTATTTGTGTGTGTGCGGTGTGCGTGTGTGTTTTTGTGTGTGTGTGTGTATTTGTGTGAGTGTGTGCGTATTTGTGTGTATTTGTGTGTGTGCGGTGTGCGTGTGTGTTTTTGTGTGTGTGTGTGTGTATTTGTGTAGGTGTGCGTGTGTGTGTATTTGTGTGTGTGCGGTGTGTGTGTGTGTTTTTGTGTGTGTGTGTGTATTTGTGTGTAGGTGTGCGTGTGTGTGTATTTGTGTGTGTGCGGTGTGCGTGTGTGTTTTTGTGTGTGTGTGTGTATTTGTGTGTAGGTGTGCGTGTGTGTGTATTTGTGTGTGTGCGGTGTGTGTGTGTGTTTTTGTGTGTGTGTGTGTATTTGTGTGTGTGTGTGCGTGTGTGTATTTGTGTGTGGGTGTGTGTGTGTGTATTTGTGTGTTTGTGTGTGGGTGTGGGTGTGTATATTTGTGTGCGTGTGCAGTGAGCAGTAATTAATGCTGTAGTTACACAGTGATATCAAACAAACAAATGATCCCATTTAAACAGTTGGAAAAGTGGACACAGCTCCTGCCTGAAACATTTGGCGGAGTGCACCTCATGTCTAACTGACCTATCTGTAATGCACCATGGGTTCACAGCAAGCAGTACAGCACAAACTGCAGATTACACGTTAAGTCACATGGTGGCCAGCGCTGTCTCAATGTTTGGAGGGACAGGCAAAGTCTTCAATTTCACAGGAGAGCAGTGTGGAAAGCAGGGGAAAAGCCAAGTTTCAGAAGTGCATGGGAGAATCCACCGAGTGACTTGTAAACCGTGCACTGGAGGTAGACCGCGTGCAGCCTTGGAGCCAAGCATTTTGAGATCACCTCCCCAAGCACACCTTGAAACATTGCCCCTCGGAGGGAGATCAGGAATCAATTCAACCTCAAATATGAGGAAGAAATGAGTCCTTTATGGCAAGGACCAGCCAGGACAATGGGTTTATCGAGAGGTTACCGGCCTGAAACATGGGCTGGGATTCCCCAATGTCATACAGCCAAATCTCCAAAGCAGCGGGATTGGAAAATCCCAGCCACGGGTGAGATCAGAGCATCCCAGCCGTGGAAGAGGTCGGAGAATCCCAGCCGCGGGCGGGACTGGAAAATCCCAGCCGTGGGCGAGGCCGGAGAATCCCAGCCAACAGCTCTGATTTTTGGGCTGCTGCCCATCCTCCCCATCCTGTTGATCGAGTCTTTCCAGCATTTTCACTCCTCATTCACGAGTTTGCCCTTTCACTTCTGCAGTGTGATGGAACAGAAACGGAAGATATTTTGAAGGGATTATTTAATCCCCATTTTTAGTTTAGTTTAGTTTCCTGAATATTCTCACTTCGATATCAATGATGTCAGGACGAAAACAAAACTTGCATTTATATAGTGCCTTTCCAGCCACCTCCAACTGCCAGTGCAGTGCTTTGAAGTGAGAACACTGGTAAAGTAGTAACACAAATAATCGTAGAATCCCGACAGTGCAGGAGGCGGCCATTCAGCCCATTGAGTCTGTACCGACCACAATCCCGCCCAGGCCCTATTCCCATAACCCCACATATTTACCCTGCTAATCTCCTGACACTAGGGTCAACTTAGCACGGCCAATCAACCTAACCCGCACATTTTCGGACTGTGGGAGGAAACCGGAGCACCCGGAGGAAACCCACACAGACATGGGGAGAATGTGCAAACTCCACACAGTCAGTGACCTGAGGCTGGAATTGAACCTGGGTCCCTGGCGCTGTGAGGCAGCAGTGCTAACCACTGTGCCACCATGCCGCCCTTAAATGACAGTGTATTAGAGATCTATAGACTTTAAAATCGGAACACTATCAACTGGCTCAAGTACAGCTTCTTCCCTGCTGCCAAATGACAATTGAATGGACTTACTTTGCATTAATTGATCTTTCTCTACACCCTAGCTATGACTGTAACACTACATTCTGCACTTTCTCCTTTCCTTCTCTATGAACGGTATGCTTTGTCTGTATAGCACACAAGAAACAGTACTTTTCACTGTGTCCCAATTCATGTGACAATAATTAATCAAATCAAATCAAATCTGAAAACTTTTGCCCATCAAGACGGCGCCCCTTTAAGAAGGAAGAGCAGGCATTGGCCCAGTTGTACTAGTGAGTCGTAAGGATTGGAAGATCCCAGGTCCAAGTCCTGGTTCGTGCCAAGTTGGCTGATCCAAACTTGGGAGGGTGGAATCAGACATGTTAAAGCTGGTCTTGGCACCTCCGAGCGAGTGAGGGGATTGGCTGTGGCTCGAGCCCTTGACTGCTATCCACTGCTGGAAAATGAACGTCACACGAGATGTGACTGGGGTGCGGCCTCGATGGTTCAAAACCCTCCGGACACCCACCCACCAGCCTGCCTTACAAACAGATGAACGAGAGTTCCTTACATTGATACGGAACTCTGAATCTCATCCACAGCCATTGAGAATGTGGGGCGGGCGGGGAAGGACGGGGGAGGAATTATTTTTCTCAAAAAGCCAACAGTTATAAAAAAAAGCGCAGGTCTTAAATGTTCAAATTGTTAACGTTGAAATATATGTTCCATCAGTTTTTTTTTAATCTGAAAAAAAAACAGACACTGTGTTGGCGTGAGGTGCTTTTCTTGTGGCAAGTTGCTCTCGGCTGGGGAGCGGGGTGGGGGCGGAGAGGGGGGAGACTGAAATAATTTCCAATTGCTTGAAAAGTCTCAAGGGACCAACCACCCCCTCAAACCCAATGACGCAGAGCTGGAGGAGGCCGGACATGGTTTCCGGCAACACTTCACCACATGAAACTCCACACAGGGAAAATTTACAACCTCACCACTAAGAACACAAACTGCCTTTTTTTTTCTATATATATATACACACTCAAACACACACTCACACTCTCAAACACACGCACGCAAACACACACTCTCAAACACACGCATGCAAACACACACACACACTCTCAAACACACGCACGCAAACACACACACTCTCAAACACACGCACGCAAACACTCAAACACACGCACGCAAACACGCACACACTCACACACGCAAACACCACACACTCACTCACATTCACACACGCACACTGAAACACACACGCACGCACAGACGCACACACACACACACTCACACAGATTTGATATTTTTGTCACATATATTGGGATACAGTGAAAAGCATTGTTTCCTGCGCGCAATACAGACAAAGCATACCATTCACAGAATGGGGGCAGCACAGTGGCACAGTGGTTAGCACTGCTGCCTCACAGCACCAGGAACCCAGGTTCGATTCCTGGGTCACTGTCTGTGTGGAGTCTGCACGTTCTCCCCATGTCTGCGTGGGTTTCCTGCGGGTGCTCCGGTTTCCTCCTACAGTCCGAAAGATGTGCTGGTTAGCATGCATTGGCCATGCTAAATTCTCCCTCAGTGTACATTAACACTACAATGAAGTTACTGTGAAAATCCCCCAGTCGCCTCTGGCAGTGTTAATGTAAGCCTACTTGTGACTAATAAATAAACAAAAAAAAACACAGGGGAAAAGGAATGAGAGTAAAAGATAAAATTAGAGGGCTTGCTGGGGACAGCCCGCAAGAAGTTGCCTTTCACTCCTGGGTGAAGCTCAGGCTATTACCAACCTCCTTTTCACAGCACTAAGGAAGCCTGGCATTTTATAAAGCAGCATCAACTCTCTCTTTTAAAAATTGCATTCATCTTAGTGAAAAGCAACTTTATAACACACATCCGTCAAATTAAATTCTATATTTACCTCCAAACAAGGGTGAAAGTGAAAAATAAACTTTATTGAATTAAAGAGTTGGAGGTGGCAGTGGAAACAGAATTGCAATTGAAGAGTATAATTTTATTCCGGTTTGGGTTAGGGGGGATTATTATTTTTTTGCCTCCCACGGTACAGAAAGTGTAAAAAAGCAGACAGAGTGTTTTCCTTGAGAAAGCCTTCGAGCTCCTGCCCCCGCACTCACTCCCTCCCCCGGGGACTCCGGCTGAAAGAATGAATCATCCGCCCAGCCGCTGGCAAAGCCCCGGGGGGGGAGATACAGGTGGTGGGCGGCGAGAGCGGCTGTCAGACTTGGGGGGAGCTCAGAGAGGGGTCGCGGGAGGTCAGACCGCAATCTGGGTCCAAGTGTACATTTTTTTTTAAATGGAAAAAATAGGGAGGGAGGGAGAGGGAAAGGAGAGGGAGAAAGAAAATGAGAAGGAGAGAGAAAGGGCGAAAGGAGAAAGTGGGGAGGAGACAGAAAGGGGGAAGGAGAGAGAAAGGGGGAAGGAGAGAGAAAGGGGGAAGGGGAAAGAGAGAGAAAGGGGGAGGGAGAGAGAAAGGGGGAGGGAGAGAGAAAGGGGGAAGGAGAGAGAAAGGGGGAAGGAGAGAGAAAGGGGGAAGGAGAGAGAAAGGGGGAAAGAGAGAGAAAGGGGGAAAGAGAGAGAAAGGGGGAAGAGAGAGAAAGGGGGAAGGAGAGAGAAAGGGAGATAGAGAGAAAAAGGGGTGAAGAAGAGAGAAAAGGAGGAGACAGAAAAGGGGGAAAGAAAGGGAGGAGAGAGAAAAGGGGGGGAGGAGAGAGAAAAGGGGGGAAGGAGAGAGAAAGGGGGAAGGAGAGAGAGAGGGAAGGAGAGGGAAAGGGGGAAGGAGAGAGACAGAGGGAAGGAGAGAGAAAAGGGGGGAAGGAGAGAGAAAGGGGGAAGGAGAGAGAAAGAGGGAAGGAGAGGGAAAGGGGGAAGGAGAAAGACAGAGGGAAGGAGAGAGAAAAGGGGGGAAGGAGAGAGAAAGGGGGAAGGAGAGAGACGGGGAAGGAGAGAGAAAGGGAGATAGAGAGAAAAAGGGGTGAAGAAGAGAGAAAATGAGGAGACAGAAAAGGGGGAAAGAAAGGGAGGAGAGAGAAAAGGGGGGAAAGGGAGAGAAAGAGGGAAGGAGAGGGAAAGGGGAAGGAGAGGGAAAGGAAGATGTGAGAGACAGAGGGCGGAGACAAAAAAATGGGGGAAGAGAGAAAGGGGAAATAAACAAGCGAGAAAGGAGGGAGCAAGGAGGGGGAAGGGAAAACTTCAGGACGAGGGAAAGTGGAAGAGAGAAAGGGGAGAGAGAAAAGGCTATCAGGACCAAACGAGCAGGGCGGCTGAGTGAGTGAGTGATTGGGTGGGAGGCTGCTTTCTCCTGTCTGAGCCAGCGCTGAGCTGTGTAAAGTGAGCCCACACTAGTGCACCTCTGCGGAAAATGCAATCAAACACCGACAAGGGAGAAGAGAAATGAGCGGGCGGTGTTATCAGCAACACATTAAACACACGCCTCTCACTCAATGATGCTGTGAGGAGGGATTGCTGTCAGTATCAGGGTCTATCTAATGTCATTACAGCATCATTTCAGGGCCAAGTGATCAAACGTTCAATCAATTGGTTTTTATTATTCTTGCCCCTAAACCGTGCTGCCATTAATCATGCCAACTCCCACAATTAACACTTAATGTCCTGGTCAGGTTTTTTTAAACCTTGTTAACTATTCGTTCACAGGGCAAACAATTTGACAAATCCTTAATGCCGGCATGATTATAACACAAATGTTCTCAATTTACCGGTTTAACCAAGTCCCAAAAACCCTTCCCAGAATCAAATCCCACATCAACTCCATTGCCTCAAAACTTATTTTGGTTTCCAGAATGCAACTTAGTCTTTTTTTGCTGAACCAGATGGCAAAGCTATCATTCTGCTCCCATCGGCCCAACCAGTCCGGGGCAACGTGTGAAAGCTGTGCCCATACGTTGTAACTTGCAAGATAAACTCAACAGCTGCCTCCAAGATGAACACAAGGCGAGGAGTTGGCAGTTAAGAATGTACAGACAGGAAAACACGTTGGACAATGCATCTCAAATAAAAGCAAAACACTGCAACTGCTGGAGATCTGAAATAAAACCTCAGCAGTTCTGGCAGCTTTTGTGGAGACAAAAAATACAACTACGTTTCGAATCCAAAGCCGTGCTGGTTAGGGTGCATTGGCCGTGCTAAATTCTCCCTCAGTGTTACCCGAACAGGCGCCAGAGTGTGGCAACCAGGGGATTTTCACAGTCACTTCATTGCAGCGTTAATGTATGCCTACTTGTGACAGTAATAAAATAAACTTAAACTTTAAATAAATGAACTTAAACTTAAACTCTTTGGAACTGAAAAGATAGAAATGTGATGGGTTTCATGCTGTCAGTCAGGGTGGGCTTGGGGAGGGTGCGAGGGGTCAGTTGGAATAAAAGGGAAGGTCAGATCGGTTAGAGGACGGGTGCTAAACCACTGTGCCACTGTGGGCGGCACGGCGGCACAGTGGTTAGCACTGCTGCCTCACAGCGCCAGGGTTCAATTCCGGCCTTGGGTAACTGCCTGGGTGGAGTTTGCACATTCTCCCCGTGTCTGCGTGGGTTTCCTCCGGATGCTCCGGTTTCCTCCCACATTCCAAAGATGTGCGGGCTAGGTTGATTGGCCATGCTAAATTGCCCTTTAGCGTCAGGGGGATTAGCAGGGTAAATGCATGGGTTTAAGGGGATAGGGTCTGGTTGGGATTGTGGTCGGTGCAGACTCGATGGGCTGAATGGTCTCTTTATGCACTGTAAGGATTCTATGATCGTAAGATACTTAATTCCAAAGATGTCATGTAACAATAAGGCAAGGAGACTGCTAACGGCGGTGGTAAAGAAACAAAGCATTGGTCTGAAGTAGGTGTTAACAGCAGTTTTTTAAAAAGTTTATTTATTAGTCACAAGTAAGGCTTACATTAACACTGCAATGAAGTTACTGTGAAATTCCCCTAGTCACCACATTCCGGCGCCTGTTTGGGTACACCGAGGGAGAATTTAGCATGGCCAATGCACCCTAACCAGCACGTCTTTCAGAATGTGGGAGGAAATCGGAGCACCCGGAGGAAACCCACGCAGACAGGGGGAGAATGTGCAAGCTCCACACAGACAGTGACCCAAGCCGGGAATCGAACTCGGGTCTCTGGTGCTGTGAGGCGGCAGTGCTAACCACTGTGCCACCGTGACGCCAGGTCGGCACCATTTGAAAGCAAAAACATGATGACAACCAAGGTATGAATTGGCACTGGGTGCTGGGGATCAAAATGGAGGACAGAGTTTCTGGACTGAAGTTGCTGAACTTGTATTAAATCCAGAGGTCTGTAAAATGCCTAACTGGAAGACAAGGTGCTGTTCTATCAGTCTATATTGGATTTCACTGTAACACTGCGGCAGACCGAGGACAGAAATGTCAGTGTGAGAGCCGGATGATGAATTAAAATGGCAAGCGACCGGGGTCATACTTGTGGACTGAGTGGGGATATTCTGCAAAGCCATTTGGTCCCTCAGGCTGTATTGTGAGCACCACTGAGCAAGTTATTGCAGAGTAAGTGTTGCCCGATAGCGCTGGTGACCACCCCTAACATCACTTTGCTGATGATCGAGAGTAGACTGATGGTGCGGTAATTGGCCAGGTTGGATTTGCCCTGCTTTGTGTGGGCAGGACATACCTGGGCAATTTTCCACATTGCCGGGTAGATGCCAGTGTTGTAGCTGTACTGGAACGGCTTGGCTCGGGGCATGGCAAGTTCTGGAACACAGGTCTTCAGTACTATTGCTGGAACATTATCAGGACCCATAGCCTTTGCAGCAACCAGTGCCTTCAGCCATTTTCAATCTCATTTGGAATGAATTTAATCGACTAAAGAATGGCACCTGTGATGCTGGGGACCTCCAGCACTCAGCACTCCTTGCAGAAGGTAGTTACGAGTGCTTCAGGCGTGCCTTTTGCACAGATGTGTTGGGCTCCCACATCGTTGAGGATGGGGATATTTGTAAGACTCTCCTTCCAGTGTTTAGTTTTCCACCAGCATTCATGACCTGATATGGCAGAACTGCAGAGCTTCGATCTGATCTGTTGGCTGTGAGATTGCTTAGCTCTGTCTATCACTTGCAGCTTTCGCTGTTTGGCACTCAGTGCAGCTTCACCAGGTTTACATCTAACTTTTGGATGTTAAGACCATAAGACCATAAGACATAGGAGCGGAAGTAAGGCCATTCGGCCCATCGAGTCCACTCCACCATTCAATCATGGTTGATTTCAACTCCATTTACCCGCTCTCTCCCCATAGCCCTTAATTCCTCGAGAAATCAAGAATTTATCAATTTCTGTCTTGAAGACGCTCAACGTCTCGGCCTCCACAGCCCTCTGTGGCAATGAATTCCACAGACCCACCACTCTCTGGCTGAAGAAATTTCTCCTCATCTCTGTTCTAAAGTGACTCCCTTTTATTCTAAGGCTGTGCCCCCGCGTCCTAGTCTCCCCTGCTAATGGAAACAACTTCCCTACGTCCATCCTATCTAAGCCGTTCATTATCTTGTAAGTTTCTATCAGATCTCCCCTCAACCTCCTAAACTCCAATGAATATAATCCCACGATCCTCAGACGTTCATCGTATGTCAGGCCTACCATTCCTGGGATCATCCGTGTGAATCTCCGCTGGACCCGCTCCAGTGCCAGTATGTCCTTCCTGAGGTGTGGGGCCCAAAATGTTCCTGGCATGCCTTCCTGCACTCTTTATTGAAGCGGGGTGGTTGAGCCCCTGGCTTGGTGGTAGTGGTAGAGTGGGGGATATGCCGGGCCATGTGGATACAGATTGTGGGTGGATACAATTCTGCTACTGATGGCCCACAGTGCCTCATGGATGCCCAGTCTTGAGTTGCTAGATCTGTTCGAAATCTATCTCATTCAGCATGATAGTGGTACCACAAAACACAATGGGCGGGATTTTCCAGCCACGTTCACCCTGAAACTGGAAAATCCCGCCTGAGGTCAACAGACCTTTCCATGGGTCCGTCCCTCACTCGCTCCAATTCCCATGGTGGGCGGGACACTAAAATTTGCCCCAGTATATCCTCAATGTGAAGGTGGGCCTTCTTCTTCACAAGGGCTGTGCGGGTGGGTCACGCCTACCAACACCTTCATGGACAGGTGAATCGACGACAGGTAGACTGGTGAGGATGAGCTCAAGTATGCTTTTCCCTCTTGTTTGCCCTCTCACCACCTGCCACAGTCCCAGTCTGGCAGCTAAGTCTTTTAGGGCCCACCCAGTTTGGTCTGTGGTGGTATTACCGAGTCACTCTTGGTGATGCACATTGAAGTCCCTACCCAGAGTGCATTCTGCCATCCTTGCCACTCTCAGTGCTTCCTCCAAGCGGTATTCAACATGGAAGGACACTGACTCATCAGCTGAGGGGCGGGGATGGGGAGGGGGGGCTGGGGGGGGGGGGCTGTATAGTAGGTGGTAATCAGCAGGGGGTTCCTTGCCCATGTGTGGCCTGATGCCATGAGACTTCATGGGGTCCAGAGTCGATGTCGAGAACTCCCAGGGCAACTTCCTCCCGACTGTACACCACTGTTCCACCACCTCATGTGCCCCACTGTCAGAGCAGACCCAGGTGGTGCCTGAACATCTTCATCCGCACGGAATCACATCTTACAGACAATGTCAGGCTGTGGTTTAGTTAGTCTGTGGCACAGTTCTCCCAGTTTTGGCACAAGCCCCCCCCAGACATTCATGAGAAAGACGTTGCAGGGTCCAGAGGAGTGGGCTTGCTATTATCACACAGTGGTTAGCACTGCTGCCTCACAGCACCAGGGACCCGGGTTCAATTCCGGCCTGTCTGTGACTGTCTGTGCGGAGTTTGCACATTCTCCCCGTGTCTGTGTGGGTTTCCCCCGGGCGCTCCGGTTTCCTCCCATACTCCAAAGATGTGCAGATTAGGTTGATTGGCCATGCTAAATTGACCCTAGTGTCAGGGGGATTATCAGGGTAAATATGTGGGGTTTCCGGAATAGGGCCTGGGTGGGATTGTGGTCAGTGCAGACTTGATGGGCTGAATGGCCTCCTTCTGCACTGTAGGGATTCTATGATCCATGATTTTGGGTGCCCAGGTCGATGCCAGGTGATCCATCCAGGTACGTTTCATTATGTGGACTTCCTAGAAGCTTGATACAGGGCAGCTTGCTGGGGCCATTTCAGGCTCAACCACATTACTGTGGGTCTGGAGTCACATATAGGCCAGACCAGGACAGAGTTCCTCCCCTACAGGGGCATTAGTGAACCAGATGGGTTGTTTATGACAATCGATAATGGTTTCATAGGCCGGAATCTTATCACCATTCACATTGGTGGGGATTTTCCATCCTGCTGCAGTGAATGGAGATTTGACTGGCCACCAAATTCTCCAGCCTCGCTGCAGCGGGAGAGTGGCGTGAACAGCTGGTAGGATCACACCCTTAGTCCTTGAAACTGGCTTTTAAAATTACATATCCATTAACTGAATTTAAATTCCACCGGTTGCCGTGGTGGGATTCGAAGCTGTGTCCCCAGGGCAATAGCCTGGGCTTCTGGACCAGTGACGTTGCCACTATGTAACCACCTCCAGTTCCCTGCAGCTTTCCTCCACCCCAAATGCATCGAATTCCCCTTTGAATAATCCTGAGGCCTGTTAGCTGTTAATATCTATTGTGGAGCAACCCCTCCTCTATTTGCCAATGTCTGAAAAAAAAAACTGACTGCAGTTAATTACTGCTTCCAGGAACATTCCCAGTAAACGTGTCTTGGGAATTATGGAGGATTGTCACGTATGCCTCCATGTAGTGCTCTCTCCAATAACAGGGCCCAGTTTCCACTCACTTAAAATCTATTCATTTAGACCATTAAAACCAGGCTCGCATCAGATGGCTGTGGATTTAATTCCATGGAATTGGGTACAAAACTGAGATTCATACCCCAGTACGGTACTGAGAGAGTGTCTCAATTTTGAAGTGTCAAAAGATATGTGATTATGTCACCTATCTCCCTACCGGGTGTGGGGACAATAGAACAATAGGAGCAGGATACACTATACAGTGGAGGGACTTGGTGGCATAGCGGTAATGTCTTAGGGCCCAGTTAATGCTCTGGGGACACCACCACAAATCTCAACACGGCAGCCACTGCAATTTAAATTCAATTCATCAAACTGGAATTATGCCTCAACAACAGTGACCGTCACAACTATCATCGAAGGAAATCTGCCGTCCTTACCCGGTCTGGCCTACGTGTGACTTCAGACCCAGAGTCTTTAAAATGTCCCCCCCCCTCTGAAACTGCCAACTCAGTTCAGAGGCAATTATGGACGGGAATGTTGGGCCCAGCCAGCGACACCCACATTCCGTGAACGAATAAAGGAAAAAATATATAACGCTCAACAGAAAGGAAAACCCGGAAGTGGCAAAACGGGCAGGAAATTGGAACTTTTATTTCAAAAAACAAGGAGCTGGAACAACCCAAAATTTAAGCGCATTTGACTGAAGACCATGAATACTATCAGTGTGGGTTAGGCAATGAAGAAACAGTGTAGAATCATAGAATCATACAGCACAGCAGAGGCCCTTCGACCCATCGAGTCTGCACCAACATGCAAGAAATACGATTTTACAGATTATGGACACCCACAAATGGATAGAATCCTACAGTGCAGAAGGAGGCCATTCAGCCCATCGAGCCTGCACTGACCACAATCCCACCCAGGCACCACCCCCACAACCCCATGCATTTACCATAACTAGACCCCCTGACACTAAGGTGCAATTTAGCACGGCCAATCCACCTAACCTGCACATTTTTGGATTATGGGAGGAAACCGGAGCACCCGGAGGAGACCCACGCAGATACGAGGAGAATGTGCAAACTCCACACAGATAGTGACCCGAGCCGGGAATCGAACCCATGTCCCTGGCACTGTGAGACTGAGTGCTACCCGCTGTGACACCACGCTGCCCTGTCTAGCAGGGTAAAGTTTGAGGCCATTCGGCCCATTGAGTCTGCACCGACCACAATCCCACCCGGGCCCTAACCCCACACCCCCATGCATTTACCCTAGCTAACCCCACTGACACTAAAAGACAATTTAGCATGGCCAATCCACCTAACCCACACATCTTTGGACTGTGAGAGGAAACCGGAGCACCCGGAGGAAACCCACGCAGACATGGGGAGAACGTGCAAACTCCGCACAGTGACCCAAGCCGGGAATCGAACCCAGGTCCCTGGCGCTGTGAGGCAGCAGTGCTAACCACTGTGCCACCCATATAAATATAATAATTATATATTTCTCTACCATCCAGCATCTTCTGTTTACAATACTTGTGATCTGATTTGAAATTTGAGGGTTTTCCCATTTTGATTTGAAGAGCACTCAGGAAGCATTAGGGTGCAAGCCCCACATTGGCTGCTCTCCTAGAAATCTGCTCCACAGAAATGAAATATTAACGTCACAGAATCACCTCAGCTTGTATGAGGGTGTGCGGAAGCAGCAAGTATGAGAGCGAGCCTGAGCGTTTGGGGTCGTGATTCAAGGAACATTTTTTCAGAATATTCTATCTCACCACTGGCTGCTGGGCAGAGAGGGCACGGCCAGTGTTGCTGTCACAAGTCTAGGCAGCTCAGAGACGCTGCAGAATGGAAGTAAATAAAAAAACTCAGAAGGTTCACCGACACACTACCTGATGTGGTACAGATCCAAGCAGACCAGAAGGAATTGCTTTTGACCAGTCTGTGTGAAGTTAGCTCGGGCAGCATTTAGACCAGGAAAGGGATGAGGCAGTTCCTTTTTTTACTCATTCGTGGGACATGGGCGTCACTGTCAGGCCAGTATTTATTGCCCATCCCTAATTGCCCTTGGAGGGTAGTTGAGAGTCAACCACATTGCTGTGCCTTTGGAGTCACATGTAGGCCAGATCAGGTAAGGACCGCAGATTTCCTTCCCTAAAGGACATTAGTGAACCAGATGGGTTTTTCCGACAATCGACAATGGTTTCAGTACATTCTCAATTCCAAATGTTTTTTTTTATCTTGAATCCCAATTCTACCATCTGCCGTGGCGGGATTCGAACCCAGGCCCCCAGAACATTAGCTGAGTTTCTAGACTAACAGTCTAGCAATAATACCACTAGGCCATCGCCTCCCCTCCTGCTGTCTTGGTCCCCTTACCTTGAAAGTGATATAGTAATATTGAAAACAGACCAAAGGAGATTCACCAGGCTAATTCCTGGGGTGAGAGGGATGTCCCATCAAGAGAGACTAAGTAGCCTGGATCTGTATTCCCAGAAGAGTTTAAAAGAGTGAGGGGTGACTTTATTCAAATGTATAGACCATAAGATACAGGAGCAGAATTAGACCATTCGGTCCATCGAGCCTGTTTCGCCATTCGATCATGGCTGATATGTTACGCAACCCCATTCTCCTGCTTTTTCCTGTAACCTTTGATCCCCTTACCAATCAAGAGCCTATCTATCTCTGTCTTAAATACACCCAATACCCTGGCCTCGTCTGTGGCAATAGATTCCACAGATTCACCACCCGCTGGCTGAAGAAATTCCTCTTCATCTCGGTTCTAAATAATAATATAAGACCCTGAGGGGGCTTGACAGGGTAGATGGTGAGATGTTTTCACTAGTGGGTAAGTCTCAATCAAGGAAACATAGCTACAAGAGGGCCTGGGTGGGATTGTGGTCGGTGCAGACTCGATGGGCCGAATGGCCACCCTCTGCACTGTAGGATTTTATGATCGGGCAATAGAGGGCTCTGGGGAAATGGCACAGAACAGGAGTTGAGGCCGACACAGATCAGCCATGTTCATGTTGAATGGCAGGGCAGGCTTGAAGGGCCTGGTGGCATCCTCCTGCTTCTACTTCTTGTGTTTGTGTGTGTGTGTTTACCACAATTCAGTCACTCTGGCTGAGAGTGTGTGGACCAGAATGGGCTCGGCTGCGAGGTCTTCCACAGTCAAATAGCCTGGGCAAGCCACGGGGAGATGGTTAACTGAGCACCAGGACGCAGCACAAAGAGCCCATTGGAGTGGGAGAAGGAGAAAAATTGAGAGTTGACTTTAAACCTGAAGGGTTTTAGAGGATTTTCAGCTGCCTTTGACAACAGCACTAAGAAAACAACAGCCTCAGAAACATGAGCATTTGTTTCCGCAATGACTAAGCCACACAAGTATTGCGATGTGTGGCATCCATACCACGACTTCCAGAACTTAATACAGATTAAATAAATCAAAATTAAAATCACATTCTTCCCTTGTTAAATTCGAAAAACCAATTAGTGCGTTGACAGTATTTCACTGCAAGTGAAGTACATTGGGCAGAGTTTTCCCGTCCCGCCTGCCACGGGAATCGTAGCGATTATGCAAAGGTCCGTTGACCTCAGGCGGGATTTTCCAATGTAGGGCCAAGTGCGGCCAGAAGATCCCACCCATTAGCTCAGGGACAAAAAAGGTTCGAATCATAGAATCCCTATACTGCAGAAGGAGGCCATTCGGCCCATAGAGTCTGCACCAACTCTCCAACAGATCATACCACCCAGATCCTATCCCCGTAACCCCGTGCATTTGCCAGACTGATCCCCTTAACCTCCACATTTTGGGACACTAAGGGGCAATTTAGCATGGCCAATCCACCTAACCTGCACATCTTGAGACACTAAGGGGCAATTTGGCATGCCCAATCCATCTAACCCGCACATCTTTGGACTGTGAGAGGAAACCGGAGGAAACCCACACAGACACGGGGAGAATGTGCAAACTCCACACAGACAGACAGTCACCTGAGTCCAGAATCGAACCCGTGTCCCTGGCGCAGTGAGGCTGTAGTGCTAACCACTGTGCCACCGTGCCGCCTAATCATGAACATGAACTGTGTTGTCAAAGTTTGTATGCATGTGCCTGATACGTGTACATGTTCACTGAGGTAACGAACATTAATTCCAGTGTAATTAAATTTGGTTTAAGAAAATCCTGCATCACATTCACATTTAGGACTCTACACTGAATGTCCTTTAGCAAAACCCCAGTAAATTTAAAATCCATCAATTGTTAGGGATCAGATCTGAAATTCCAAGGTATATTATGAAGTTAGCCTAGACGCCAACTATTTTTAATTTCGACATTAGTGCGAGCATAAGGTGTTTTGCTCCAGTATGATTCTATTGATCCACTAGGAAGCTTTTATTAAAACAAACTTTATTTAAAGTTAAGTTATTAGTCACAAGTAAGGCTTACATTAACACTGCAATGAAGTTATTGTGAAATTCCCCTAGTCGCCACAGTCCGGCGCCTGTTCGGGTCAATGCACCTAACCAGCACGTCTTTCAGAATGTGGGAGGAAACCGGAGCACCCAGAGGAAACCCATGCAGACAAGGGGAGAATGTGCAAACTCCACACAGACAGTGACCCAAGCCAGGAATCGAACCGGGGTCCCTGCAGCTGTGAAGCAGCAGTGCTAACCACTGTGCTACCGTGCTGCCCAATAATTTAACAATACAGTTTAACTATATCAAAAATAATTAGTATAACTTCTACCAGTTGAAATACTTAAATATGACTAGATCTAATTCTTAACTGCGAGCCTATCTCTATCAGTTCCAATTTAAGCAAAATTCCCCATAGACGTAAACTCCTGTTTAGAATCAGTTAGCAAAAACACACAGGCTTACGTGGGTCACTAGTCTTCCAACACCTCTGGACAGTGATACAGAGAGACACCTGCCTTCTGACTCTCAGCAGCAGCCTCCAGAGAAGGATCTGTCTTCACACAGCTGAACTCCAGAGAAAGACCTAGCGTCAGACAGTAGAACTCCAGAGAGAGAAAGGAAGAAAACACCACTTGCCTTTTGCAGACCTCGAGACAGAGATACCTATTTTCTAGCAGGTCCCAGACTTCAATTTCCAGAGAGAGAGAGAGAGAGAGAAGGGGCTCCTTTTTTCAAATTCAAACAGCAACTGCCTGCTTATTTCTCTGTAAGCCTAGCTCCACCCATTCACATGAATTTCTCCCGTCATTCAGCCTAATTAAACCTTACTCTGAAACCCCAGGAGGCAACGCTAAAAATAATAAAACTGCATTAAATCAGATTAAAACAATAATTAGGAGCAATTATTCTGCATGCTCAGTATGTGGGCTGTTAGTTGCTGACAAATCTGCACCGTAATCAGAGTTGCAGTTCAAACAGTCCCCTCACAAGAAACATGCCACTTTTCTTAAAGGCACAGTATCGTTACACAATTCACAATCAACAATCAGCTCACCTCTTGTCCTGGTGACCATTCCCCAGATGAGCTTTCCCAAATTAGTTATCCCGGATGAAGAGGGATCAACTGGTTCCCTTTCTTTATTCAACTCCCCTTGGTTGGTTGCAACAAGGTTACTTCAAAAAGGATCCCTTCCCTTGCGGATCTCTTTTCCCAATCCCAATATGTATTTTGTTTTCAAAGGAGCCAATTTAGGCAGGCTTTCTTGAGTTCAAGAAAGAGTGAGTTTATTAGCTACTAAATGCAAGATACATACTAAAACACTTGCACATACTTTCACACAGATTAGATATAAGAATTGAGTCCAAAAATAAATTTTTAAAAATATATACGAATTAGTTTTTGACTTGTCCTTGTGGAGTAGGTGTCGGAACATTGCAGCCGTTGCAATTTATGATTCAATCACACTGACTTCAGCAGTTGAATAGTTGGTTTCGAGATTTCAGTGTCCTGAAGTTTAGCTAAGAAGTTTACGACTTCCTTTTCAGCTGTGGCTTTGCTGACCTGCTTGCTTCAGCAATCAAGGGTTACCTGCAAACATTTGCAGGGGTGTCTGCTGCTGTCTTTCCTCTTGTGTCACAGATGCTGACACACCCAGCACTAGTCCATTGACCAAGATTTTCAGCTGGCTTTTATCCCAGTCATTGTACATTCCTGGAAGGCACAAATTGGTCTGGGACATTGCTCAAAGTATATCATTCCTGCTGAGATGATAATCGGCTGCCATTATCTCCACAGGAGATGGCAGTTAGTTTAGGTATGGCATTTTGTACCCTTGTCTGGAGACAGGGTGTGATTAGTATCACCCCCCCCCCCCCCCAGCAATTCACCAGTGACAGAATTTACATCTTTGGCTTGTATGTCCACTTTTAAAAACACATCTCTTATTTAAAAGTTCAATATGTCCTCATGTAATTCATGGTTTTTCCATCATCATGACACATGACACTATTCAAAGTAAATCATTGGATTTCTCTCTGTGTCCTGAGCAACATCTATCCCTCAACCAAAAATAGTTTAGGAGGTGTTAGTGAGAGCTTGTGCACAATTGTTTCCTATACAACAACAGTGACTACACTTCAAAAGCAATCCATTGACTGTAAAGCATTTTGGACATGAACCACACTCTATGAATGCAAGTTCTTCTTATATGAGTACAGCTCAATATATGCTTTCTTTTATCTACCCTGCCCCATGCACTTGTACTTTAAGCACTTCCATCATTTTGCCCCTTAATCTGCAATGCCCTAATGAAAAAGATTAGGGGCAACATTCTTCAGCCTCCCATCTAGGTGTTCACCGCCGGCAGGGGGTGGTGCCACTTTTAATGGGAATTCCCACTGACGTCACCCCGTGCCTACAGGAAACCCAATGGGCAGAGATGCGCTGCCGACAGGACTGGAAAATCCCACCAGCGTGAACGGCCAGAGAATTCTGGCCTAGATTACGGCACAGTGGCACAGCAGCCTCACGGTGCCAGGGACCTGGGTTTGATTCCCGGCTTGGGTCACTATCTGTGTGGAGTCTGCACATTCTCCCCGTGTCTGCGTGGGTTTCCTCCGGGTGCTCCGGTTTCCTCCCACAGTCCGAAAGACACGCTGGTTAGGGTGCATTGGCCATGCTAAGTTTTCCCTCAGTGTACCCGAACAGGCACCGGAGTGTGGCGACTAGGGGATTTTCACAGTAGCTTCACTGCAGTGTTAATGTAAGCCTTACTTGTGACACTAATAAATAAACTTTAAACAAACTTTCATTTGTGTTTATACTTCCTCCCACTGAGCTACATTCTAATTCATCTATATTATACCCTTCCTAAAGCTTCGATAACCTTCCTATAATATGGAGCCCAGTACTGCACACAGTGCCCTAACAAATTTTATTAAGGTTTTATATAGGCTCATCATTACCTTGTTTTTTATACTCCATACCTCTTGTGATAAAACCTAGAATTCCATTAGCTTTTTACAACCTTATCAACCAAGATGCTGCCTTTAATGTCCTGTGAACCTATACTCAGAGCTCCCTCTGCTTCTCCACATCCCCAAGCTCACTTCCGTAGAGTATAATCACACTTTGTTTTGAGAAACAAACAACTGCAGTACCTCCCATGTGCTGACATTAAATTCCGTCTGCCATTTTGCAGCCCAACATATCTTAACCCTTGACAATTTCCCGTGGTATGCCACTGAATTAATTAACTATCCTGTTTATCTGGCATTGTCTGCAAGTTTTAAAGGCCCTCCGTCAAATCCAAATCATTGACGTCTCTACGATCCTGAGCAGAGATGAACGTCGCAAGACAGCACTCCCCACTTCTAATTACTCTGAAAATCTGCTGGTCACAGATTCTCAATTTTCTCCCTACTAATCAATTTTTGAATTAAATTTTCTGTTTCCCCTATAATTCCAAACTCTATAGTAATCTTCCATGTGGCACCTTGCCAAGTCCATGTAAAATGCATCCATTGCATTTACCCGAACTGCCATGTCCTCATGAATTTGATTTTCTATTTCCCCTAAAATTCCAAACTCTGCAATTTATAGTAATCTTCCATGTGGTACCTTGTCAAGTCCATGTAAACTGCACCCACTGCCTTTACCCCAATTACCATGTCCTCATGAATTCAATTTTCTATTTCCCCTACAAAAACCTATAAAAACTCTGTAATTTATAGTAATCTTCCATGTAGTATCTTTTCAAGTCCATGAAAACTGCATCCACTGCATTTACCCCAACTACCATGTCCTCATAAGACTTCTATAATGTTTTCAAGCACTATTGTGCCTTTTGAAATCCATGTTGGTGAGGGCTAATTAGTTTCCCTTTATGTAGTTAGCTGCCATCCTTAATTAAAGACTCTAAAGCAATGCACTGAGGACACAGGCTTGGTAGACTTGTTGTTTGGCGTTCTCAGTCAGGTTGCTAGTGCTCCACAAAGGTCTGTGCTGGCTCAGCCACACTTATCAGATGGATGCAAACCATAAACCCAAAGACCTTTTGTATGGTGAAATGGCTACCAACTCATGACCTCCTGGGTGTCCATACCTATCCTACAAGGACTCCTGCAAGCAAGATATGAAGATGGCAGACATTTTAAGGACCCCAAACACCCCGGACATTCTCTCTTCCACCTTCTTCCTTCGGGAAAAAGATACAAAAGTCTGAGGTCACGTACCAACCGACTCAAGAACAGCTTCTTCCCTGCTGCTGTCAAACTTTAGAATGGACTTATCTTGCATTAAGTTGGTCTTTCTCTACACCCTAGCTATGACTGTAACACTACATTCTGCACTCTCTCCTTTCCTTCTCTATGAACAGTATGTTTTGTCTGTATACTGCGCAAGAAACAATACTTTTCACTCTATGTTAATACATGTGACAATAATGAATCAAATCAAATCAAAATCAAATAATTGTCACTGACAACTGGGAAACAGTCACTGATGGCCATGACCCCTGAAGATGAGCAGAGACAGAAAGCTCGGTTAGCCGAGGAGAAATGAGGGAGCAGTGAATTGTGCATCTTCTCAGCTGGGTCTTTCTCTGCAGTAAATGTTGCACTAACTGCCAAGCCAGCGGCTCCTGATCCACACCAGGTGATGCGTAACACAATTGACCAGCACAGCGCAAACCATCATCTTACAAGACAGAAGGCTGACAATGTGTAATGCAAAAGGACTAAAATGTTCCTTCGTACAGATGTTAAGATAGTTTGTAGTGACCTAGATTACCTCTTTCTAATGCCTTGAATACATATTCATGCTGAACAGACCCCAGGCATGTAATCTCCAGAGCCTTGGCAAGTCTGTCTTCATTGTCTAATAATTCTGCCTGTGGACAGGGCGGCACAGTAGCACAGTGGTTAGCACTGCTGCTTCACAGCTCCAGGGTCCCGGGTTTGATTCCCGGCTCGGGTCACTGTCTGTGTGGAGTTTGCACATTCTCCTCGTGTCTGCGTGGGTTTCCTCCGGGTGCTCCGGTTTCCTCCCACAGTCCAAAGATGTGCGGGTTAGGTTGATTGGCCAGGTTAAAAGTTGTCCCTGAGATGTGTAGTTAGAGGGATTAGCGGGTAAATATGTGGGGGTAGGGCCTGGGTGGGATTGTGGTCGGTGCAGACTCGATGGGCTGAATGGCCTCCTTCTGCACTGTAGGGTTTCTATGGAGTGGGTCAATACTTGACTTCAATAATTCACGCAAGGATCCAGTGTCTGCACAAGATAGCGGGGTGCCACGGTGGCACAGTGGTTAGCACTGCTGCCTCACAGCTCCAGGGTTCGATTCCCGACTTGGGTCACTGCCTGTGTGGAGTCTGCGCGTTCTCCCCGTGTCTGTGTGGGTTTCCTCCGGGTGCTCCGGTTTCCTCCCATAGTCCAAAGATGTGCAGGTTAGGTAGATTGATCATGTTAAATTGCCCCTTAGTGTCAGAGGGACTAGCTAGGGTAAATGCATGGGGTTATGGGGATAGGGCCTGGGTGGGATTGTGGTTGGTGCAGACTCGATGGGCCGAATGGCTTCCTTCGGCACTGTAGGGATTCTATGATTCTCGTGTACGTGAATATAGTTGAACTCATTTGAAAATAAATCAGTTAAATGGTATGACATTTGATTTGGATTTGATTTATTATTGTCACATGTATTGGGATGCAGTGAAAAGTTTTGTTTGATGTGCTATACAGACAAAGCATACCGTACATAGCATAAATCGAGGAGAAGGAAAGGATTGGGTGCAGAATGTTGTGTTGCAATTAAAGAGAGTTTAGAGAAAGATCAGCTTAATAAATGGTAGGTCCATTCAAAAGTCTGATGGCAGCAGGGAAGAAGCTATTTTTGAGTTGGTTGGTAAGTGATTTCCATAAAACCATAAGATATGGGGCCATCGAGTCTGCTCTGCCATTCAATCATGGCTGATATGATTCTCATCACCATTCTCCTGCTTTCTCCCTGTAACCCTTGATCCCTTTATTGATCAAGAACCTATTTATCTCTGCCTTAAAGACACTCAACGACCTGACCTCCACAGCCCTCTGTGGCAATGAGTTTTGTATCTGACTTTCGTCTCTTCTTCCTGCCGGAAAAAGGTGGAAGAGAGAATGTCCAGGGTGTGTGTGGTCCTTGATTATGCTGGCTGTTTTTAACGAGGCAGCGGGAACTGCAGACGGAGTGAATGGAGGAGAGGCTGGTGTGTGGCATGGACTGGGCTACGTTCACAACCCTTTGTAGGTTCTTGCGGTCTTGGGCAGAGCTGGAGCCATACCAAGCTGTGATACAACCAGGAAGAAAGCTTTCTATGGATGTTCAGCATACAAGAAAGGAAAGGTTAAACATTACCCCATAATGGAACAATCAAATAGTAATAGCTAGCTTTGCACTTGCTGAAAATTAAGCATTGGCCTTGACTCAGTTGACGCCCCTGACTCAGAAGATTCAGATTCAGGACTCAAATAGATAACGTACGCTGGCATTCCAGTGGACATGCTGATTGAATGCTGCAACAATGAAGATGCTGTTACTAAAAGCTGAGAGAGAGAGAAAGAGAGAGAGAGAGAGAGAGAGCTCAGTGTTACCTGTTCACATAACGCACATTAGATTATTATGATATGCTCCATTGGATTTCAATGCTCTCAGAAGCAGCAGCCCTTTAGAAGAAGTTCATTGTAAACATAAAATACTTTGCGGAATCTCAGAGAGACACGATAAAGTGCAGCATGAATACAAGTCTTTCTTTCAATCCCACCCTATAGTTGTTTAACCTCCCTTAGATTAATAGACCAATCTACCTGTGTATCCAACATGCGTGAACTTAATGTATAATGAATTTTACGGTCCTCATCCAGCTGCCAACACATGACTTGATTGTCACAGGATAGAGAAACCCTATTTATAGCTACCCAGTTACTCCATTCAGCTGGGTTCCTCGGTATCATTGACCCCATTCCTACACTGTATGTAATACAACGTGAACAGCACTATAAAACGAGGTGATCTCCCTGCAACACTTTCGAGGGACATTCATTCATAGCCGCTCCAGCGAAACTGCAACTTCACAAAGCTCAGTACTGGAGAATCTGAAACCAGTCACATACTATGGTGCTTTTTATTCCTGCACAGAAATAGCTATCATATTTTGTCCGTGATAAAAATAAGCATTGAGCACCAACATGGAATTGGATAACAAGAGAAGGCAACTTCACAAACAGTTGCAGCTTGCCATTTACCACAAAAGATGCAAAAAAACTCTTCAGAAACATCTTCTTAATCAATTTGGTGAACTCGCAAGAGTAAGACATTGTCATTTTGATCTATTAAATAAGAAGCAAGGCTTGTTGGCCTATCTTCTGTTGTTCAGGGTGGCACGGTGACACAGTGGTCAGCACTGCTGCCTCACAACCCCAGGGACCCGGGTTCGATTCTCGGCTTGGGTCACTGTCTATGTAGCGTTTGCACATTCTCTCCGTGTCTGCGTGGGTTTCCTCCGGGAGCTCCGGTTTCCTCCCACAGTCCAAAGATGTGCGGGTTAGGTTGATTGGCCATGCTAAATTGACCATTAGTGTCAGGGGGACTGGCTAGAGCAAACGCATGGGGTTACAGGGATAGGGCCTGGGTGGGATTGTGGTCGGTGCAGACTCGATGGGCCGAATGGCCTCCTTCTGCACGGTAGGATTCTACTCCTTTGCTAAGCCTCATCATGCTAATTTGTACAATTAGATATCAGATAAAGAGTTACATCTATTTTACTTTTAAGAAGTCTGAGCTAATTTCATCAGACTTGACACCATCAAGGAACTCCTTAGATTGGAACAACAAATGTCTAATTCATCATCCACACATCTTTTACCTCC
The DNA here is from genome assembly GCF_964213995.1 of Mustelus asterias. Classification (NCBI taxonomy): domain Eukaryota; kingdom Metazoa; phylum Chordata; class Chondrichthyes; order Carcharhiniformes; family Triakidae; genus Mustelus; species Mustelus asterias. Next base: position 8,665,072 of record NC_135822.1, on the reverse strand, counting down.
AGGCTTGAATATTTCAACACACTCCCAGCCAACATCTTAGTTCAACCCTCTAAACTTGGGATTATCCAAAACTCTGTGTCCTAACTTGCACCAAATCTCATTCATCCTCTGCTCACAAACATACATCTACCTGCTTCACATTAAGCAAAGGTGAGGAGGCAGTGATGTGGTGAAGCTCGGGCTATTGCTCTGGGAACATGGGTTCCAATCCCACAGTGACAGCTCATCAACTCCTTCTCTATGAACGGTATGCTTTGTCTGTATAGTGCCCAAGAAACAATCCTTTTCACTGTATATTAATATATATGACAATAATAAATCAAATCAAAAAATCAAATCAAATCACAAAACCCCATCCGATTCATAAATATCCTGAAGAGAATCTGCAATCCATGGCAGCAAATGAGTTTAGTTCAACATGCAACCAGGTACAAGCTGAGTGTCAAACAATCATGAGCCACCATTGACACTGTCTATACTTCCCGCTGCCTCGGCAAAGCAGCCAGCATAATTAAGGACCCCACGTACCCCGGACATTCTCTCTTCCACCTTCTTCTGTCGGGAAAAAGATACAGAAGTCTGAGAACGCTTGCCAACTGACTCAAGAACAGCTTCTTCCCTGCTGCCATCAGACTTTTGAATGGACCTACCTCGCATTAAGTTGATTTTTCTCTATACCCTAGCTATGACTGTGACACTTCATTCTGCACCCTCTCCTTTTCTTCTCTATGAACGGTATGCTTTTGTCTGTATAGTGCACAAGAAACAATCCTTTTCACTGTATACTAATACATGTGACAATAATAAATCAAATCAAAAAATCAAATCAAATCAAATCTTTCTCATTCAGTGTTAAAGTGAGACAACAATGGGATTCAGCCAGAAACAGAAGATAATGCAGACAGACGTCACATGGGAACAGAGAAAGATAGGAGCAGGAGTAGGCCATTCAGCCCATCAAACATGTTCCGTCATTCAATATGATGGCTGATTATCCGCTTCAATGCCTTTTTCCCACACTATCCCCAAATCCCTTTGTGCCATTGGTATTCACAAATATTTCAATCTCTGCTTTAAACACACTCAAGGATTTTCACAGTAACTTCATTGCAGTGTTAATGTAAGTGTAGTGACTAGGGTAAATGCATGGGGTTATGGGGATAGGGCCTCGGTGGGATTGTGGTCACTGCAGGCTCGATGGGCCGAATGGCCTCCTTCTGCACTGGAGGGATTCTATGATTCGATGAAAGCGATATTTATAGGTTTAATGCTGGTTTTCTAAACTGACGCTGAGCTTTGAGGTGCAGCTGCAGCATCTTTTACACTGCCGACAATCTGATTTGATCTCCAACCATCATCAAGTTCAACCTCACAGTCACATAGGTTACTGACAGGGGACTGATTCCAATCATTCTGTTGGTCTTCATGGCTTTCCACATCTAAAGAGGCCAGGAGCAAAAAAAACCGTTTCCCTCTGAGCCAGAAGCTTAAAGTTACACATGGCATGCTCATGCACGATCGTGCCCTGGTTGTTGCTGGTACTCTGAAGCAATTTTCCCTGTGAAGGAAATGATTTTCTGAGCACCAGCAGTTGTAGCACAGTGCTGGCCCTTTTCCAACAGCAGTTTAAACATGAATCCTGCACTGCGAGCCACTCAAATGGACAGCATTCTAATTCTCCCACAGCCTCAAGTCAGGAGAGTTAACATGCAAATCGAAGCACAACCAGTTTAACACCCAAGGCGAGCCCTCCCTCAAAAGATTTCTACAAAGCTACGAATAATATTCCATCATTAGATTTATTGGCGTTCTGCTCAGCCAAGATTGATATTTTGCTTTGAAGTAACGACTCCCATTACTTACTTTGCATTTGCCCTTGCAATGAAACTCTAAGCCGATCACAAATGTACGAATTAGAGGTGGACCATTCGGCCCCTCAAGCCTGTACCGCCATTCGATAAGATTATTGCTGGTCTGACTGTGGCCTCAACTCAACCTTCCTGTCTGCCTTTGACCTCCTTGTCAATCAGGAATCTATCTAACTCAGCCTTAAAAATATTCAATGACCAAACCGCCCCCCCCCCCAACCCCTCCGCCCCCCCCCCCCCCCACCCCCCCGACGCCGCCCCCCCCCGACTACTCTCTGGGGGGAAAGAGTTCCACAGATCACGACCCTCAGAGCAAAAGAATTCTCCTCATCTCCGTGGGATGATCCCCCATTTTCAATTGGAGACCCCTCTCATTTCCATACCGTGTCCACTATTTCTAGTCCCACCCACGAGAGGAAACACCCACCCGGTCAAATCCCCTCAGCACCCCCTTATGTTTCAACAACATTTTGGGCGGCACGGTGGCACAGTGGTTAGCACTGCTGCCTCACAGCGCCAGGGACCCGGGTTCAACTCCAGCCTTGGGTCACTGTCTGTGTGGAGTTTGCACATTCTCTGCGTGGGCTTCCTCCGGGTGCTCCAGTTTCCTCCCACACTCCAAAGATGTGCGGGTTAGGTTGATTGGCCATGCTAAATTGACCCTCGTGTCAGGGGGTTAGCAGGGTAAATATGTGGGATTATGGGAATAAGACCTGGATGGGATTGTGGTTGGTGCAGTTTCAATGGGCCAAATGGCCTCCTTCTGCACTGCAGGGATTTTTTGATTCTAACATCAGCCTTGATCCTCCCAAAAAATTCTAAGTCCCCAATGTGCGGGAAATGGGAGTAAATCCCGCTGGCTTTTTCCAGTGCATCCAAAGCAGAGTGGAAGCGGGCCCCCCCCAACCCCCACCAATCACCCCCTCACTAGGCGCCCCCCCCGCCAATTAGCCCTGCCCGCCCACTGGCGCCACCCTGTTAGCACTGCCGATCAGCTTAGTTGGCTGGATGTCTGGTTAGTGATGCAGAGCAACGCCAACATCGTGGGTTCAATTCCCGTACCGGCTGAGGTTATTCATCAATGTCCCGCCTTCTCAATCATACCCTTCGCCTGAGGTGGTGACCCTCAGGTTAAATCACCACCAGTCAGCTCTCTCCCTTAAAGGGGAGAGCAGCCTATGGTCATCTGTGTCTATGGCGGCTTTACCATTTATGAAATGATTTATGCCCAAGTAAATGAGAATCAGACTTGTTGTAGTATTCTTGTGGTACACGCAGGGTTGGAGTTGAGATCAGCACTGATCCTGAAGCTGACTGTCAGGTGAGATTCAAGAGTAGATTAACACACTGTCCTTTCACCTCTAGAGCCTGGGTTTCAATAGCACCCAGTACAAAAGGCACAGATCTTTCCTGCCCCATTTGTAAATATCTGAAATGAAACAAGTCAAGCACCCATGACCCAAATTTGATTGGGTAGAGTCCACAGCTCAAAACCACCTACAATTTCACACAAATTAGGAACCATATACACATTCTTGGAATGGAACATTGAAACTTTCAGAACATTGCAAGACTGATTGGTCTTCAGAGGCCAATGTCAAAAGACATTGGGATAGAGTAAAAGGAACTTGCATCGTCATCTGCCTGTGCTGTACCTAAGTGGCCGGTGCTTAATTCTGAGGCCAAACTGGGATAGTGTTCACTCCCCAACATAACATAAAATAAAAAACATTCTGAAAATAGCGTCATAGCCGTTTCAGCCCAACTTGTCCATGCCGCCCAGTTTCTACCACTAAGCTAGTCCCAATTGCCCGGGTTTGGCCCACATCCCTCTATACCCATCTTACCCATGTAACTGTCCAAATGTTTTTTAAAAGACAAAATTGTACCCGCCTCTACTACTACCTCTGGCAGCTTGTTCCAGGCACTCACCACCCTCTGTGTGAAAAAATTGCACCTCTGGACCCTTTTGCATCTCTCCCCTCTCACCTTAAACCTATGCCCTCTAGTTTTAGACTCCCCTACCTTTAGGAAAAGATGTTGACTATCTAGCTGATCAATGCCCCTCATTATTTTATAGTACAGTTTATTTTATACATATACAAATGTTTTATAATCAGCTAGTCATGTGACACTCCACTCCCAACTAGAAACGTTTTTCGGTCAAAAATAAATATTGCAACTGAAAACATGGGTGGGATTTTCCCGTCCCGCCCGCTATGGGAATCGTAGCGGGCAGGGGCGGACCATGCAAAGATTCATTGACCTCGGGTGGGATTTTCCAGTCTTGGGGTGAGCGCAGCCGGAAAATCCCATCCTATGTCTATAATTATCCTCTTTAGTTAAATCATTACGCAAGTTCTTTTTGACAATGTGAAGTATAATCTTAACTCTATCCATTGTAAATGTGAGATTGTGAATAAAGATATAAGCAAGTTACTCAATGAAATTATTTTATTGATCACCTTGGCCAAGTTTTAAAATGATAACTTTCACTACATCATCCCTGGTCATTTTTACAATCCAACCTTTCCCTGATCAATAACATTTTTTGTCTCATTTCTTTTAAATCAATATTACTACGGCCAGTGTGAATCAGGGCTCAATTAGTAGGAATCTCTCCACTGAATTAGAAGGCTATTGTTCAAGTCTCAGTTGAGATGGCACAGTGGGTGGCACGGTGGCACAGTGGTTAGCACTGCCGCCGCACAGCTCCAGGGACCCGGGTTCAATTCCAGCCTTGGGTCACTGTCTGTGTGGCGTTTGCACGTTCTCCCCGTGTCTGTGTGGGTTTCCTCCGGGTGCTCCGGTTTCCTCCCACAGTCCAAAGATGTGCAGGTTAGATGGATTGGCCATGCTAAATTGACCCTTAGTGTCAGGGGGATTAACAGGATAAGTATGTGGGGTTGGGGGAATATGGCCTGGGTGGGATTGTTGTCAGTGCAGACTCGATGGGCCAAATGGCCTCCTTCTGCATTGTAGGGATTCTATGATTCTATGAGACTTGGGCACAAAAATCTAGGCAAATACGCTAGTACAGTTTCGAAGGGGAACTGCATTGTCAGAGGAGTTGCCTTTCAGGTGAAATGTTAAACCGAGATCCCATCTGCCTCCCCAGGATTTTGTAGATCCACAGCCACCATTTTGAAGAAGAGCAGGGGAGAGATCCCCCGCCCCTGACAAATACAAATCCCTCAATCAACAATATGGAAACAGATGATCTGGCCATTACCACATTAGAGCACTTGCTGTGTGCAAATCAGCACGCACATTCCTACATTAAAACAATGGCTACCCTTCAAAAGTACTTTTCTTTTATTCATCTGTGGGACATGGGTGTCGCTGGCTGGCCAGCATTCATTGCCCACCCTAGTTGCCCTTGTTCGGTGCGGAGTTGGGAGTCAACCATATTGTTGTGGCTCTGGAGTCACATGTAGGCCAGACCAGGTAAGGACGGCAGATTTCCTTCCCTAGAGGACATTAGTGAACCAGATGGGTTTTTCTGACAATCGACAATGGTTTCATGGTCATCAGTAGATTCTTAATTCCAGAAATTTTTCATTGAATTCAAATTCCACCCTCTGCTGTGGCAGGATTCGAACCCGGGTCCCCAGAACAGTAGCTGAGTTTCTGGATTAATAATCCAGCAATAATACTACTGGGCCATCACCTCCCTAATTGGCTGTAAAGTGCTTTGGGACGACTGGAGATTGTGAAATATACTAAATGCAAACATTTATTTTTATCATCCTTGCTACACTGAACCCTCTTCCTCTCTTGTTCCCTTTAAGATCCAACTTTATTACCCAACACACTCTTCCTTCTATATGCATCTTTATTCGGCATGTTGGCACAGTGGATAGCACTGCTGCCTCACAGCAGCCGGGTTTGATTCCTGGCTTGGGTGACTGTCTGTGTGGAGTCTGCACGTTCTCCCTGCATCTGTGTGGGTTTCCTCCGGGTGCTCCGGTTTTCTCTGGTTAGGTGCATTGGCCATGCTAAATCCCCCCTCAGTGTGCCCGAACAGGCGCCGGAATGTGGCGACTAGGGGATTTTCACAGTAACTTCATTGCAGTGTTAATGTAAGCCTTACTTGTGACAATAATAAATAAAAAATAAAAATGTTTTATCACATTCCTGCTATAGTTTGTCTCCTACCCCAGCTCATTCTTCCCTGGAACCTCAGAGCTCTTGAATTTTCATTTTACCGTGCTCAGTCCTTTCTGCTTCCTAATGAGATTCAGACTTCTAAAAATCAACGCTTGGCATCTTCTGCTCACTGCTTCCTGACTTACTTCACTTCCTTAAGTCTTTCTAATCTTGGCGGTTTCCATCACGATGGGGTCATGATCCGCCGTCACCTGGTTTTGTCTATCCTGACCATGACTGCATCATCATAAATCGACAAGTAAATTGCTTCACAAGAAATAATAAATTATGAAGTTGTCAGGTAAAATCGTCACACAAGCTCGATGAACTTCAGCATTGAAATAACTCAATTTTCCTTTGAAAGAACAACGGGACCATATTATAAAAAGGAGATAAAGTAATAACGTATTTATGAATTCTAGTAAAAAAATAACCTGTGCAGGTCTACAAAATACCCAGCGATTTACGCCTGTCAAAATGAGTAATAATATTTGTTCTGTGATAAGACCAGATGATCTGGATGATATGTTTTGATTAACAATTGAAGTAGTCCAGGACTCCAAAACAAGCAATCTCGTCCTGTGTGGACTGGATATTATATTTAATTTTAAAATTCTGGATTTTGTAGGTCATCTGGTGATTGCTGTGTTGCAACATTTGACTCTGAATCGTGGCCAAACTGATATTTGTATTTTCAGACCTTAGAATCCCTATAGTGCAGAAGGAGGCCATTCAGCCCATCGAGTCTGCACCACCTCACTGGCAGAACATCTTATCCAGTTCATCCCTCCACTCTATCCCTGTAACCCTGTGCACCTATCTTGGCCAGTCCCCCTAACCTGCATATCTTTGGCCACTAAGGGGCAATTTAGCATGGCCAATCCACCTAACCTACACCTCTCTGGACACTAAAATGCAAATTAGCATGGCTAATAAATCTAATTTACAGATCTTTAAACACTAAGGGGCAATTTAGCATGGCCAATCCACCTAATTTACACATCTTTGGACACTAAGGGGTAATTTAGCATGGCCAATCCACCTAACCTACACATCTTTGGACACTAAGGGGCAATTTAGCATGGCCAATCCACCTAACCTACACATCTTTGGACACTAAGGGGCAATTTACCATGGCCAATCCACCTAACCTACACATCTTTGGACACTAAGGAGCAATTTAGCATGGCCAATCCACCTAACCTACACATCTTTGGACACTAAGGGGCAATTTAGCATGGCCAATCCACCTAACCTACACATCTTTGGACACTAAGGGGCAATTTAGCATGGTCAATCCACCTAACCTACACATCTTTGGACACTAAGGGGCAATTTAGCATGGCCAATCCACCTAACCTGAACATCTCTGGACTGTGGGAGGAAACCGGAGCACCGGAGGAAACCCATGCAGACACGGGGAGAATGTGCAAACTCCACACAGACAGTGACCCATAATTGAACTCGGGTCGCTGGCACTGTGAGGCAGCACTGTGCCACCCTTGCGGTAGGGAGGGCTGGGGTGGACAGGGCTTAAAGGAAGAGTTTTGGCGTGGCTACATAGAGAATGGAAAAAGAAAATCTTGCAATTTGTTTTGGCACCTGTCATGACTTCGGGAAGGCCCAAAGCACTCTCAATCCAAAATACCTTTCGAAGTGTTGTCGCTGCTATAATGCAGGAGCTAATTGGTGCACGGCAGCACCATGATAGTGATGAGATCATCTACTTTTTTTATGACCGAGGGATAAATATTCTCCAGGCTATGAGGATAACTCCTCCGCTTCCTTCAAAATAGTGCCATGGGATCTTCTGTGTCCTTCTGAGGGGGCAGAGGGAGCTTTGGTTTAATGTCTCGTTCAATGCGCGTGAAAGAAAAAACTCACGGTCTCTTCCATCAGTGGCTGAGTGACTGTTATTGAGGAAGTTAATGTGTTAGGTGGAGAGGTTAATGGAAAACAACAACAGCACAAAATGATGCACAAAACAAAAGCAAAAAGATTTCCCTACGTATTACTTCTTATCCCTTCTTAACGAAGAGACTGAAAATGCTTTTGAATTTATTCATTGGCTGGGCCAGCATTTATTGCCCAACCCTAGTTGCCCCTGGAGAGCAGTTGCGAGTCAACCACATTGCTATGGCTCTGGAGTCACATGTAGGCCAGACCGGGTAAGGAAGGCAGATTTCCTTCCCTAAGGTGAATCAGATAGGTTTCTCCGACAATCGACAATGTTTTCATGTAGATTCTTAATTCCAGATTTTGTTTTATTGAATTCAAATTCTACCATGGCGGGATTTGAACCCAGATCACCAGCTGAGTTTCTGGATTAATAGTCGAGCGATAATACCACAAGGCCATCGCCTCCCCTTAGATTTGCATTTAAAGCTGCATTCTTACAGGTTTGGTTATGAACCGTCTGTTTGCAGAAGTCAAAATGGATGCCTCATTTTTCACGTGATCGAGCTTTCTCGCTTCCTATCTCAAAAAGACTGACAAACTGTCCCAGTGGGGAATGACTCCAGAGACACCAGGGGATTCTCCACTATTTTGATTATGTGCGGAGCTAGACAGCATCAACAGATTGACAATGAGGAGGAACATCACAGCTGAGTCTCAACGCAACCTCACTGAATGCCTGCTCCCTGTGAGCTACTGGGTGTCAATCAGGAGCAGAAACACTGGCCAATTATTGTTGGCGTGCCCTCCTCCTCCCTCCAGCACATCCAGGCAGAGACCAACTGGTGGCACGCATGTTGTTGTGGCTTCGACCAGCTAACTCAGCATAGACTTGACACTGAGCCCTTAAGAGACTTCCTCCCTCAGTGCAACTCAGTGCTTTATCACCTGGTAAATTCACCCACAGGGGAGACAGGTGTAGCTTGAAAAGAATAATAAATAAGTCACCATTTAAGTCGGTACACGTTTGTAAACAGGTGCATATGATTGGGTTGAATGCTACACACCAGCAGTTAAAGGGTTAAATTAATTTGCTTCAATCAGTTAATTTTTCCCCCCCCCCACTTTTCTTTATTTTCTGTCTGCGGATTCTATTCAGTTTAAGAGCAACATTATGAGGGGCATGGACAGCGTGGATAAGGAGCAGCTGTTCCCCTTAGTTGAAGGGTCAGGCACAAAGGGACATAAGTTCAAGGTGAGGGGCAGGAGGTTTAGGGGGGATGTGAGGAAAAACTTTTTTATCCAAAGGTGGTGATAGTCTGGAATGCGCTGCCTGGGAGGGTGGTAGAGGTGGGTTGCCTCACATCCTTTAAAAAATATCTGGATGAGCACTTGGCACATCATAACATTCAGGGCTATGGGCCAAGTGCTGGTAGATGGGATTAGGTGGGAGTTCAGGTATTTCTAATGTGTCGGTGCAGACTCGATGGGCTGAAGGGCCTCTTCTGCACTGAATGATTCTGTGAGTTTCCAGAAGCCCACAATATGGGGATAATAAAACAGCAGCAGTAAAACCTTTTCTGCCTGCCGGGATGACTAAGAGATCTGCCCCTGTAAGTTCACTTCATTACGAGACATCCACTTTTCCAAAATGAATACCTCAGCACAGGCCTTAGGGCAACTTTTCTAAAGTATCTGCAGAAAGAGACATTCCCCTGGGTTATGCAAAAATGTATTTGGTGAGAGCTTTGGATATCATCTTCAGGTTATTTCCAAGCTGACAATGGAAGCATGATGCTTCAGTCTCACCTTTATTTTCCAGAACCTTCTACTGCCTGAAAATAATGTGTTTTTATATAGCACTTTTAACATAATAAAACACCCCTGGGTATTTCACACGAGTGTCAGAGAGCAAATTTTGACAGCGAGTGCATAAGGCGATATTTGGGCCGATGACCTAAAGCTCGTTCAAAGCTTTTAAGGACCATCTTAAAGGAGGAGAGAGGAGTGGAGAAGATTAGGGAAGGAATTCCAACACTGCTGCCTCACAGCGCCAGGGACCCGGGTTCAATTCTGACCTTGGGTCACTGTCTGTATGGAGTCTGCATGTTCTCCCCATGTCTACGTGGGTCTCCTCTGGGTGCTCCGGCTTCCTCCCACAGTCTGAAAGACACGCTGGTTAGGGTGCATTGGCCGTGCTAAATTCTCCGTCCGTGTACCTGAACAGGCACCGGAGTGTGGCGACTAGGGGATTTTCACAGTAATTTTCATTGCAGTGTTAATGTAAGCCTACTTGTGACTAATAAATAAACTTTTAAAAACTTTAAAGTTTGAATCTATCTTTGCTCAGCCACACACTCTGCCACCGTCGAATCCGTGAAACATGCTCTGTGATGTGTCCAAGAACCATTGGTTTCCATTGCAATGAGTCGTCCACAACCCAGTGCTGCAGACTGGCACATTCTAATGTCAAGGTCTACACGCTTAGGGATGCACTAAAACGTGGGGCAGTTTCTGCAAAGGTGCAATGGAGAAATGTCACTGTCTAAGCCCATTGTGCCCTAAGGGCTGGAAACTGCGTAAAAATCCCTTGGGCTATATGCTCAATGAGTATCGCAAATAGGACCTGCAATTGTAAACATAGTGAGCAACAGATAGCATTGGAAGCAACTGATCTGGAAGAAACAGGTGGCTCGGTGGCACAGTGGTTAGCACTGCTGTTTCACAGCGCCTGGGACCTGAGTTCAATTCCTGGCTTGGGTCACGGTCTGTGGAGTTTGCATGTTCTCCCCGTGTCTGCGTGGGTTCCCTCCGGGTGCTCCGGATTCCTCCCACAGTCCAAAGCTGTGCAGGTTAGGTGGATTGGCCATGGTAAATTGCCCCTTAGTGTCCCAAGATGTGTAGGTTAGGGGGTAAATACGTGGGGTTACAGGGATGGAGTCTGGCTGGGATGCTCTTTCGGAGAGTCGGTGCAGTCTCGACGGGCCAAATGTCTTGCTTCTGCACTGTTGGGATTCTATGATTCTATGAAACTGATTTGGTTTGCCCCTTATGCAACATAAACTTTAAACGCTCATGTAATGTGGAATCATAGAATCCATACAGTGCAGAAGGAGGCCATTCAGCCCATCAAGCCTGCACCGACAACAAATTACCCAGGCCCTATCCCCATTGCCCCATGTATTTACCCTGCTAGTCCTACTGACACTAAGGGGCAATTTAGCATGGCCAATCAACCTAACCCACACATCTTTGGACTGTGGGAGGAAACCCACGGAGATACGGGGAGAATGTGATGTACTCTTAGGAATTTAATGAATAAAGTATATTTTTGGAACGAATAAAGGAACAGTGCACAAACAGGACCCTGAGAGATTGGAAATTGTGTAAGACCCTTGGGATTTATATCTGAAGTGGATCAACTGCAGCTGGAGAGTTATCAACTCGGTGAAAGACGTTTTTTGGTCTGCTCGAACCTCGTTGGGTCTTCCAGTGCAAGGAGCTGTTGATGACCAAGTGTTGGCATATTCCAATGTCCGGGATTATGTGCTGAAGCATACAATAAAGCTTGAGGCAGCCACCACCGAGGCACAATGGGGAAAGGCCTGAGTCTGAGACCCATTTGCCATAGCACTTCAAGAGGGTAAAACCCATAGAAAACCCCTAGGGCTGCATACACAGAATGTTTGATATGAAATGTAAATGTACATTGTAAATATAACCTGCAATAGCAAGTGCAGTGAGGCAGCTTATGTAGTGTATTATAATAAATCAACCCCTGTACTGCACTTTCTATAATGTCAAATTTGAATTGTTGTGTGTATTTTTACAAGCTTTATGAATAAGGTTTATGTTCTGGAAAGGAAAGTGTAGTGCAACAGTGGTGGCAGAGAGATATTGGAAATCACCTTGCACTAAACTGTTACCAATCACCAGGTTACTTTGCACTAAACACAGGTTACTGATCACTCAGTTAGTTGCACTAAACAGAGTTTACCGACTAAACGGAGTTTACCGATCACCAGGTTAGTTACATTAAACGCAGTTTACCAATCACCTGGTTAGTTGCACTAAACGCAGTTTATCGAGCACTAGTTTAGTTGAACAAAGCGCAGTTTATCGATCACTAGTTTAGTTGAACAAAGCGCAGTTTATCGATGACCAGATTAGTTGCACCAAACGCAGTTAACCAATCACCAGGTGACCTTGCACTAAACAGCCACCGATCACAAGGTTATCTGACACTAAACACAGTTTGAACAGGTTACCTGGTTAGTTGCCTAGGCACAGGATACCAATCACCAGGTGACCCTGCACTAAACAGCCACCGGTCACCAGATTATCTGACACTAAACGCAGTTTACTGATTACCTGGTTAGTTGCACTAAACACAGTTTACCAATCACCACTTTTGAGAATCTTAACCGTTGCGGATGCTCAAAAAATGGTGACACATTTGAAAAAAAATGTGGTGGTGGATGGTTTAATTTGTCCTGAGGATAAGGGTAGTATAGAGCCTATTCCTGGAATCTCCCCATGACAAACAATGGCTTTGAGGCCTCAACCCTTAGACTACATTATATAGCAATTTTGTTGCTTACTTGCTGTGGATTTCCTTTCCCCAATTCCTTCCATTTTTAAACGGAAATCACTAATTAATGACCGTGAAATTGGTGCTAAATGTTTGGAACAGTATTCTTTTGCAAGGATTCAAATTACTGCTGAACTTAAGATGCTGCATCCAGGAGCTTTGTCAAATTTATCAGCCTACTCATTACTAAACTGGCCACAGCTTCCAACGGTAAAGAATCAGAAATATCTGGATATCTAATACCGTGTGTTTACCCATGATATGGAGATGTCGGTGTTGGACTGGGGTGGGCACAGTAAGAAGTCTCACAACACCAGGTTAAAGTCCAACAGCTTTATTTGGAATCATGAGCTTTTGCAGCGTTGCTCCTTTATCACTCACCTGATGAAGGAGCAGCGCTCCGAAAGGTCGTGATTCCAAATAAACATGTTGGACTTTAACCTGGTGTTGTGAGACTTCTTAGCATGTCTTTAGAAATGAAGGACACGGGTCAATTCAAATCTGACAACTGGTAAGTCCCTGTCAGCAATGACGCTTTCAAGGCAGAGCTAATATGTGCAGTCTTCTAAACTCCATTGGTTTTAACTTCACATCAAGTACAAATGCAATGTTGGTGTCAAAGATTCTCCGGCACCTCCATCTACTCTCCCGAATTTTGCCTCTGCTTCAAGCATGATCCTTCAGAGCTACCCTCTGGCCAGAATTGAGGTCCATTGGCTACATGGCATGAATCGAAACAAGATGGATCCTGATAATTATATCTTAGTAAATAACGCAGTGCCCTCCAAATGAACTGACTCGGATCCCAATTTATTGAACTCTGTATGGGAAAATAGCTATTGACTACAAAGGAAGTTCATTAGTTCATCAAAATTTGTTCTATTTTAACATTTCCTTGAACATTTTGGCAGAACAGATCATCTTTGAAACTGAAAGGCAATATAGGCATCAATTGGGGTAAGTGGGCAACTGGAAAGGCCATCATGCACTTGACGCTCACCCTGAAGCCAAGAGTTGATTCAACTTAAATTTTGAGAAGGCGTCAAGTCATAAGTTTAAGTTTATTTATTAGTGTCACAAGTAGGCTTACATTTACACTGCAATGAAGTTACTGTGAAAATCCCCTAATTGTCACACTCCAGAGCTTGTTCAGGTATCATAGAAACCCTACAGTGCAGAAGGAGACCCTTCAGCCCACCGAGTCGGCACCGATAACAATCCCACCCAGGCCCTGTTCCCGTAATCCTACATATTTGCCCCACTAATCCCTTTAATCTGTGCATCCCAGGACACTAAGGGGCAATTCAACATAGCCAATGCACCTAAAACGCACATCTTAGGATTGTGGAAGGAAACCGGAGCACCCGGAGGAAACCCACGCAGACACAGGGAGTACAGCCCACTGGTACACTAAGGGAGAATTTTAGCATGGCCAATGCACCTAAGCAGCATGTCTTTCAGACTGTGGGAGGTAACCGGAGCACCCGGAGGAAACCCATGTGGACACGGGGAGAACGTGCAGAGTCCGCACAGACAATGACCCAAGTTGGGAATCGAACCCGGGTCCCTGGCACTGTGAGGCAGCAGTGCTAACTACTGTGCCACTGTGACAACTCACTCATGTTAATAATTGGGCAGCCCCAGACTGGGAACGGATACAAGGGCCGGACTTTTACCGGCACGCCCACTTCAGAATCAGGGTGGGCGAGGCTCGCAGAACGGAATTCTCCATTGGCCTCAGGTGGGATTTTACGAGCTTTGCCTGACTGAGGTCGTAAAATACCGGCCAAGACTTTTCAAGATGTGAAGATGCCGGCGTTGGACTGGATAGACACAGTAAGAAGTCTCACAACACCAGGTTAAAGTCCAACATGTTTATTTGGTAGCACGAGCTTTCGGAGCGCTGCTCCTTCATCAGGTGAGGGCACTCATGTTGGACTTTAACCTGGTGTTGTGAGACTACTTACCAAGATTTTTCAAGTGTATTTTTCCATCCAAAGCAACATTGTGAACAGAAGTGGCGACTGAAGAACCAATTTAACGGGTCAGATGGGGAGCGCTGAAACAACTCAACAAGAAGGCTTCTGGGAGCTCAATGAAGAACAAGAAAAGAGTCACACTGTGCGCGAGGAAGCATCCTTTACAACTTGCCCTGTTAAGATTGCTTGATCTACCCACTGTATCTGAAGAATAAGAGACGAATGAGAAAATCACTGTCATGCAGAAAGTGATACCCAATATGGAATGATAATCAAGTGGAATGGCGCAATAAAATCCAGATTGACAACCCATTCAAAATTATAGATCGCCTGCCTTTCGGAATACTCTGTCACAATCACAGATCCTCCTTATTTTAATTTTTAAAATGTTGGATAATCCACATATTTACAACTCACTCCCAACTTAATGATTCTCATAGATTCTTCATAGAATCATTTGGGCGACACGGTGGCACAGTGGTTAGCACTGATGCCTCACAGCGCCAGGGACCCAGGTTCAATTCCAGCCTCGGGTCACTGTCTGTGTGGAGTTTGCACATTATCCCTGTATCTGTGTGGGTTTCCTCCGGGTGCTGCGGTTTCCTCCCACAGTCCCAAAGATGTGCGGGTTAGGTTAATTGGCCTTGTTAAATTGACCCTCGTGTCAGGGGGATTAGAAGGATAAATATGTGGGGTTATGGGAATAGGGCCTGGGTGGGATTGTGGTCGGTGCAGATTCGATGGACCAAATGGCCTCCATAGAACCATAGAAAATTACAGCTCAGAAACAGGCCTTTTGGCCCTTCTTGTCTGTGCCGAACCATTTTTTGCCAAGTCCCACTGACCTGCACTTGGGCCATATCCCTCCACACCCCTCTCATCCATGAACCCGTCCAAGTTTTTCTTAAATGTTAAAAGTGACCCCGCATTTACCACTTTATCCGGCAGCTCATTCCACACTCCCACCACTCTCTACGTGAAGAAGCCCCCCCTAATATTCCCTTAAACTTTTCTGCTTTCACCCTTAACCCATGCCCTCTGATTTTTTCTCCCCTAACCTCAGTGGAAAAAGCCTGCTTGCATTTACTCTATCTGTACCCATCAAAATCTTATACACCACTATCAAATCTCCCTTCATTCTTCTACGCTGCAGGGAATAAAGTCCTAACCTATTCAATCTCTCTCTGTAACTCAGCTTCTCAAGTCCCGGCAACATCCTTGTGAACCTTCTCTGCACTCTTTCAACCGTATTTACTTCCTTCCTGTAACTAGGTGACCAAAACTGTACACAATACTCTAAATTCGGCCTCACCAATGCCTTATATAACCTTACCATAACACTCCAACTTTTATACTCGATACTTCGATTTATAAAGGCCAATGTACCAAAGGCACTCTTTACAACCCTATCCACCTGTGATGTCACTTTTAGGGAATTCTGTACCTGTATTCCCAGATCCCTCTGTTCAACTGCACTCTTCAGAGTCCTACCATTTACCCTGTACGTTCTACTTTGGTTTGTCCTTCCAAAGTGCAATATCTCACACTTGTCTGCGTTAAATTCCATTTGCCATTTTTCAGCCCATTTTTCTAGTTGGTCCAAATCCCTCTGCAAGCTTTGAAAACCTTCCTCACTGTCCACTACACCTCCAATCTTTGTATCATCAGCAAATTTGCTGATCCAATTTACCACATTATCATCCAGATCATTGATATAGATGACAAACAACAATGGACCCACCCCGACCCCTGCGGCACACCACTAGTCACAGGCATCCACTCAGAGAAGCAAAATGGCCTCCTTCTGCACTGTAGGAATTCTATGTTATTCTATGTTAGAATCATAGAATCTCTACACTGCAGAAGGAGGCCATTTGGCCCATCGAGCCTGCACCGACCACAATCCCACCCAGGTCCTTATCCCCATAATCCCATGCATTTACCCTAGCTAGTCCCCCTGACACTAAGGAGCAATTTAGCATGGTCAATCTTCCGTTGGGAAAAAGATTCAAAAGTCTGAGGTCACTTACCAACCGACTCAAGAACAGCTTCTTCCCTGCTGCTGTCAGACTTTTGAATGGACCTACCTCGCATTAAGTTGACCTTTCTCTACACCCTAGCTATGACTGTAACACTACATTCTGCACTCTGAGGTTTCCTTCTGGTATGCTTTGTCTGTATAGCGTGCAAGAAACAATACTTTTCACTGTATACTAATACATGTAACAATAATACATCAAATCAAATCAATCCACTTAACCTGCACATCTTTGGACTCATAATCTTACTCTCATAGAATCCCTACAGTGCAGAAGAGGCCATTTGGCCCATCAAGTCTGCACTGACTCTCTGACAGAGTATCTTACCCAGGTCCTCTCCCCTCCTTATCCCCGTAACCTCAAACATTTACCACAGCTGCTCCATCTAACCGAACATATCTTTGGAAACTAAGGGGCAATTTACCATGGCCAATCTACCTGACCTGCACATCTTTAGAGTGTGGGAGGAAACCGGAGCACCCGGAAGAAACCCATGCAGACACAGGGAGGATGTGCAAACTCCACAGTCACCCAAGGCTGGAATCGAACCCAGCTCCCTGGCTTTGTGAGGCATCAGTGCTAACCACTGTACACTGTTTAGCTTCAACCTTGAAAGTGATCATTTCAGCAACAATTTGTATTTATAAAGCAGCTTTAACATAGTGGAAGGTCCCAAGGTGCTACCTAGGAGTGTTATCAAACAGAATTTGACACAAGCTACCTGTACAGGTGGCCAAATGACTGGTCCAAAAAGGTAGGTTTTAACATACATCTTAAAGGAGACCAAAGGTAGAGATGCAGAGTGATCTAGTAATACGTTGCTCGGGGGTGGCACGGTGGTTAGCACTGCTGCCCCACAGCGCCAGGGACCCAAGTTCAAATCCAGCCTCAGGTGCTTGTCTGTGTGGAGTCTGCACATTGTCCCCATGTCTGCGTGAATTTCCTCCAGGCGCTCCGGTTTCCTCACACAGTCCAACAATGTGCAGGATAGGTGGATTGGTCATGGTGAATTGCCCCTTGGTGTCCAAAGATGTGTAGGTTAGGTGGATTAGTCATGCGCAGGGTTACGGGGATAGGGTGGAGGAGAGGGCTTGGATGGGATGCTCTTTTGGAGAGTTAGAAACATAGGAACATAGAAACATAGAAACCCTACAGTGCATAAGGAGGCCATTCGGCCCATCGAGTCTGCACCGACCACAATCCCACCCAGGCCCTACCCCCACATATTTTACCCACTAATCCCTCTAACCTACGCATCCCAGGACTCTAAGGGACAATTTTTAACCTGGCCAATCAACCTAACCCGCACATCTTTGGACTGTGGGAGGAAACCGGAGCACCCGGAGGAAACCCACGCAGACACGAGGAGAATGTGCAAACTCCACACAGACAGTGACCCGAGCCGGGAATCGAACCCGGGACCCTGGAGCTGTGAAGCAGCAGTGCTAACCACTGTGCTACCGTGCCGCCTCGATGGTGCAGACTCGATGGGCCGGATGGCCTCTTTCTGCACTGTAAGGATTCTATGGTTCTATGGTGACTATCCCAGTGACAGATGTTCAACATTTTCACCAAATACAAGTTTTGATTGATTATTTTTACTTCTACAACTATGTACCTCTTCCCACTTAAAAGATATTCAATATTACATTTTTTGAACACAATCATATTTGCAGGACTTTTGAAACACACTCAAAAAGGAAATAAATTGCTTCGACCTGGCTCCTTGCATTGCATTAGGTGTCCCAAATTCCTTCAGCACCAATGAAATATATTTTTGTACTATCTGCTACAATGTTTGAAAATCAGCGGCCAGTTTTTTCACAGCAAGATCCCACAAGAGGCAGGGGATGTACAATTGATCAGTCAGGGATTCCTTGAAGGGGATTAGAAACAGCTTGCAGTTCTATAGACTTTTCAAAACCTTAGAATGTCCCAAAGGGCTTCACAGCCAATGAAGTAACTCTGACCAATAGTCGCTGCTGTAATGCACCGAAATGCAAAACCAATTTCCCACAACCAGGTCGCAGAAACAAAGTGGTAACTGCTGAGTATGGTAAAGGTAAAGCCACCATAGCCCCAGAGGACCATAGGCTGCTCTCCCCTTTGAAGGGGAGTGCTGACTGGTGGTGATTTAACCTGAGGGTCACCACACATCAGGGCAAGGTTGGGAATAACTTCAGCCGGTACGGGAATTGAACCCGCGCTGTTGGCATTGGTAATGGCCAGATAACGTTCTGTAGAAGGGTCATATGGGGCTCAAAACTTAGGCCAGGCCAGGATTTTACAACATAGCTTGGGCGAGGCTCGTAAAATCCCACCCAAGGCCAACGGAGAATTCGTTCGGCGAGCCTCGCCCGCCCCGATTCCAGGGCGGGCGTGCCAGTAAAATTCTGGTCATCTCTCTCCACAGCATGCTTGGTTTCATGGGTCAGAACATTGAATACAGGAGTTGGGACATCTTGTTGAAGTTGTACAAGACATTGATAAGGTCACACTTGGAATACTGTGTGCAGTTCCGGTCACCCTATTGTAGAAAGGATATTATTAAACTAGAAAGAGTGCAGAAGAGATTTACTAGGATGCTACCGGGACTTGATGGTTTGAGTTATAAGAAGAGGCTGGATAGACTAGGGCTATTTTCTCTGGAGCGTAGGAGGCTGAGGGGTGAACTTATAGAGGTCCATAAAATAATGAGGGGCATAGATCAGCTAGATAGTCAATATCTTTTCCCAAAGGCAGGGGAGTCTAAAACTAGAGGGCATAGGTTTAAGGTGAGAGATACAAAAGAGTCCAGAAGGGCAATTTTTTCACACAGCGGGTGATAAGTGTCTGGAACAAGCTGCCAGAGGTAGTAACAGAGGCGGGTTCAATTTTGTCTTTTAAAAAGCATTTAGACATTTACATGGGTAGGATGGGTATAGAGGGATATGGGTCAAATGTGGGCAATTGGGACTAGCTTAGGGGTTTAAAAAGGGCAACATGGACAAGTTGGGCCGAAGGGCCTGTTTCCAAGGTGTAAATCTCTGTGAAATGCTGCCAGACCTGCTGAGTTTATCCAGCATTTTCTGTTTTTACTTAATGTTTTTTTGTAATGTTGGTTAGAAGTGTTGGCCAAATTTAAATATATAATATATATATATATTATATACAGGACGAGGGGAATATTTTGAGTTCTAGACTTTTATTTTGCTTTTTTTTCCAAATTCCAGTTTAACCTTAATTATCTGATGGCTTTCCCGGTGAAAGTCGTATTTGTGAAACATGCAAATTCTGGATTTGCGTTTGGAACCTATCCATTGTTAAAACAGGTATTTGGAGCAGGCTGCCAGATGTGTTTGCTTTAACCACCCTGGGTCAAAAGGTGGATAAACTCATCAACAGGTAATTTTCAGCACAGACAACTTCAGGGACAAATGATTAACTGCGCGGTTGCAGAAGTGTGGAGAAAGGGAAGGAGGCAACAGAGGAAGGACAGCAGCGAACACAAACCGATCATTGTGCCGAGGCGCTGTTTTAATCAATGGAAAATGAACACATTATTCAGTAGCCAGACACGTTTTAATTAGAAGGCACGCGTCCACCAAACTGCTTTACAGTGGGTTAAAGATGGAGTGTCAAATCTTTCTCTCATGTCAGTTTTACGATTTAAATCTCGGCCAACTAAAGATCTGTCCCTACCACTTGCCTTAAAAGAAGGAATTATTGACAGAAAATCACTGGCTGGCTTCAGAGGGATAATGCAGCTTAAAACATTCAAGCTCGTAAAAGTAATATTGACTGCAATGCCAGATTATAAATGTATCTTCGTTTATCTTCTCCCGGTGCTAGTCACCCCAAGGCTTCTATAGAGAAATACGGTTTGAAGGCTGCGGGCAGCGAAGGGTTAAATAATCGACTCCCATTACACATTAAGCATTCCCTCAATCGTTAGCTCGCATTGACTGTTCTTCCAGGATCGTTACGATAAACGTTGCAGGGAGGTAGAATTTATTTGTCTACGAGGTGAAACCTTGGGAACACACACACACACAAAGGCAGGGAAACAGCCAGCTATTGAAGTGGAAGGTTACTGCCCAGCCTTGGGATCCAGGCATCTTAATAGGTGAATCGAGAGCGGCCCATTCAATGCAAGGGCTTGTTGACTAAAAGCGACAATCAGTTGGCGAGACGGGGTGGGGGAAGAGAGAGAAGGTCGAAACTTTTACCCCGGGAGGTGGATAAAACCGCAGTGCTGCCTGATGCCCAGCATCGCTATTCATTCCCTTAGCCTCCTCCACAGTGTAAACACAGCCCCCGCTCTGGTGAAAAGTGCTTGAGTTTACCCTGGCAGGGGCGAGGGTTAATTCAAACACAACACTGCTGACTCCCACTGGGTCACACCATTCAACTCCTCCTTTACCCCCCTCCCCTCCTTCCTCATCAACCTAATTGCTGAAGAATGCATCTGAAACTTTTCTGTTCATTGACTGAACAGTCCATCTCCATCAAAGCACACACACCCCATGCCATTAATAAGCACTTAATGAATTAATTAACATAGCTGATTTTCTATAAGAATTTTAATTGGATTCTTAAAAAAAAATAGGATTACCGTAGAACCATAGAATCCCTACAGTGCAGAAGGAGGCCATTCGGCCCATTGAGTTTACACCAACGCTCCAAAGAGCATCTTGCCGAGGCCTACCCCTCCCCCATAACCCCACACATTTATTGTGGCTAATCCATCTAACCTACACAGCTTTGGACACTAAGGGGCAACTTAGCATAGCAAATCCACCTAACCTGCATATCTTTGGACACTAAGGGGCAACTTAGCATAGCCAATCCCTCTAACCTACACATCTTTGGACACTAAGGGGCAACTTAGCATAGCCAATCCCTCTAACCTACATATCTTTGGACACTGAGGGACAATTTAGCATGGCCAATCCACCTAACCTGCGCATCTTTGGACTGTGGGAGGAAACTGGAGCACCCGGAGGAAACCCATGCAGACACGTGAAGAGAATGTGCAATCTCCGCACAGTCACCCAAAGCTGGAACTGAACCCGGGTCCCTGGCGCTGGGAGGCAGCAATGCTAACCACTGTGCCATCCTTAAGTTAGTTACCAATGTTATTTTCTGCACACCTGCCATGAATTGCTGAACTAGTTGTTAATGCACCATATATGCATCGATACCTGCTGGCCAAGATTGCTACATCCAACCATGATAGTTGGGACAGAATCAGTAATTCAACTCATTTGGTAAACCACATTGCTTCTCAAGTTATAGTATTTTGTAAGACTTTCTATCCAAAGTAACTGTTAATTGGATTTTTCTAGTTTGGATTGGCTCCATTTTAAGTCAGTTTAATGATGGGATAGAAACATTCTCCGGTGAATGCAGTGGTTAGCACTGCTGCTTCACAGTGCCAGGGACCCGGGTTCGATTCCCAGCTTGGGTCATTGTCTGTGTGGAGTCTGCACGTTCTCCCCGTGTCTGCGTGGGTTTCCTCCGGGTGCTCCGGTTTCCTCCCACATTCTGAAAGACGTGCTTGTTAGGTGCGTTGGCCATGCTAGGGGAATTTCACAGTAACTTCATTGCAATGTTAATGTAAGCCTTACTTGTGACGAATAAATAAATAAACTTTAATACATTCTTGATACTTTGTGCTTCGATTTGGTTCAGCTGGTGATTTTCATCTCTTCAGGTTACTGGTTCACACTCATCCAGAATTTGAACACAATCTGCACTTTTACTCTAGCCTGAGACACTGCTTCCTAACTGCAAGTTTATTTTAAATTGAAAACACAGACTGGCCACCAGCATCATTTAACCAACAGTGTTCCTAAAATTAGGAGATCTTGTGGCGTGGTGGGTTATTTCCCTACATCTGAGACAGGAGCTCTGGGTTCGAGTCCCACCCCAGGACTTGATGATGTGGAGATGCCGGTGTTAGGCTGGGGTGGGCACAGTAAGAAGCCTCACAACACCAGGTTAAAGTCCAACAGGTTTAACGTTTATTTATTAGTCACAAGTAAGGCTTACATTAACACTGCAATGAAGTTACTGTGAAATTCCCCTAGTCGCCACACTCCAGCGCCTGTTCGGGTCAATGCACCTAACCAGTACGTCTTTCAGACTGTGGGAGGAAACCGGAGCACCCCCACACAGACACGGGGAGAAAGTGCAAACTCTATACAGACAGTGACCCAAGCCGGGAATCGAACCCAGGTCCCTGGCGCTGTGAGGCAGCAGTGCTAACCACTGTGCCATCGTGCTCTCCCTCTTCATCAGGTGAGTGATGAAGGAGCAGCGCTCCAATAGCTCGTGATTCCAAATAAGCCTGTTGGACTTTAACCTGTGAGACTTCTTACTGTGCCCAGGACTTGATGGCCAAGGAAGGCGGTTTCATAACACAGCCAAACAGGTTGAGTGTCAACCTGCAAAAATCCTTCCAACACATGCCAACAGCTGGCAATGAGAGCAGGAGAGACTCCTGGTCATCCACGCTTGATGCAGAGTGGTGCCCTTCAAGCCTCTGGTGACAGACTAGTGACCTGCTCCAGGTAAAAAAAACCTCAATAAGGTAGCAGATGGAAGTCTGCCTTGTGTACCAGTAGGTGCAGAAAGAGAAACAAACCACAATAATTCCCAAATTGGGGTTGGATTTTCCAATCCATTTGTGAACCCTTTAAAATTGTGTAAATTTAAAACTTTGGAACTTCCACATTATCTAATCGTAGCTGACAGACTTTCAAAGTACAGGTACTGAAAGTAAAATGCAGTTTTGCAAAGAGCTCCTCCAATTAAAGGTTTATTTTTATCAACTCTATCACAGTGGCTTTCTGAATGAAATCCTTTTAACCAACTCACCGTACCACCCCAGCGGTTAGCACTGCTGACCCACAGCGCCACGGACCCAGACTCGATTCACGGCTTGGGTCACTAACTGTGCGGAGTCTGCACATTCTCCCCGTGTCTGGGTGGGTTACCTCTGGGTGCTCTGGTTTCCTCCCACAGTCCAAAGATGTGTGGGTTGGGTGCATTGGCTGTGCTAAATTCTTTCACAGTGTACCCGAACAGGCGCCAGAGTTATTTTACCAGACCAGGGGCTGCTAAATTGCCCCTTCATGCTAAGTGGTACTAGTTAGGGTAAATGCATGAAGGTATGAGGGTAGGGCCTGGGTGGGATTGTGGTCCGATGGGATGGGCCGAATGGCCTCCTACTGCACATTAGGGATTCTAGATACCAACTCTAAAGAAAAACGACTCCGTTTATTTATTCAGCCCCCCGCCTCAGCCAACAACCTCAGTACATCATTTAGTTGAGACCTCTTGCTTTCTGCCTCATCTTTCCTTCGTTTGAGGCTTCAAGACATTTTTATCTATTGCCTTTTATTTAGAAAGTTTTGTGAAAAACCTCAGTCTCTGAACCGAAATGGCAATTTACCTGCAAAAAGAAAAAGTGTCTGCGTGGGTTTCCTCCGGGTCCTCCGGTTTTCTCCCACAGTCCGAAAGACGTGCTGGTTAGGGTGCATTGGCCATGCTAAATTCTCCCTCAGTGTACCCGAACAGGCACCGGAGTGTGGCGACTAGGAGATTTTCACATTGCAGTGTTAATGTAAGCCTACTTGCGACAAATAAATAAACTCAAATAAAATGTCCATGCTTTGATTCAAATTCTCTGCAATTTTTTGAAACATTGAGATTACTGCTTTAAAAAATGCAAATCACGCTGGGATGTTAGATCATTAAACAAGATCTTGCTCAACCAACAAAGGGCCATTCACTGTATCAAAGAACAAAGAAAATTACAGCACAGGAACAGGCCCTTCGGCCCTCCAAGACTGCACCGACCATGCTGCCTGACTGAACTAAAACCCCCTACCCTTCCGGGGACCATATCCCTCTATTCCCATCCTATTCATGTACTTCTCAAGACGCCCCTTAAAAGTCACTACCGTATCCACTTCCACTATCTCCCCCGGCAACGAGTTCCAGGCACCCACTACTCTCTGTGTAAAAAATCTGCCTCCTACATCTCCTTTAAACCTTGCCCCTCGCACCTTAAACCTGTGCCCCCTAGGAATCCTTTCTTTAACATTTCTGCTGTTTTTTTGGACTTTGCAAAAAGGAAAATACTAACTCCTCTTTGATGTTTTCGAAAAAGAATCATCCCTTCCAGTGTGTGTGACCCTCTGGAACAAGAGGAGGACCTGTCTTGCATAGTTTCACTGCTTTTGAGTTATTGGGTTCCCCTCCCCCACTTCGAGGCAAACCGAGATCGCACGCCAGGCTCTGTAACCCCATAACTTCAAATTACCTGGCAGAAATACCCTGTCTATCATATGGCACACACCGTTTTCTGGATCATGTCCTGAGGGGCCCCAAACATTGGCGACTGCTAAATCCATCCCAGTGTTTCATCAATTCTCTGCAGACACTGGGAATACCAGCATTTGGGCATGATTCCACACCCCCCCCCCACCCCACTCTTCCATCCACCCCCACCCCACACTAAATTATCCCAGTTCAGTTTTTTCTAATCATTTCGAGATCAACTAATTCTTAATAAGCAGAGCTCATTAGTCCAGAAGCAGGCGGGAGTGAGGATTGACAGCTTGTCTCGGCTCCCAAGCTCCATCTCACGTTGCTAAGCAACGCAGACTCCTGGAGACCAGAGTACCACTCTATCGCAGCATCCTTTTGTGATTACAGCACACCCAGCCTGATTGCTATAAATCACATTGGTAGCAGAACCTCTTAAGCTCGAAATCTATCTTAAAGGGAACATTACATACTGCGGTGCGATTGTTTTTTAAAAAAAACTGTTTCTCAAATGGAACTTTCCTCTCCAGTCAGTGAGGAAGCCGCGGCTGTATTGTTGTAGAAATAGTTTATGCCAACTTATTTGAGTGATATAAACATGAAAAGTGACTTCTACATTGGATAATGTCTGATTAAATCTATCTCCTTTCTCTTCCCACACCTAGTGCTATGTTAAGACAGACTCTCATCTGTTTCCATAGCTAGTTTAAAGTTAAAGTTTATTTATTAGTGTCACAAGTAGGCTTGCATTAACACTGCAATGAAGTTATTGTGAAAATCCCCTACTGTTTGGGTACACTGAGGGAGAAGTTAGCAAGGTCAAATATTGGCCAATGCACCTAACCTCCACGTCTTTTGGACTGTGGGAAGAAACCAGAGCACCTAAAGGAAACCCACGCAGATGCGGGGAGAACGTGCAGACTCTGCACAGACAGTGACCCAAGCCAGGAATCGAACCCAGGTTCCTGGCCCTGTGAGGCAGCAGTGCTAACCACTGTGCCACCGTGCCGCCCGACACATTTATTCCCGGAACAAGTCACTAGTTTGTCGCCAGAGGTTTATAGCTTGAGGGGCGCCACTCCACATCAAGCGTGGCTGACCGGGTGTCTCTCCTGTTCTCACCGCCAGCCATTGGCGTGTTTGGAAGGATTTTTGCAGGTTGACAAACTCAACCCTTTTGGTTGCATTATGGTCGCACCTTCCTTGGCCATCAAGTCCTGGAGTGGGACTTGAACCCAGACTCAGAGACAGGGGGTGAGATTTTATGGCCTCGCTCGACCCAAGACTGGAAAATCCCGCCCGAGATCAGACAATTCCATTGTCCGCCCCTCGCCCGCTCCATTCCCATGGAAGCGAGATGGTCAAATTCCGGAGAGGGACATTAATCCACCATGCCACATGACCTCCTGATAAAATCCACAACCAAATTTAATTTTGGACAAGATAATTTCAGAAATAAGCCATATGCGAGATTTTAATTTGTGTTAATAAAGTGTGGGTTTTTATGCGTGCCACAGTCCAGTTGAACCTGGTGGGGCAAATGGCCCTTTCACATTTCTTCTGAAACATCCACTACAAATAAACTGAATGGGACCAAAGTATAGTTTATCATTTAATGTTTCCAATACATTCCCATCATCTTAAATTACAAAATGGGGTCTCGAAGCAGAACATCGCCCAATTGCTGCTGACTGGGTATTGTGGCACAGTGGTTAGCACTGCTGCCTCACAGCACCAGGGACCCGGCTTCAATTCCGGCCTCAGGTCTGTGTGAAGTCTGCACATTCTCCCCGTGTCTGCGTGGGTTTCCTCCGGGTGCTCTGGTTTCCTCCCACACTCCAAAAATGTGCGGTTTAGAAGGATTGGCCATGCTAAATTGCCCCATTAGTGTCAAGGGGATTAGCAGGGTAAATATGTGGGGTTATGGGGATAAAGCCTACGAGGATTGTTGTCAGTGCAGGCCTGATGGGCCGAATGGCCTCCTTAGGGATTCTATGAACTATAGGGATTCTATGAAATGGAAGGGTTCTATGATTCGCACGGTGGCACAGTGGTTAGCACTGCTGCCTCACAGCGCCGGGGACCCGGGTTCGATTCCCGGCTTGGGTCTCTGTCTGTGCGGAGTCTGCACATTCTTCCCATGTCTGCGTGGGTTTCCTCCGGGTGCTCCGGTTTCCTCTCACAGTCCGAAATACATGCTGGTTAGGTGCTAAATTCTCCCTCAGTGTACCCGAACAGACGCCGGAGTGTGGCGACTAGGGGGTTTTCACAGTAACTTCATTGCAGTGTTAATGTAAGCCTACTTGTGACACTAATAAATACATTTCTTTTAAAAACGATTCTATGAACTATAAAACTGAACAACAAACATGAAACTGTACAACAAGCTTTAGGGGGGGGGGGAAAGACTGCCTTTTTATTTATGGTTTATGTCAATTATTGGGCTTATTTGATGGTGTTCCCCTCCCTGTTGGGTCTGTTCAAATGTACGAAGCAAAGTCTAACAGCTGGAACTCGGAGCCCATTATTTAAAACCCCAAACGGAGAGTAATTTCCGCCAACCTCCAGGGTTTTTTTTTAAAAGGAAAAAAACATAACTCCAGCGGAGAGGAAGCGTATTTCTCCGGGGAATTCGGCTTGTGTACAATGTCAACATCGAAATCCAGGGGCAACGACGCGTGGCTTTCAAGCTTACCCTCAGAATAACTATGTTTTAAAACTGCGACGTTCATTCTCACCCCTCACACAAACAGAAAAGCAATTCTGAGCCAATGCAAGAAATTAAAAAGGCAAATTAATTTTATTATTTACATGAGCTCCAATGCGTCGCTCTAATTAAATGCAACATAATTTGGGGGTTTGCTTTGCTCCCTAACCCAGAGAGAACACAGTAATACTGTGTGCAGTATTGGTCCCCTTATTTGCGGAAGGATATATTGGCCTTGGAGGGAGTGCAGAGAAGGTTCACCAGGTTGATACCAGAGATGAGGGGTGTTGATTATGAGGAGAGACTGAGCAGACTGGGTTGTACTCGTTGGAATTTAGAAGGCTGAGGGGGGATCTTATAGAGACCTATAAGATAATGAAGGGGCTGGATAGGGTAGAGGTGGAGAGATTCTTTCCACTTAGAAAGGAAGCTAGAACTAGAGGGCACAGCCTCAAAATAAAGGGGGGTCAGTTTAGGACAGAGTTGAGGAGGAACTCCTTCTCTCAGAGGGTGGTGAATCTCTGGAATTCTCTGCCCACTGAAGTGGTGGAGGCTACCTCGTTGAATATGTTTAAATCACGGATAGATGGATTCCTGATCGGTAAGGGAATTAGGGGTTATGGGGATCAGGCGGGTAAGTGGAACTGATCCACTTCAGATCAGCCATGATTTTACTGAATGGCGGGGCAGGCTCGAGGGGCTAGATGGCCTACTCCTGCTCCTATTTCTTATGGTCTTATGTTCTTAAGTAGTCTCACAACACCAGGTTAAAGTCCAATAGGTTTATTTGGTAGCACGAGCTTTCGGAGCGTTGCCCCTTCATCAGGTGAGTCCAAAAGCTCGTGCTACCAGATAAACCTGTTGGACTTTAACCTGGTGTTGTGAGACTTCTTACTGTGCCCACCCCAGTCCAACGCCGGCAACTCCACAACATGACCAGAGGAAATAATTAGGATAGTTTTTTTCCCCTTTAAAATATCCTTGGATGCGACAAGAGGTTGCCCCTGGACACTGATTGTGTCCAAGATACCCTTGCCATGCACGCCTTCTCACCACCGTTTGTTAAAATGGGTTTTTATTGATTAATCCACCGGTTCACCTGAACACAAAACTGGAGTGTGGGTGAAACAGCGTGGAGAGGGAACAAAAAAGGGAACATCTTTCACCCCCCCTCCCGCCACACGCACAGATACACACACACACACACAGATACGCACACACACACACAGATACACACACACACACAGATACACACACACAGATACACACACACAGATACACGCACACACACAGATACACACACACACAGATACACACACAGATATACACACACACACAGATACACACACACACACAGATACACACACACAGATACACACACACAGATATACACACACACACACAGATACACACACAGATATACACACACACACACAGATACACACACACAAGTCTGGCCTTTTACAAACAAAGCTCTTTTTCTTTCTGCGCACTCAAGTCTCAATTCTGACTTATCTTCATGTGTGTGAAAGAGAGAGGGATAAGTTTACTGCCGATTTAGCGATAAGGAATGCGCCACACAGCTGACCAGCCACCCCAGTGCAGACGGCGGCGCCCTGGGAAGCTCTGACCACTGGTTTCCTGTGCGGAGGAGCAGCGAAAATAAAAAGCGTCTCGCCTCTCCCCTGAAGTACCAGTAACTCTGAACCACCAGCTAAGCCTTAAAAGGGGCAGGCGCGCACACATGAGTTTCCTTCCCTTCCCCACTGAATCCTGAAATTCAGAGAGGGGGGTGGGGTGAGGGGGGACACAACAAAATTCCCCGGTACTAAAATTAACTGTGTCTAAATTTAAAATTGCCTTTTCACTCATTGTTAAAACACGACAGCTCTCCCTGGTGGGGCCCGCCTACACATCTTGACACTCTGCCCTCGACAGAGAGATCCCCCACCCCCACCTCGACTGCAAACCACAGCCCACCACCAAACAGACCTAACGACTGTTGCGCCAAATACAGAACATCTGTTCTTTTATAAAAAAAAGACTTTAAAGAGACAGAACAAATTTTAAATGAAAATGCGGCTTCTGATGCACATAAACTTCTCCTTCCCCCTTTGAGAGGGTGCGGTGTGAGGTACACTCAGATATTCATTCGTCAAGCTTATTGCAACATTACTTTTTTGTTTGAAATGTTAATAGCTCGGAGATCAAAGGGAAAATTGGAAAATAAACGCAGGCCCCGTCAGCTGGAGAGTGGAAGAGTGGGCCATTCAGCCCCTCGAGCCTGCTAACCCTTTCATAGGTAGTAGTGATAGGGGTAGCACGGTGGCACAGTGGGTTAGCACTGCTGCCTCACAGCGCCAGGGACCTAGGTTCGATTCCAGCCTTGGGTGACTGTGCGGAGTCTGCACGTTCTCCCCGTGTCCGCGTGGGTTTCCTCCGGGTGCTCCAGTTTCCTCCCACAGACCAAAGATATGCAGGTTAGGAGGATTGGCCATGCTAAACTGCCTCTTGGTATCCAAGGATGTGTAGGGTAGCTGGATTAGCCATCGCACGCGGTTTGAGGGGATGGGATGGAAGAACAGGCCTGGCTGGGGAACAAAGAAAGAAACAGGCCCTTCGGCCCTCCA
This sequence comes from Mustelus asterias, assembly GCF_964213995.1. Lineage (NCBI taxonomy): Eukaryota > Metazoa > Chordata > Chondrichthyes > Carcharhiniformes > Triakidae > Mustelus > Mustelus asterias. The sequence goes on along the minus strand of NC_135822.1, from coordinate 8,634,897 downwards.
AGCCCGTGCTGATCATGATGCCCTAACTAAGCTAAAAAAAAACCTTCTGCCCTTACTCGGTCCCTATCCCTCTATTCATGGACCCATCCAGATGCCTCTTAAATGTTGCTAATGTGCCTGCTTCCACCACCTCCTCTGGCAGCGCGTTCCCGGCACCCACCACTCTCTGCGTGAACAATTTCCCCCGCACATCTCTCATCTTTAACCTGTGCCCCCTTGTAATTGACACTTTCACCCTGGGAAAAAGCCTCTGACTATCCAGAGAGTTAGTGCAGACTCGATGGGCCGAATGGCCTCCTCTTGCACTGTAGGGATTCTATGATCTCAGGGGCGATTCTCCCACCCCGCCGCGCTAATTTTCAAGTGCAGTGGGGTGGGAGAATTTTGCGGTCGGGCTTGTGTGGCAATCGCACATGCCGTATCCTGCCACGCATGCGTCTCCCAGTATCAGATTCTTGGCTCCGTCAGATCCATACTGGGAACCGGCAGGAAGACCAGGCAAGTCATTTTAATATATTTTAAATCTGTTTTTTTAATGTAATTAGTGGGCCTGGGACTGAATACTCCGGGCCTGCTAGCCTCTTCCCCCCCCCCCCTCCCCCCCCCACCAGAGTATTTCACTCCAGCGGGGTTTACGGTAGGTCCCCACTTTCAGGGAACTATCAGGACCACCCCATGGAGTGAAGGGGGGAGCAATCGGGGCCCCCCAGGAGGTTGGATGGCAGGGGGTTGGTGCCCCAGGGCATGGGCACCCTGGCAGTGCCCAAGGAGCAAGTTGCCCATGCCCTGGGGGCACAGCCCATCAGGCATGGGGTAGTACCAAGGGGGTGGGGCCTATGGGGGCGGGAACAAGGGGGTCAATCGGTGGGGATGGGGGCCCGCTGCCACTCTGCCATTGGGATCGGTTGGGACAGGAGGGAGGCCAGCGATCGGGGCAGGCTGCACTGCGGGGTGGGGAGAGGGGATCGTCACTTGGGGGGGGGGCTGGAATCGGGGTGGGCTGGGGGGGGGAGTCAGAACTGCTGGGGGTGGGGCGGGGGGGGGGGTGGTGGAAACTGTGGAATGGGGACTGGAGATCGGGGAGGTCCTGGACAGGATGGGACGGCTGGGGGGGGAGGGGGGCGCGATCTGGCCTTGGGGGGGTTACGGGGGCAGCACTGTGGGGGTCCCAGGCTGGCCAGCAAACAGGAGGCTGACAGTTCGGGGCCACAGCGCATGCACAGTGGCTCCCTCAGCGCGCTGGTTTCAGCCTCCCAGGCGGGAATATTCTCCGCCCTCTGAAATCTAATGATATTCATGCTGGTGGCCTCTGCACAGAGTGTGGGAGATTCTAATGTGAACTCCCACTGAAAAAAAACAGCGTGAATTACTCCACTTTTCCCGCGAACTTGACACTTAGAACTATTTTGGGAGAATTCCGCCCCTCGACTCCATTTACTTGCCTTAGCTCTGTTCCTCTTGATGTCCTTGCCTAACAAGGGGCTAATATTTTCAGCCACAACAGCTCCAGTTTGACAGGACCTTTCTCGGAGGATTGAGAATTCCAGATTCCAACTTGTGAAAATCTCGTTGTCAGTTGTGGCCTGAACACAGTGATCTCCCGGCGTGGTACTTAGCAAGTTTCACAGAAACTGGGACACTGTTCTGGGCGCCGCATGCGGTCTCCTATGTTTTATATCATAATTAATCTTTGATTGTCATTCCTGTGGCATTTACGCCATTCACGATCTGCATAAAGTGTAGGTTTTGATTCATCGGAGACCCAGCCGAATTGCAACGGTTTATTTTTACTCGTGTTCCCAGCAATAAAAGTGTTCGGAATAAGCCTGAACCATAACAACTCATGCCAATGCACGAAGGCTTTTCCAGTTACCACGCCATCGCTTTACCATAGCCGGAACAGCTACTGTCAAGATTTTGACTTGAACGTTGATCATAATGATATTTTGTTCCATTCGATTGCGCTGCAGGATGGTAACTGAGCAGAACACTGGATTTCTACACCTGGTTGAAGAGCTGCGATCCCCTTAACTTGTAACTCATGACAAGAGGTGTTGCCAACCCTTGGTGGGACATTACAACTAAAGCAAAACATCAAAGGAAACTTAACTAACTTAACCAAAATGTTATTACCAGGATCATAGAACCCCTATAGTGCAGAAGGAGGCCATTCGGCCCATCAAGTCTGCAACAACTCTCCGGCAGAGCATTCCAACCAAGTCAACCCTCACCCTATCCCTGCAACCCATGTATTTACCACACTAATTCCCCTAACCTGCACATCTTTGGACACCAAAAAACAATTTACCATGGCTAATCCACCCAACCTACATATCTTTGGGCACTAAGGGGCAATTTAGCATGACCAATCCACCTAAGCTGCACATCTTTTGAGTGTGGGAGGAAATGGAGCACCTGGAGGAAACCCACGCAGGCACAGGAAAATGTGCAAATCCACACTGACAGTGACCCAAGGCCGGAATTGAACTCGGGTCCTTGGCGCTGTGAGACAGCAGTGATGACCACTGTGCCGCCCCAGCCCCTGTGGCGCGCATTAGTCGTGGAATGTAACCAGCTATATGTCCAATGGGTGACTAACTGGAACAAAAGGTTAAGTGTGTAACCATCAAATTGGACAGGAATATTGTGTGGGATTTTCCAGCTGTTCCCACAGAGGCATTTTCCAGTCCTGCCGACGGCCACACCCTTGCCGCAGGTTGCCCGGCAGTGGAGGGTGCGAACAACGGGAAACCCTGTTGACAGTGGCGGGACCTGAAGGTCCCATCACTGGCCATTAGCAGGCCACCCGGGAGGGCCGGGCCGGGGGGGTGGATCCCACCCATTAAGTCAATTACTGCATAGAAAATAATAAGAATAAATCAAATTCTTCTATTTCTGAAATATTGACTCTGCACCAAAGCAAGACAGATGCAAACCATGCAAGCAGAAAAGGGGAGGAAACCAATTCATAAAGGCATCAAAGACAGGAACTACTTTCTGGTATTATAGGATATACATTTATGACATTAGCCCATTCAACTTTCAAACTGCACAAAACTGTCCACTGCGGCTTAATTAGAGCATCTGACAACACCACCTACAGTGGTTAGGAATCCTTGTTTTCAACTTTTGTTTTACTCTGAGGTAGCGCTGCTTTCTCATTAACTTTGCTGATTGCTGCCATAAACCGGAATATTATCACCCGATGGGTCCCCAGGTTGCACGGAATGGCCACTTGAGTTGAGTTTGCTCACGCAATATGTCATGTCCGTACATAACGCGTAGGCATTGTGAATACGCACAGAAAACATTTCCATTTTTAACTCTGATGTCCTATTTGAAAATCTCACTGAGCTGTCTGGTGGGACCCATCGTTAACTCGGACTATCAGAGGAACACTGGTTTACGCATAAAGGTGTCACCTCCAGTATCACCCAGCTCACAAATATAAATGTTGCTTAAAAATGTATACAATCCCAGCTCTGTTCTTCCTTTCGAATCTACGTTTAGGTTATTTCAACGATTTGTTTTTAGAACTATAATTGTTTTCTAATTGGACGCTTCAGCACCTTTTATGGTGTTTGGGTTCATGAATGCAGCAACCCAATGATGGGAATTAAAACAATAGTTCGTTTTAAGCCTAATTGATTACTCATTTCCAAACACTCCACTGCTGGTAACTTGCTATAATTTCCTGCTAACAACTTGCCTTGGCTAGCTGGGAAATTGTGGGCACTTCACCAAGTGAGAGATGTAGGGCGGCACGGTGGCACAGCGGTTAGCATTACTGCCTCACAGCACCAGGGACCCGGGTTCGATTCCCAGCTTGGGTGACTGTGTGGAGTTTACACGTTCTCCCCGTGTCTGCGTGTGTTTCCTCTGAGTGCTCTGGTTTCCTCCCACAGTCCAAAGATGTGCGGGTTAGGTGGATTGGCCATGCTAAATTGATCCTTAGTGTCAGGGGGACTAGCTATGGGGATAGGGCCTGGATGGGATTGTGGCCGGTGCAGACCCGAGGGGCCAAATGGTCTCCTTCCGCACTGTAGGATTCTATGTGATAAACTGTTGATCTACCGCAGTTCAATATTTTGGCAATCACATTTTTGATTTGCCAAATACATTCATAGGAATACCAGTAATAGCCTGCTGAACATTGGGGCTGAGGTGGGGCTTTGTATTTGAGTGAGGAAAAATCTATAGAGGGTATTGCCTGTCCAAACTACCTAATATCCAATTGTACATGCTCTTGGGTAGATACGTCAAATCATTGAGGCCAGTCAAATGAACCGCATTGGTCATCACTTTGGTATTTTTGCATTTTGGTAGATCCTACCAGGGCAGGACCTACTCAGTTGGGGAGAGTTAGAGATCTAGGGGTACAGGTTCATAGTTCCTCGAAAGTGGAGTCGCAGTTGGACAGAGTGGTGAAGAAGGCATTCAGCATGCTTGGTTTCATTGGTCAGAACACTGAATACAGGAGTTGGGACGTCTTGTTGAAGTTGTACAAGACATTGGTAAGGCCACACTTGGAATACTGTGTACAGTTCTAGTCACCCTATTATAGAAAGGATATTATTAAACTAGAAAGAGTGCAGAAAAGATTTACTAGAATGCTACTGGGACTTGATGGTTTGAGTTATAAGGAGAGGCTGGATAGACTGGGACTTTTTTCTCTGGAGCGTAGGAGGCTGAGGGGTGATCTTATAGAGACCTATAAAATAATAAGGGGCATGGATCAGCAAGATAGCCAATATCTTTCACCAAAGTAGGGGAGTCTAAAACTAGAGGCATAGGTTTACGGTGAGGGGGAGAGATACAAAAGGGTCCAGAGGGGCAATTTGTTCACACAGAGGGTGGTGAGTGTCTGGAACAAGCTGCCAGAGGTAGTAGTAGGGGGTGGGGTGGGGGGGGGGGGGGGGGGGGGGTACAATTTTGTCTTTTAAAAAGCATTTAGACAATTACATGGGTAAGATGGGTATAGAGGGATATGGGCCAAACATGGGCAATTAGGACTATCTTAGTGTTTAACAAAAAAGGGCGGCATGGACAAGTTGGGCCGAAGGGCCTGTTTCCATGCTGTAAACCTCTATGACTCTGACTTTTTAAACATGAGATTTGGCAAGTAAAATGATTATTTCTGAAGATTATTAACAGATATGGCATTGACGTTGACATATTACATATCCGAATATTCTCCAATTATTAACAAAATTAAACAGATTTTAAAAATGCATAACTTGTGTGAAATAAAATGCCTTTGGATACAGTTGCCCTTTACTCCTTCTGTTCCTCACCTCCAACAGTTATGGTTGAAAATCTCTGAAACTGCAAACATTTGACAATGATTCGACAAACTTTTGACAACTTTCCCTCCATTAGGATGTTTGTGGATGATTGCACAATGTTCAGCATTATTCACAACTCCTCAGATACTGAAGCAGTCCATGTCCAAATGCAGCAACACCTGGACAATATTCAGGCTTGGACTGATAAGTGGCAAGTAACAGTCACGTCACACAAATGCCGGGCAATGACCATCTCCAACAAGAGACAATCTAATCATTGTCCCTCAACATTCAATATCATTACCATCGCTGAATCAACAACCTGGGGGTTACTATTGACCAGAAACTGAACTGGACCAGCCACATAAATACTGTGGTTATCAGGACAGGTCAAAGGCTAGAAATCCTGTAGTGAATAACTCATCTCCCGACCCCCCCAAAGCCTGTCCACCATCTACAAGGCACGAGTCAGGAGTGTGATGGAATACTCTCCACTTGCCTGGATGAGTGCAGCTCCAAAAATACTCAAGAAGCTCAACACTTTTCAGGACAAAGCAGCCCACTTAATTAGTACCCAATCAACCATTTTAAATATTCATTCCCTCCGTCACCAACACACAGTGGCAGCCATGTGTACCATCTAAAAGATGCACTGCAGCAACTCACTAAGGCTCCTTTGACAGCACCTTCCTAACCTGCAACCTCTACCATCTGGGAGGACAAGGACAGCAGATGCATGGAAACACCACCACCTGCAAGTTCCCCCCTCCAAGGTACACACCATCCTGACTTGGAAATATATCATCATTCCTTCATCGTCACTGAGTCACTCCCGAACAGCACTGTGGGTGTTCCTAAGCACCTGGACAGCAGCAAAGGCAGCGCACCATCACCTTCTCAAGGTCAATTAGAGATGGGCAATAAATGCTGGCTTAGCCAGCGAAATCCACATCCCATGAATAAAAAGACTGGCTCCCTAGATGAGCAATGGGTCATCACAGTGCTTCAGAACAATGTACAATGGACTTTGTAAGTCACCATTAAAATGGTTGACAGAAATCAGACCTCAGAGTTGCTCATCATGGAAGAGATGATACTTGAAGCCCATTAGGCTTTTATATGAACATTAGAGATTGTCCTGTAAGATTAAGATCCATCACAAACAACCAATATAGAACATTATTGATGGTTTTATAGTACAATAGCAATACATCTGGATGGAAAACAATAAAACTACCTACTGCCTATTAAATCCAACAATAAACATTGCAGACAAATCTTTTGTCTCCTATATCAAAAGTTCAGCAATTCAGAATGGGAGAAGGTTTCTGGAAATGGAACAAACATGACTTGCTTACATGATCTTTTCCTGCCCATACAGTCCTGTCCTTTCATGTTCGTTGATTTACACCAACATTCTTGGTGTTATATGTGTTAGGTAAGAGTATCAAGGGATATAGAGCTAAGGTAGGTAATTGGAGTTGAGTTCTCGACCAGCCATGGTCTAATCGAATGGCTTAAAGTGCTGAATGGCCTGTTCCTGTTCCTATGTCATAACGGTGCTTCACAGTCATAAAGAAAGGTTCATTAGAATAATCGTCACAGGGATTACAATTAACAACGCTCACTTTGTATTTGAATGTTGACTGCAGATACTGGATTAAAGCCAAGTATTGTCACTACCAGAATCTTCCTCCGAATTGCAGTCACTCTGTGGTCACAGTGCTAGACTGATTTGTACCTTTATTTGTAGTTACAGTAAGATCTGTTAGCACCGCTAACAGAAAAACACGATAGCTAAACAGACACCAAAGGAAACAAGTGTAACAGAGGAAAATCAGAGAGAGAATAAAGGTAAAGAGAAAGAAGGCCCTTAAGACATAGTCGTGACATTGGGCGGCGCAGTGGTTAGTACTGCTGCCTCACAGCGCCAGGGACCCGGATTCGGTTTCCCGGCTTGGGTCACTGTCTGTGTGGAGTTTGCACGTTCTCCCCGTGTCTGCGTGGGTTTCTTCCGGGTGCTCTGCTTTCCCTCCCATAGTCCAAAGATGTGCTGTTTAGGGTGGATTGGCCATGCTAAATTGCTCCTTAGTGTCAGGGGGACTGGCTAGGGTAAATGCATGGGGTTATGGGGATAGATGCAGACTCAATGGGCCAAATGGCCTCCTTCTGCATTGTAGGATTCTATGATTGGAGTGGCCCCCTTTGGAGAACAAAATTCAGTGCTCTAATATAGACTCCCAGAAAAGAATGGACACTTCAATTAGACATGGTCACACTATGCCTGCTTAAGACTCCTGTGATGTAAAACTGGTCTGTACAATTCTAAGCTGCATTCTCAATATCGGAAATCACATGCAGTGGAAACATATTCAATGACAATACCAGATAACAAGATTTAACAAGGCTGCATATTAAAGACTGCCAAAAAAAAAAACAAATCTTCACCCTATCTCCATCAACTTCAAAATGCTTTTAGACATGATGATTCCATTTCTTTAAATTCATCTACTTCCAGTTATCTGACAGGCACTAATAAACATTTAACAATTAGAAACAATTACAAGCCATCTCAATGTTACGATCTTTTCGTTTGCAATTGGAGTGTATCAATATTGGAACTTCCATGTTGGTACCAAATGGTCTCGGGTGCACTCTGAATATAACAGTGGTTATAAGATTGGAAATTCCAAAAGCCCAAAAGTTAAGTGGGTTGAGCCACCAGCCCCAAAACAGGAGACCGTCTCACTATCAATATGTATGGTTTTAAATGCATGCTTGTGTAATCTACATATCCCACTAACAAGGGGCAGCACCGTGGCACAGTGGTTAGCACTGCTGCCTCACAGCACCAGGGACACGGGTTCAATTCCGGCCTCGGGTGACTGTCTGTGCGGAGTCTGCGCGTTCTCCTCATGTCTGCGTGGGTTTCTTCCCGGTGCTCCGGTTTCCTCCCACAATCCAAAGATGTGTGGGTTGGGTTGACTGGCCACGCTATATGGACCATCAGAAGGATTAGCAGGGTAAATTCAGCAGAGGATTTTCACAGTAACTTCATTGCAGTGTTAATGTAAGCCTACTTGTGACTAATAAATAAATAGACATAAACAAATACGTGGGGTTATGGGGCTAGGGTCTGGGTGGGATTGTTGTCGGTGCAGTCTTGATGGGCCAAATGGCCTCTTCTGCACTGTAGGGATTCAATGGAAGAGTATTTTAATACCACACCTACATACTGCCCAATAGTCTAGAGAAAGGACGCACCCTTATGAATCCATTTTTCCAGTTTGCAAAATAGAAAAGTTTCTTTATGTCATTTTCATTTGGGAAAGACATTAGGATGAGTGCTCTGTGGTCAAGTGTAGTTTGGGAAGGTGTTTCCAGCTTTTCCAGACTTGCAATCAGGAAACTGTCTCTTTAAACTTGACTTTTTTAAAGAAAAAAACTAAAACGTTCCAACCACTAGCACTGGCCTCTGAGACATCACTTCTGTCGTGCAACCATCGCCTTGTCTGGAATGTGCTCTCCTCCCACACTCCCAGCGGAATTATGATTCATGAAAAAAAAATCTAAATATCGTACTTGCCAATACAGAACCCACTTAAGATGCTCCGTCATATATTAAGTTTAAATTTATTTATTAGTGTCACAAGTAGACTTACATTAACACGGCAAAGAAGTTACTGTGAAAATCCCCTGGTCGCCACACTCCGGCGCCTGTTCGGGTACACGGAGGGAGAATTTAGCATGGCCAATGCACTTAACCGGCACATCTTTCGGACTGTGGGAGGAAACTGGAGCACCCGGAGGAAACCCACGCAGACAAGGGGAGAACGTGCAAACCCAAAAAAAAAGTGGCCCAAGCCGGGAATCGAACCCAGGCGGTGTGAAGCAGCAGTGCTAAACACTGTGCCACCATCATAGAACCCCTCCATTTCATAGAATCCCTATAGTTCATAGAATCATAGAATCCCTAGGGAGGCCATTCGGCCCATCGAGCCTGCGTCGACAACAATCCCACACAGGGCCTATCCCCGTGCTAACCACTGTGCCACCATGCCACCCATATTTCACAGCGTAATGCAGATAAAGCGGGGTTCGAAACCCAACAAATGTGGGAGGCGGAGGTCACCTTTGCAAAAACTATTGAACCACTTTATGCGGTATTATCAGGACTCGGCTTTCAGAGGTAAGCAACTCATCGAATAAAAGCATTGACTTAAACTCCCCTTCAACGATTAATGCACCAAACATGTGCGCAAAGTGCAAAATAATTAGTCTGATTTAATAACCTGTTCTTCCATTTCGGTTTACTGACATCTTACACACAGCCACCGGTTATCTGAAATCGGGCACTCTCCCCACAGGAACCAAACCTCAAAAAGAAGAAAAGACACCTTGTCCTGTCAGATGAATGAATCTAGGGTCAAGCAGGCCATCAGTCTGACCTTCAGTACAAGGCCAGGAAGAGGGGGAAACAAGTACTGATCTTATTGTTGTGAATTTGCCAAACCACTCCCCGCCCCCCCTCCCTAGTCTGAAGAAAAAAAAGGCCGCAGGTCTCGACCCTGGGACCTGGACAAGAAATTGACAAACCACCCCATGGAAAGTGATCATGAAGCAATGCAACTGACAAGACAGAGGGTGACAGGGCGACGCAGAATTGATTGCCGATCGCCCACAATGGAAATAGTTACAAGTTGTCTGGGCTTCAACTGCAAGATTCTCTGGTGCTTTAAAGAGAGAGAGAGAGGGGTGGAAAAAACCCAAACCAAGTTTGAAATTGGCGACTTGGCCCTGACAGAAACATTTAACCCTTTGTGCTTCCCGCATAAGATAATTGAAAGCAAGCAACTACAATCAGTGCAATCCTTGGACTGTTTAAAACTGTGCAGAGTGCCTGAAATGTGTTGTCCCCTGGGTTGAAGGCTGGGCATTGAAGCCTGGGATTCAGGGGCTGGTTAGAATGACATTTCTTATTATCCACAACTGATTCACGAAGGGAGTTAAATTTCTGGGGTGGGGGGGGGGGGGGCGGGTTAAAACAACAATCTTACCACTGGAGACGAAATTCGACACCCAGGGCAGTCACAGATTGGTGGATGTACCTGCAAAACTCCTTTTGACATAAGCGTCTTCAAACTTTTCCCTGCGTCACAAAAAAAAAGGAATTGTTAAAAACGAAACGAGATTGCACTGTTGTGCAGAGTTAACTTGTGCGTGTGTGTGAAATGTTCACCTCTCTCAAACCCTTTCTTCCTTTAGAAAGACACTGAATTAGTTACCAGCGAATCGCAGTCCCACTGAAGGACCAACACACCGGTAAACGCACTTTCCCCTCCCGCTGCTTTTTATCTTTACTCCAGCAGGATAATTGCGGCGTTAACTGTGAGGGAGTGCGGCAGTTTTCCTCTTTGTAACAATGGCGTTGGCATGAATGTTGTTTGTGAAGAGCGCAGTCACACACGCACACAGAATAAATCCTGCCCAGAATCACACTCAAAACTGCCAGAAGCAGATCCTCCCAGAGCCAGACTGTGCCAGGGGGACTAACACTTCCAGCAACCCCCACCCGCCCCCCCGCCCCCAGACTGCTGGACTGCCACAGCCAGACAGTGCAACAGACACTCGACACTACCCCAGGCAAGAGTTCCGGAGCCAGGCACTGCTGGAGAGAGGCTAACACCGGCAGAGACACAGGCTGAGAGAGACAGACACAGAGAGGGGGCCAGACACAGACAGAGAGCCACAGGCTGAGAGAGACAGACGCAGAGAGGGGGCCAGACACAGACAGAGAGCCACAGACAAACGGACAGAGAGAGACACAGAGTGAGTGAGACAGACAGAGAGAAGTGGCCAAACACAGAGAGACGCGGATTGAAATAGAGACAGACAGAGAGACACAGACAGACAGAGCCCCAGACTGACAGAGGGACTAACACTAACACAGCCAGGCAGCAACTGGATCGGGACTCTGCGGCACGTGGACATTCCTAGCCCAGTGTCAATCCCGCAAGGATCAAAACCCCTCTCAGAGCAGCGAGCCTGGGTGGTCGCGGGGCGGACGAGCACCTTAGCGACAAACCCCCGCCGCTGCTCAGCTCAGCGCTTTGCTGGGTTAAAATCAGTCAGGATACACCACCTTCCCTTCTCTCTCGCTCTCCCTCTCTCTCTCCCTCCTCCCCAACTCAGAGAGAAACAGAAAAATACCAACCCCATATTTACCACCTTGGCAACTGATGGATTCAGAGTATCAGGGCTGGATATTGTGTGATGGGGTTATAAACTCACACACTGTCCAATCTGATTGCATTCTTTGCCCGGGCTCACCACTTCCTGGCTCACTCAATCTTCAGATCATTCCTGAGATACAGCAAAGCCCCCCTCCCTCCTCCCCTCCACACCCCTCACCGTCTGTAAGCTTTGCCCTGATCAATACACATTGATCTATTCCCCCTAAGCACAGCCAGAATCAGCACTGCGTTTCACAGTTGGCCTTACCCACTTCCCGACTTCCTTTCAACTTTGAAATTATTGGCGAGCAGACAGAAACTGGGCAGGTTCCCCCCCTCCCCCCCCCCCCGAAAAATAATGGATTTTTAAGAGAGAGAGAAAAAAATCTGTCCAACCGCGAGCATCCTGTCAGTTGAGTGTAGGATACAGAGAGAAAGAGAGAGAGGGGCAAACTATCACTGTGGTCAGTAAGCTCACTTCCTGGTGAGGCTTTCTCTCTCTCCTATCCTATCCTTTCTCTCTCTCCCCTATCCTTTCTCTCTCTCCTATCCTACCCTTTCCCCCTCTCTCCCCTATCCTTTCTCTCTCTCTCCCCTATCCTTTCTCTCTCTCTCCTCTATCCTTTCTCTCTCTCCTATCCTATCCTTTCCCTCTCTCTCTCTCCTATCCTTTCTCTATCATATTCTTTCCCCCTCTCTCTCTCCTATCCTTTCTCTCTCTCTCCCCTATCCTTTCTCTCTCTCTCCTCTATCCTTTCTCTCTCTCCTATCCTATCCTTTCCCTCTCTGTCTCTCCTATCCTTTCTCTATCATATTCTTTCCCCCTCTCTCTCTCCTATCCTATCTCTCTCTCCTATCCTATCCTTTCCCTCTCTCTCCTATCCTTTCTCTATCATATTCTTTCCCTCTCTCTCTCCTATCCTATCCTTTCTCTCTCTCTCCTATCCTTTCTCTCTCTCCTTTCCTATCCTTTCTCTCTCCCTCTCTCTCTCTCTCCTATCCTTTCTCTCTCTCCTATCCTATCCTTTCTCTCTCCCCCTCTCTCTCTCTCCTATCCTTTCTCTCTCTCTCTTTCACAGACCCCAAACAAAAGAGAAAAAAAAGAGGAAAACAAAATACTGCAGCAACATTTCCCAGTATTTCATTCAAGGGGAGGGGAATTAATGTCTATTTGCAGCCACTTTTTAGTTGCACTTTGCAGCCACTGTTCTGGGTTGGATTAGTTCATTCCCAGGGTGGAAAATTACTAATCCATTTGTCCAAACTGGGGTCTAGTTGCTTCAACTTTTACGCATAGAACTTTCTGAAGCAAAAAGGTTGAGTTGCCCCCAAGTGAAGGATGAGGTTTGCCTCCACTGATAAATGCAACAATCTCTCCTCTCTCTTATCCTGGTGTTTTTTTGGTAATACAGTATATCTCTATTTCTATTTATTTATGCACTCACTTACCTTTGTGTCGAATGCTTCGTTTCCAGTCCTTGGCAGTCTCCCTGCCGCTGACGAACTGGAATTCGTTCGGGGTGAGCCATTCTCCCCTGTAGCGGATGGAGGGTCCCTTGCTGCCCTGACACAGCTTGTGGATGTAGAGCAGCGCCTTGTTTTCGCCGCACTCCACCTCGATGCAGGGCTCGCCGTTGTCCAGGACGGGCTGGAAGTCGGGGACGGAGGAGGAGAAGCGCTCCAGTAGCATCAGCTCCTCTGGGCGCCTCGTCTCGCCCAGCCCCAGGAAGGTGCGCTGGTGCCGCCCGAAGAGGGGCTGGTGGTAGGGCTGGTGATGGGGGGAGCTGAGGGCTGGCAGGTTGGCTAAGTACTCGGGGGGCAAACCTTCCAGCAGCCCCCTGATGACCACCTCCCCCTCCGACCTTTCCTTCTTGATAGCTGGCATCCTGAGCAGCAGCCCCTTGTCTCTGGACAGCGGTAGGTCGCTGCTAAGTTCCCCGTGTAGTTGCCAGTGTCGAGAGAGGCTGTGATATCCCCAACCTTCCACCAGGCACCACTTGTCCCCTTGACTCGCCTCTGACACTCCGACCTCTCCAGCCTGCCTCATCTGCCTCCCCGCACCTGACATCTCGCCAAGGTATCCGCCGCCCCGCACATTATTGTGTCGGTTCAAAGAAGGAAGAGAGAGAGAGGAAAAAAATTGCTTTATCGATTCCAGTTATCGACCCACCTTCGCGCCGGAGCACTCTCCCTTTTGGCTTATTTCCGGGGCTAGCACCGAAGGCTGGCAGCAGTTCCAATTCTAATTTAACCACACACACACACAGACTGGGCGAGATAAAAGTTTTAATTCCCCCCACCCCACACACACACCACCCCTTCCCTTCCCTCCCAACTCTGCCCCCTTCCCCTCCTCTCTCAATCAAATCTGCGGGATCCCTGAACATTCACATCTCTGATCAAGTTTTTAAAAAAGTTGGACAATTTTCCATCAAATGTGCAAGTTCCCCCACCCCACCCCCCTCCCTCCCTTTCTAAATAGATCCCTATTTCTTTCCCTAAAAAAAAGGGAAAAAAGGAAGTTATTGCGACGGGACAGCTTCATACATTTTATTTCCAAACCTACAGTTTTTTTTTCTCCTCTCTGGAGTCACGCTTTGGTTCAGACACAGACGAAACATGATTTGCCCTCTACACTGCTGCTAACTTGGCCCATTTAAACATCACAGTCTGTCGGTGCAAGGATAGGGGGGTCCGCAACGGCCGACACACTGACAATTCTCTGTCCAATTAATTATGGAATGTATTCCCTGCTCCACATAGCATCCCTGCAGTACAGAAGGAGGCCATTCGGCCCATCGAGGCTGCACCAACCACAATCCCACCCAGGCCCGACTTCCATAACGCCACCTATTTACCCCGCCAATCCCCCGACACCAAGGACGGAATTTTACTGGCACGTCCGCCCACGTTTCGGATGATCCCGCCCGAACCCAACGGAGAATGCCTTTCTCCGAGCCTCGCCCGCCCCCGGAATTGGGGCGGGCATGCCAGGAAAATTCCGGCCTAAGTGTCAATTTAGCATGGCCAATCCACCTAACCTGCACATCTTTGGAGTGTGGGAGGAAACCGCACTCCAAAGATGTGCAGGTCAGGTGGATTGGCCATGCTAAATTGACACTTAGGCCGGAATTTTCCCGGCACGCCCCCTCCGATTCCGGTTTCCTCCCCCAGTCCAAAGATGTGCGGGTTGGCCATGCTAAATCGCACCCAGAGGAAACCCACGCAGACATGGGGAGAACGTGCAGACTCCGCATAGACAGTGACCCAAGCCGGGTCCCTGGTGCTGTGAGGCAGCAGTGTCAACCACTGTGCCACCCAAATTATTTCAAACCCCCCTGCTTCTGACATTTTTCAATCCAGTGAAATAATCATCGCTCCGTTTTAATTTCTATAAACATTGACTCCAAATTTAGTCTGGTAATTTTTAACTCCAAGGAAATTTAAAGTTTATTTATTATTGTCACAAGTAGGCTTACATTAACACTGCAATGAAGTTTACTGTGAAAATCCCCGAGTCGCCACACTCCGGCGCCTGTTTGGGTACACTGAGGGAGAAATTAGCATGGCCAATGCACCTAACTAGCACATCTTTCGGACTGTGGTTGGCACGGTGGCACAATGGTTAGCACTGTTGCTTCACAGCGTCAGGGACCCCGGTTCGATTCCTGGCTTGGATCACTGTATGTATGGAGTCTGCACGTTCTCCCCATGTCTGCGTGGGTTTCCTCCGGGTGCTCCAGTTTCCTTCCACAGTCCAAAGATGTGCAGGGCTAGGTGCACTGGCCATGTTAAATTGCGGCGCAGTTTCCCGGAGTGTGTAGGTTAGAGGGATTAGCGGGGTAAATATGTGGGGTTATGGGGATAGGACTTGGGTAGGATTGTTGTTGGTGCAGACCCGATGGGCCAAATGGCCTCTTTCTGCATTGTATGATTCCATGATTGATTCGATAATGTGCAATCTCCACACAGACAGTCATCTGAGATCGGAATTGAACCCTGGACACTGGCGCTGTGAGGTACCAGTGCTAACCACTGTGCCACCTTTTTTTGCCTCTTAGACTTATACCCTTTCCCGCTTCATTGTGTTTATCCAATTCCCCTCTTGAATGTTACTATTGAATCTGCTTCCACTGTCCTTTCAGAAGGTACAACCCAGGTCACAATGACTCGTTGCATAGATATCATATCATCTCTAGTTATTTTGGCAACACCTTACAGCAGTGTTCTCTGGCTACTGTATCTCATTTCTCCTATCACTACACTGCCACCGTCAAACAGGACTCACTCAGAATTGAGTGACTTGTGACAATTATTTTTGGCCTCTCCGTCATGGGATAGTCCATTGTCATAAAGTGTAACCTCTCTCAATCTGTCTCTAATGCAGTTAGGCACCTACCTGTGGCAGTCAGGCTAAAGTAACATTCAGCTGAAATCCAAGTGACATCTCATGCCATTCCCAAGCCAATGTGCATCGAGGGAATGACATCAATTCACTTCCAAACTAATGTCAACATAATTCAAAACTGTGCATTGTGGTGTCAATGTAAAAAGGTCCATTTCATCAGAGTGGACGGTGGCACAGTGGTTAGCGCTGCTGCTTCACAGCGCCAGCGACCCATGTTCGAATCCGGCCTCAGGTCACTGTCTGTGTGGAGTTTGCACTTTCTCTCCATGTCTGCGTGGGTTTCCTCCAGGTGCTCCGGTTTCTTCCCACAGTCCAAAGGTGTGTAGATTAAGTGCTTTGGCCATGATCAATGCACGGATTTACGGGGATAGGGCAGAGGACTGGGCCTAGATAGAGTCCTCTATCATAGAAACCCTACAGTGCAGAAGGAGGCCATTCGGCCCATCGAGTCTGCACCGACCACAATCCCACCCAGGCCCTACCCCCACATATTTACCCGCTAATCCACGCATCTCAGAACTCTAAGGGGCAATTTTTAACCTGGCCAATCAACCTAACCCGCACATCTTTGGACTGTGGGAGGAAACCGGAGCACCCGGAGGAAACCCACGCAGACACGAGCCGGAGGATTGGTGCAGAACCGATGGGCCGAATGACCTCCTTCTGCACTGTAGGTATTTCTAAGGATCCTACCAACCCCTGTGAGTCCCCTCCAAGCCACACACCAACATGACTTGGAACTGCATCATCGTTTCTTCACTGTGGCTGGGTCAAAATCCTAGAGCTCCCTCCCTAACAGCATTGTGGGTGTACCCACACCACATGGACTGCAGCAGTTCAAGAAGGCGGCTCTCCTTCTCAAGGGCAATTAGGGATGAGCAACGAATGCTGGCCTTGTCAGCGACGACCACATCGTGTGAGAAAAAAAAATCTCCAAAGAACTCTAGCTATTCCCCTTTACGTCTTGAAAACTTCAATCAAATCTCCCCTTAACCTTTTAAATTCCAGGGAATACAACCTTAGTTTGTGTAATCTCTCCCTGTAAATTAACTATTAGAGTCCACTGTTCAGGGTTTTAACCCTGTGACAATGGAGAAAACGGCAATGTTTTTTCAAGTGGATCGGCAAGTGGTGAATTTACTCAGCCACACATCAGGGAATTTCTTGGTGTTGTTTTTAATTCAGAGTTAAACAAGATAAATAACAGAAGAGAGTTTATGTGAGTTCTCTTTCCGATTTCTCCCCCGGATTGTAAACAGGAATCGGCTGGAGGCAAAGGTCCCAGAATAAGACATTTCGACAATATGTGCCAGAGCTCGTTTAAATTCCGAGCTCCGTGTCTCATTGGCACCACAGTTCTTTTAAATATTTATAAACCAAGCTGAGATTCCTCCACTGGGAGGGAGAGGAAAAAGCAGAGGGCAAATCAAGTCAGAATCCTCACGCGCTTCAAGGCAGCCCATTACAGAGCACCAGAGTCATGGGAATTAAACTGCCCACCCTGCCTCTTAATTGGTGAATGTGGGACCTATACCAAGGGAGAAATAACTAAAAATGGCTCAAAGTGTAAAATAAATGATATATCTTGTATACATAATGGTATAATACATGGTATACTGTTCCTTTGTAACGAGTGTGAAATAAAATCCAATACTATTCAGTTGACATCATATAGCGGAATCATAGAATCCCTACAGAGCAGAAGGAGAACGATTTGGCCCATCAAGTCTGCACCCACTCTCTGACAGAGCATCTCACCCAGCTCTTCTCCCTGTAAACTCATGTATTTATCTTGCTAAACCCCCTAAAAGGGCAACACGGTGGCACAGTGGTTAGCACTGCTGCCCCACAGTGCCAGGGACCCGGGTTCGATTCCCGGCTTGGGTCACTGTCTGAATGGAGTTTGCACGTTCTCCTCACATCCCGTGGGTTTCCTCCGGGTGCTCCGGTTTCCTCCCACAGTCCAAAGATGTGTGGGTAAGGTGAATTGGCCATGCTAAATTCTCCTTAAGTGTACCCGAACAGGCGCCGGAGTGTGGCGACTAGGGGATTTTCACAGTAACTTCATTGCAGTGTTAATGTAAGCTTACTTGTGACTAATAAATAAACTTTAAAACTCACATATCTTGAGACACTAAGGGGCAATTTCACATGGCGCCAATCCACCTAACCTGCACATCTTCAGACTGTGGGGGGAAACCCACGCAGACACAGGGACAATGTGCAAACTCCACACGGATAGTCACCCAAGGCCAGAATCGAACCTGGCTCCTTGGCGCTGTGAGGCAGCGGTGCTAACCACTATGCTACTGTGCCACTTGAAAACCATGCCAGTTACCATCAAATTGTTTGATGGTGGGGATCTGTAATCTGTGGCTTTTCACTACGCCACCTATCTTCAGCAAAAAAAAATCTCGCCACAACTTTAATGAAACAGCCTACTATGGAAGTTACCTGTACATATTGTCTAAAATACCACCCCCGTGAAGTGTATATAAAGAACAGAACGTGTTGAGATAAATTGTCCCGAGATTATTGGAGTGTCATGTCAATGCAACCCTTCAAGGATACCTTGCGCTCAGTATTACCTTAGTCATAATTTTCACTGGTTGTCATGAGGTGGGTCATCACACGCATTGACCATTGATGTGCAGCAGGATGCCCACTACGGGCAGAGGAAAGATCAGAAGCGAAAAAAACTTTTTCTGATTTATTATTTAGGAATGGATTTGAAAGTGAATTCCAGGCAGCATTGTAATTTTGGTTAAGTGTAAAAGAACTGCCTGGGATCCTCTCTCTCTCTCTCTCTCTCTCTCTTCATGTAATGTCCTTGTCTGAGGTTTGCTAACTGGGCCAAATGCCATGGTATGACTATGGGGCAAGGAGAGGAGGAAGGTTCCAAGAACTACCTCAGCTGGTATGGGCATCGAACATGCACTGTTGGCATCCCACATCGCACTCTAGCCATCTAAACTAACCGACCCTGTGCAGCACGGTGGCACAGTGGTTAGCACTGCTGCCTCAGAGCACCAGGGACCTGGGTTCGATTCCCGGTCTTGGGTCACTGTGTGTGTGGAGTCTACACGTTCTCCCCCTGTCTGCGTGGGCTTCCTCCGGGTGCTCCGGTTTCCACCCACAGTCCAAAAGACGTGCTGGTTAGGTGCATTGGCCATGCCAAATTCTCCCTCAGTGTACCCGAACATTGGAGTTTAACTTCATTGCAGTGTTAATATAAGTCTGCTTGTCACACTAATAAAATGAACTTTTAGGGTAGCACAGTGGTTAGTGCTGCTGCCTCACAGCACCAGGGACTCGGGTTCAATGCCGGCCTCGGGTCACTGTCTGTGTGGAGTTTGCACGTTCTCCCCGTGTCTGCGTGGGTTTCCTCCGGGTGCTCCGGTTTCCTCCCACCGTCCAAAGATGTGCGGGTTAGGTTGATTGACCATGCTGAATTGCCCCTAGTGTCAGGGAGATTAGCAGGATAAATGAGGGTTACGGGAATAAAGCCTGGGTGGGATTGTGGTTGGTACAGACTCAATGGGCCAAATGGCCTCCTTTTGTACTGTGATTCTATGATTCTATGATCCCTCCCTGGGGAGTTAGCTGACCTCAGCTGAAGCAGCCAATGCAGCTGTGCAATTGGCTCCAGTGATCATTGGATTAGGGAGGGAATATGGGAGAATTTTCCCTGCTGATTACTGTCGATCGATCGTTACTGGGCAATCTGTATTTGGGTAAGTTGAGTGAGGACAGAATCACACTGTGTCTTCTATTATCAAGTAACCACACACTTTCCATATTCACTGGATAAGATTTGGACGAAAAACGGGAAGGCAAATCAGGATTAATGCAACCAGAGCAAGTTGTCATGTTCAGCAAAGCAGCGGAGAATAGGGATGGAAATTTGGAGGGGTAAACAGTATCACCCTCATTGTTCACAACATATCTGAACCTCTCAGAAAGGCTGTTGACTTGAACTCTTCCATTAGTCTTTATTTAAATAATCCCTCCATCTAACGTGACTGCAAGAAATGAGCTTCACCCTCATTCTTTGTCCGGGGGTACAGAGGAGATTCATCAGGATGGTGCCTGGGATGGAACATCTGAGCTACAAGGAGAGACTAGATAGGCTTGCATTGTTTCGTGAAGCAGAGAAGGCTGAGGGGGAACATGACTGAGGCATATAAGATCATGAGGGGTTGGTTGAGGGGCCAATCACGAGGGGGCATCGCTTTAGGGTAAGGGGCAAGAGATTCAGAGGGGATTTGAAAAAAAACATTTTCACTCAGAGGGTGTTGGGAATCTGGAATGCGCGGCCTGGGAAGGTAGCGGAGGCCAGGAACCTGACAACCTTAAAAAAAATATTTGGATGAGCGCTTGAAATATCATAATAATCAAGGGAATGGGGCAAGTGCAGGAAAACGGGATTACCTCATCTTTAATGGTGCAGACTCTATGGGGGGATTTTTTGCCGTCCTGCCAGCCACAGAGATCATAGCGGGTGGGACAGGACCATGCAAAGGTCCACTGACCTCGGGGGGGTTTTCGGGCGAGCATGGCCAGACAATCCCGCCCTATGGGTCAAAGGGCCTTTTCCGTATGGACTCTATGAATGGGATTTTCCATCCACGTTCACCTCACTGCCGGAAAATCCTGCCCGAGGTCAACGGATCTTTACCTAGTCCATGTCCCGCCCGCTATGGTGGGGAGGATGGGAAAATTCCACCCTATGACTATGAATGAACACAAACTGAGGTAATAATAAATGAATGTTTTAATATTAATCAGGAGGGCAGTTATTTATGTTTTCGAAATAGTTACAATATAAAAAGAATAATGGTGAATATGTTTAAATTATCCCACCTTTAATTAATTTAATTTAATTTTAATTAAGCATTAAAACAATTTTGAGAGTTTTTTTGTGAAAATCTCCAGTGATTTTAAGAAAGGAGTCCCAGATCTACACTAAAGTAAATTTTGTAAATGAGAAACATTGGAGTTAAAACAATCAGTGGCCAGTATCCACAGATAGTGAGTTCTCCAGAGACATTTTTACGTCCCTTCTCATGGTAACTCTGAAATAGAACTTACCAAACTTCACCACGCACTGTTCTGGCCTCCGTATCACAAAAAGAATACAGCAGCACTGTACAAAGTATAAAAAGGATTCATGGGGATAACGACAGACCTGAGAGAGTATAACTTTCCCTAATCACCAACTCATCCAAATCTCTGCTCCCTCTATCCCGTTCTGTGCCAGCTCCCAATCACCTTCACACCCGCATTGATTTCCAACCTGCACCATCTCTAATTCAAAATTCCCATCCTTGTGTTTAAATCCTTTCATAACGCCACCCTCCCTAATTCTGAAATATCCTCCCAACCCAACAACCCTCTCCAAACGTTGTGTTCCTCCCACCCTGGCCTCTTGTGGACATCATTCATTTTGCTCTGCTGTTAGCAGTTCTACCTTCAGATAACTTGGCCCCACTCTCTAGAAGTCCCCACTATTACATCCCTAAACCTCTGTGCCTTACTCTCCTCCTCCTTTCGAAGTCTCCATAACGATCAACCTTTTTTAACCAAGCGTCTTCATTTACGCCTCTGGGAAGCACCTTGGGGTGTATGCGCAAATTCTTTTTGTTCTTTTTCTTCTTTAAGTACTGCTGTGTGGAAATATCCACCCAAACAGGCAGACTGGTCCATGGCTAAGCATCCCATCTGACAATGTAATGTTCCCTCAGTACTGCACTGGAATGATTAAATCCTGGGGCTGGACTTGAACCCACAACCTGTTTGACCCAGAGGGAAGAGTTGAAGATCAGATCATGCCATTTAGTTAGAATCCAAACATATTCTAACCATGAGGCACCAGCTTCTAACTATATTAGGATCTTCTTGAATTACTGAGTAATAATGAACCCTTATACAACGGAACAATTTTTGAAAGCTTGTCACTCTCATTGTTCCAGCTTCCCAAAGTGTAGCCAGTTGAGTGTCCCCCACAGGCTCCTTATATGAACAACTCATATTAGTATTGTGCCTTTAACCACGTAAAACTTCCCAAGGTGCTTTGAAAGAGCTCAAATAGACAAAATTTAACGCTAAGCGACATAAAACTATATCAGGACAGGTGACAAAAAATTTGGTCCAAGAGGAGGATTTTAAAGACAGACTTAAAGGAGAACAGAGGTAGAGAGGGTTATTTATTATTATGTAGCTTCTTCCCTGCTGCCATCAAACTTTTGAATGGACCCAACCTCGCATTAAGCTGATCTTTCTCTACACCCTAGCTATGACTGTAACACTACATTCTGCACTCTAAATTTTCCTTCTCTATGAATGGTATGCTTTGTCTGTATAGCGCGCAAGAAACAATACTTTTCACTGTATCCCAATACCTGTGACAATAATAGTAAATCAAATCAAAATTATTTATTAGTGGATAAAAGCAAAATACTGTGGATGCTGGAATCTGAAACCAAAAGAGAAAACGCTGGAAAATCCCAGCGGGTCTGGCAGCATCTGTAAGGACAAAGGGTGATCTGGACTCGAAACGTCAGCTCTTTTCTCTCCTTACAGATGCTGCCAGACCTGCTGAGATTTTCCAGCATTTTCTCTTTTGGTTATTTATTAGTTTCACAGGTCGGCTTACAGTTAACATTGCAATGAGGTGACTGTGAAAATCCCCTAGTCGCCACATTCCGGCGCCTGTTCGGGTACACTGAGGGAGAATTTAACAAGGCCAATGCACCCTAACCAGCACGTCTTTCAGACTGTGGGAGGAAAACAGAGCACCCGGAGAAAACCCACGCAGACATGGGGAGAACATACAAACTCCGCACAGACAGTCACCCAAAGCCAGGAATTGAACCCAGGCCCCTGGCGCTGTGAGGCAGCAGTGCTAACCACTGTGCCACCATGTCGCTCTGGAGGGAAAATGTCAGAGCTGAGGGTCTAGCTGGCTGAAAGCATGGCTGCCGATGATGGAGTGAGTGAAATTAAAGATGTTCAAGAGGCTAAAATTGGAAAAGCGCAGTGATCTCAAACGATTATGCGAGTTTGCAGAGTTAGAAAGGGGCACCCAGTATATTATTAACTTTGAGGCAGGTGTGAATGCTCCAGTACACATTGAACGCAAGATCGCTTATGAAATCTAAAGGGTGAACGAAACCAGTGTGCTGGATTGCACACCCAGCTGTGAAATACACTCTCCAGCTGAACTGCCCAACTGTAGTATAACCGCCTTTGCTGAAATGAGATGGAAAGTCCACCTCCGCTCATTCATGAACTGCTTCTATTACACTGAGAAAGAGCAGGCCCTGTGGTCACTTAGTCCTCGCCAATTGCTTGAAATTAGATGTTGGTTGAAATTAAATAAGAAGTTACAGCAATGAAAAGATATTAATTGACTGAGCTGGAACTTTGGAATGTGACCAGCTGACAAAAGCTAGCCGCAGATAAAGTATATGAAATATATTTGTCAGTAAACAATTGTATCCTTGGCTAGTTAGATACGTCACAATTCAAGTCTATTTTACTCTCTTGGGCCCGGTGAATCTGCATCAAAGAGTCGTGGATCTGTGTTTAATAACAGGGGCAGCATGACCAGGAGTATTATATTCCTTGCTTAGCTGAAAGACATTTGAGATTTTCAGGGACAATATTCTCTGTTCGTTATTCTTCATAGCAAATCAGACTGTGGCGTATTATTACGATAAAGGTTCCTAGCAATACCACTCAACTAGCAATACCACTCAACGAGCAATACCACTCAACATGTTTCAATAACGTCCATGTGTCTTCATTATAAGTAAATATTTACTGTTGCTTTCAATAATTGTCCGAGTCACAATTTAATACCACTTAATTAAGTGTGCCTCAAAACACTCAGAAACCCACCATCATGTTTGAAAACCACCAAACCAGCTTCCATAAGAAATCCACATCAGTAGATGTTCTCTGCCATGGACTAACTTTAAAGTTTATTTATTAGTGTCACAAGTAGGCTTACATTAACACCGCAATGAAGTTACTGTGAAAATCCCCTAGTCGCCACACTCCAGCGCCTGTTCGGGTACTCTGAGGGAGAATTTTAGCAAGGCCAATGTACCCTTACCAGCACATCTTTCATAGAGTCGTAGAATCCTACAGTGCAGAAGGAGGCCATTCGGCCCATCAAGTCTGCACCGACCACAATCCCACCCAAGCCCTATCCCCACAACCCCAGGCATTTACCCTAGCTAGTCCCCCTGACACTAAGGGGCATTTTGGCATGGCCAATCCACCTAACCCGCACATCTTTGGACTGTGGGAGGAAACCAGAGCACCCCGGAGGAAACCCACGCTGACTCGGGGAGAAGGTGCAGACTCTGCACAGACAGTGACCCAAGCCGGAAATCGAACCCGGGTGCTGTGAGGGAGCAGTGTTAACTAGTCATGACAAGTCCCCAACATAACTGTTTTTTTTCAACCATACTGAATTGCTTCCTTATCTTTTGAGGTTTCTGTCCCAATAAAGAGGCACGCACTCAAAAAATTGGCTGGTTTTCATTTGTATTGTCAGTCACTATCCCGTTGTACCTTTCCAGCAATTGCTTTTTATTTAAAAAATTCAGTCAGAATTTTTTTTTAAATTCAGTATGAAGTGCGCACTCCTTCAGTGTAGAGACACATCCTTCTGCAGTTACAGAGACTCAATAGTTTTATTACAGGTTTCTGTCCAAGGAGATAGTTTCATCACCATGTACAGTCGACGGGATGTCTTTTTGCCTTGCCTATGCCAAGGTTTAATTTTGGGATTCTATATTTTACTAAATTATGATACTACATGCTCCCTATTTAACATAATAAGAACTCGCACAGAAGAATGATTGTGCAAAGGGTGGCACAGTGGCACAGTGGTTAGCACTGCTGCCTCACCGTGCGAGGGACCTGAGTTCGATTCCCTGCTTGGGTCACTGTCTGTGTGGAGTTTGCATGTTCTCCCCGTGTCTGTATGGGTTTTCCCTGGGTGCTCATGTTTTCCCACCCCCACAGTCCAAAGATGTGCAGATTAGGTTGACTGGCCATACTAAACTGCCCCTTAAAGTCAGGGTAAATTGGCAGGGTAGATACATAGGGTTTCAGGGACAGGGCTTGGGTGGGATTGTTGTCGGTGCAGACTCGATGGACTAAATGGCCTCCTTCGGCACTGGAGGGATTCTATGATATATTTGAAATATATATATAATTGACAAAATGATACCCAAGAGTGAATTACATTAAATGATCAATAAAGGTCTTGAAACATCGATGCTATTTCAGTAATTCTGGCCTCTTGAGCATTGTTGATTTTCTTCACCCACTGATACATGAGCTTTTAGCTGGCCTAGATCCTAACCTCTGGAATTCCCTCCAAAAACCTATTTTACTGCTCTCGCCCTCTTTAAGACATTCTTAAAGCTAAGGTTTGGTCACCTGTCCTAATATCTCCCCTCGTGTGTCTCAATGTCAAACAATGTCAGGTTACACTCCTGTGAGGCATCTTGGAATGATATACTATGCTAAAGGCGATATATGAGAAGCAGCACGATGGCACAGTGGCACTGCTGCCTTACAGTGCCAAGGACCTGGGTTCAATTCCCAGCTTGAGTCATTGTCTGTGTGGAGTTTGCATATTCTCCCCATGTCTGCGTGGGTTTCCTCTGGGTGCTCCGGTTTCCTTCTACAGTCCAAAAGACATGCTGGTTAGGTGCATTGGCCATGCTAAATTCTCCCTCAGTGTATCCGAGCCGGCGTCGGAGTGTGGCGACCGGGGGATTTTCACAGTAACTTCATTGCAGTGTTAATGTAAGCCCACTTGTGACACTAGTAAATGAACTCAAACTTAAACTTTAATTCCTCCCGATATCTCTCGGCCTTTTACCGCTCTCCCCAAGCTTTGGTCCACCTGTCCTATTATCTCCTCGTGTGACTCAGTGTCAGACCTATGTGAGATTACAATCCTGTGAAGTACCTTGGAATGATTGACTATGTTAGAAGTGATACTTAAATGCAAGTTCTCATTGCACAGGAGCGCTTAGCCAATCGGGAGATTTTGGAGTCACCAATCAAAATCGTTTTCAAAGAGGGAGGGAATTTAAGGAGCGTTTTAAAGGAAGAAAGGAAATCAAGAGGCAGAATGGTTTCGGGAGGGAGTTCCAGAACTTAGAATAAGTTAGAAATGACCTTTATTGTACATCACACTTGCACCCAGTGTCCAGCTCCACTCCCTCACTCAATCCCAACAGTTCAGTGACACTGTGTGAGTTCAATGGGGATGCTTTCATGAGATTATCTCGGGGAGATTATCAGCCACTTCTTATCGAATCGTGATGTCACGCAAGCTTTGTGACAACAGAGAAACTAGTATTTCATGCAGTGACGCTTTCCATAATACCGGATAATGCCGAGAATAAGTCGAGCTTCTGACTTACCACCGGATCCGCTCAGGATCCAACTGAACCGGGAGCCCTGTACAGGTGAAGAAGCCTCACGTCCTGCCCGGACAGACTGTTACCCTTACAACAGGGAAGGTTAAGGGAAGATTTAAAGGATGTTCAAAAATATGACAGGTGTTGGTAGAGTAAATTAGGAGAAACTGGCAGGAAGGTGATTAACCAGAGGGTTCAAATTTAAGATAATTGGTGTTTGAAGAGAGAGCTTTTAAATCTGGAATGTATTGTACAGTTGAAAGGGAAATGGAGAGAGAGTGGGGGAAGCAGAGTTAATCAGATAGCTCTTTAATAGAACAGACATGACGGATTGAATGGTCATACCTCCATGCTGTATTTATCTTCGATTTATTGTGAGGCTGATGCAAGACCACACATAGCATAGGCTACAGACCAAGTGCTGGAATATGGGATTAGAATAGGAAGGTGCTTGATGGCCGGTGCAGATATGATGGGCTGAAGGGCCTCGTTTTGTGCTGTCAAATTCTATGTCAACTTTCTTAAAAGGAATTTCTGTTTTCCTTCAGCTCTTCTGGATGTGGCACTTAGAATCACTAGAATCCAGCATCAATTGGGCGGCACAGTGGCACAGTGGTTAGGACTGCTGCCTCACAGCGCTAGGGACCTGGGTTCGATTCCCATCTTGGGTCACTGTCGGTGTGGAGTTTGCACATTCTCCTCATCTCTGTGTGGGTTTCCTCCAGGTGCTCCAGTTTCCTCCCACAGTCCAAAGATGTGCGGGTTAGATGCTAAATTGCCCCTTAGTGTCAGGGGGATTAACTAGGGTGAATGCATGGGGTCAATGGGGATAGGGCCTGGGTAGGATTGTGGTTGGTACAGTCTCGATGGGCCAAAAGGCCTCCTTCTGCACCGTAGGATTCTATGATTCTTACAGTGCAGAAGGAGGCTGTTGGGCCCATCAAGTCTGCACCGACTCTCCAAAAGAGCATTCCACCCAGGCCCAGATCCCCCTGCCTTATCCCCGTAATGCCATGCAGTTACCATGACCAATCCACCTTTGGACTGTGGGAGGAAACTGGAGCACCCGGAGGAAACCCAGGCACACACGGGGAGAACGTGTAAACTCCACACCGACAGTCACCCGAGATCGGAATCGAACCCGGCTGTGAGGCAGCAATGCTAACCACTGTGCCACCATGCTGCTAATTGATGTCAGGATAGGGGCAGGGGTGGATGGGGATGTCGGCACACGGCAGCCCTTTGCTATCTTCCTCTGACAGCCATTCTGCACCCACAAAGACAGACAGTGAACTCTGACTGACTATTCCTGCCTCCTCTCCAGATGGGGAAGAGAGAAATGAGAGAAAATGAATTGGAAATGTAGTGGCAGAATAGTCAAAACCTCCATCTCCATCCCAGTGGAATGTACAACGGCTGAGACAGTATCACAGGTTGCTCAGCAACACAACGTGCAGTGATGGTTATTCATTCCCTTTGCTGTAAGTTCAGATTTGGGCACTGGTCCCCTTAACTCTTCAGTGTCAGCATCATTTACTTCAACTGGTCAAATATTGGATCATGGGTTAGAAAGCTGGTTATTTATCAGCTTCATATATTCGCAATGGGCTAAATAATGATTATTATCCAATTTCGAAATAGCATTGCTTCCTAATGCTGCTTTTGTGTTCGCTGCACTCCTCTTCCCTTCCTGCAAAGTGCGGAAGATTGTGCATTTCTCATGTTTAGGCCGAGCCAGTAAGTGATGGGGGGTTCATTGGCTGGAAAAGAGAGTATCATTACCCAGCACTACCCCCACGAGGACACTATTGTTAAGAAAGCCCACCAACGCCTCTACTTTCTCAGAAGACTAAGGAAATTTGGCATGTCAGCTACGATTCTCACCAACTTTTACAGATGCATCATAGAGAGCATTCTTTCCAGGTGTATCACAGCTTGGTATGACTCCTGCTCTGTCCAAGATCACAAAAAACTACAAAGGATCGTGAATGTAGCCCAATCCATCACACAAACCAGCCTCCCATCCATTGACTCTGTCGACACTTCCCGCTGCCTCGGCAAAGCAACCAGCATAATTAAGGACCCCACGCACCCCGGACATTCTCTCTCTTTCACCTTCTTCCATCGGGAAAAAGATACAGAAGTCTGAGGTCACGTACCAACCGACTCAAGAACAGCTTCTTCCCTGCTGCCATCAGACTTTTGAATGGACCTACCTCGCACTAAGTTGATCTTTCTCTACACCCTAGCTATGACAGTAACACTACATTCTGCACTCTCTCGTTTCCTTCTCTATGAACAGTGTACTTTGTATAGCGTGCAAGAAACAATACTTTTCACTGTATGTTAATACATGTGACAATAATAAATCAAATCAAATCGATTCCCCCACCTTTCGCCCTTTCCATAGCAACATAGCCCATTCAATCCTCAAACCTCCACCACCATTTAGTTAGATCAATATCTCTCAATACACTTCTCTAAGTACAATCTATAATTCAAACAGTTGGGCGGCACGGTGGCACAGTGGCTAGCACTGCTGCCTCACAGCGCCAGGGACTCAAGGTCGATTTCCG
Organism: Mustelus asterias; assembly: GCF_964213995.1. Lineage (NCBI taxonomy): Eukaryota > Metazoa > Chordata > Chondrichthyes > Carcharhiniformes > Triakidae > Mustelus > Mustelus asterias. The sequence continues at coordinate 8,605,941 of NC_135822.1, read as the reverse complement.
GCCTTGGGTTACTGTCTGTGTTGAGTCTGTACGTTCTCCCCGTGTCTGCGTGGGTTTCCTCCGGGTGCTCTGGTTTCCTTCCAGAGTCAAAAAGATGTGCAGGTGAGGTGGATTGGCCATGGCTAAATTGCCCCTTCGTGTATCAAGATGTGTAGATTAGGGGGATTAACCATGGGAAATGTGTGTGGGGTTATGGAGATAGGGCAGCTTGAGAGGGTAAGATAATCTGTCGGAGAGTTGGTGCAGACTTGATGGACCGATTGGCTTCTTCTGCACTGTACGATTCTATGAGATGATCCTCAGCCTCAGAAGCCTTTTGTGGGAGTGAGTTCCAGATTTCCTCTATCCTCAAAGGCTGATAGAGGTCCACAAAATTATGAGAGGCATAGACAGGGTGGCTAGTCGGAGGCATTTCCCCAGGGTGGAAGTGTCAATGACAAGGGGGCACAGGTTCAAGGTGAGAGGGGGAAAGTTTAAGGGAGATGTGCGGGGGAAGCTTTTCACGCAGAGAGAGTGATGGGTGCCTGGAATGCGCTGCCAGAGGAGTTGGTGGAAGCAGGCACATTAGCAACATTTAAGAGACATCTGGATGGGTCCATGAATAAGGAATGAATAGAGGGATACGGACCGAGTAAGGGCAGAAGGTTTTTTTTTTAGTTTAGTTAGGACATCATGATCGGCACGGACTTGGAGGGTCTGTTCCTGCGCTTTACTTTTCTTTGTTCTTTGTTCTGTGAGAAGATGTGCTTTTTTGACATCATCTGAGTTGCCTACTTCTATTTCCGAGGTTACGTTCTCTTGTTCAGAAGTCCCCACCCAGAGGAAATAGTTTATCTCTATTAAATCATTTAATCATCTGAAATACCTCAATTAGACATCTCCTAACCTTCTAAATGTACTGAAAGCTTAGTCCATACAACCTATCCTGATAGTTTGACTCCTTTTGCCTCAGTATCATTCTGGTGGATCAGTGCTCCATCCTGTCATAGGCCAGTATATCCTTTGTGAGGCATGGTGCCCAGAAACCTAACGCAGAGCTCACAACCAGAGCTTTATACGAATGTAACATAACTCATAGCTCAAGGCTGACTGGATAGCAATCAGCAGCAGGAACCTTGGCTGATTTCCCCCTTCCTTAGCCCAGGGACACAAAGGACAAAAGCCACACTCCAATTATTGAGCTGGTAGAGATTAACTGACTCAGCAAGGACCAGGGCTCAATCCTTCTGGTCTGTGGATGCCTTGATGCACTAGGCAAGGGGGAAAACTACTGCATAAATAAAATGTTAATAAATTCAAATGTACTGGTTAAAACAACATTAAAAAGAAATAATTCTTCTCCAGTGCAGACGCAATTAGTTGAGATTAGGCAGATTGATGAGTAAGTCCAAAAGAACTCTCACTTTTTTAATCAGCAGAATGCTACTTTTAATTTAAATACAGGTTATTTTTTTGAAAGCCGTACCTGGTGTAAGTCTGTCACTCCTGACCACGAAAGTAAATTGCTAGTTGGGATTGTTGCTGTGCTATGCAGTGCACAGGACAGTCCCATTAACGTAACCAAGTTGATAAATGCGATGAAGAAAGCCCACTGCACCAGGTTGTGCAATAGACGGCAGCGCAAAGATACCAACATGAAACCAGGACAAAAACACTGGGTTTCACAGCAGTGGGAAGGTACAAGCAGAGGGACGGTAAGAGTCTCTTGCTTATTTCCCATCAGCCTTTCCAGTTTCCAATTTCTCCATGTTATCACCATAATTAAGCCGGCTATCTTGTCCTGCTGTGCCCAAAGCTGCGGACGTGTTACTTAAGTAACAAAAGTGGAGCAACCGGCACAACATTGGGGCAGACAAAAACAGAAAATGCTGGAAAATCTCAGCAGGTCCGACAACATCTGTGGGGAGAGAACAGAGATAATGTTTTGAGCCTGGATGACCCTTCATCCTCTGACGTAGGGTCACACAGGCTCGAAACGTTGGCTCTATTCGCTCTCAAGATACAAAAGTCTGCGGTCACGTACCAACCGACTCAAGAACAGCTTCTTCCCTGCTGCTGTCAGACTTTTGAATGGACTTATCTCGCATTAAGTTGATCTTTCTCTACACCCTAGCTATGACTGTAACACTACATTCTGCAGTCTCTCATTTCCTTCTCTATGAATGGTATGCTTTGTCTGTATAGCGCGCAAGAAATAATGCTTTTCACTACTTGCTAATGCATGTGACAATAATAAATCAAATCAAATCAAATTTTTGTTTCAGATTCCAGCACCCGCAGTATTTTGCTTTTATAACATTGGTGCAGTTACCCAGTGTTTATAGAGTAGGTTCAATTCCCGGAAGCCCCAAGATTTAACATTTGATTTGATTTGATTTTGGGTGGCACGGTGGCACAGTGGTTAGCACTGCTGCCTCACAATGCCAGGGACCCGGGTTCGGTTCCCAGATTGGGTCACTGCCTGTATGGAGTTTGCATGTTCTCCCCATGTCTGTGTGGGTTTCCTCTGGGTGCTCCGGTTTCCGCCCACACTCCAAAAGACGTGCTGGTTAAGTGCATTGACCATGCTAAATTCTCCCTCAGTGTACCCAAACAGGTGTCGGAGTGTGGCGACTGGGGGATTTTCACAGTAACTTATTTGTAGTGTTAATGTAAGTCTACTTGTGACACTAATAAATAAACTTTAAACCGTGGGCCGAAGGGCCTGTTCTGTGCTGTACTGTTCTATGTTCTATTATTGTCACATGTATTAGTATACAGTGAAAAGTATTGCTTCTTGCGTGCTATACAGATAAAACATACCGTTCATAGAGAAGGAAAGGAGAGAGTGCAGAATGTAGTGTTACAGTCATAGCTAGGGTGTAGAGAAAGATCAACTTAATGCGAGGTAGGTCCATTCAAAAGTCTGATGGCAGCAGGGAAGAAGCTGTTCTTGGGGTGCTTGGTACGTGAGCTCAGACTTTTGTATCTTTTTCTACACATGACTGTGCAATAATCTGTGTATAAAAACAGAGCGGACATCGAAAGGACAGACAAGATTTTTACTGAGTTCTTTTACTGAGCTATGGCAGTAACATTTCATTCTGCATCCTCTCCTTTCCTTCTCCCCGATCTACTCTATAAACGGTATGCTTTGTCTGTATAATGCAAGAAATAATACTTTTCACTGCACACCAAAACATGTGACAGTAATAAATCAAATCAAATCAAATGGTGTCCTTATTGAGTGACTCGTCGCATTAAGATTGCAGAGTATATAATGGTATACTTTACATCCAACAGCCACAATGTGGCTAACTTCTGCTCTCATTTTCTATTGGACCACAGGTTTTACTTCAGCGCTGAAGTTCTTCTACTGATAACTGGAATAGCTTGTATATGTGATTAAATGAACAACATTGTGTCAGCAACTGAATATTACAAGGATGTTTCAAAACAAGATAATACTAATGTAGAACCTACACTGGTCCTTATAATGTAATGCTACTGCCATTGGGAAACACAGGGCTAACATAATGGAAACACCATTGCCTCCAGGTTCCTCTTCAAGTCATACACCATCCTAACATGGATATGTGTCACCATTCCTTCAGTCTTGCTCTGTCAAAATTCTGAAATTCTCTACTTAATAATACCATGGGAACATTGTCATCTAACTAAGTTATCTATTCAAGCCCACCAACGCCTCTACTTTCTCAGAAGACTAAGGAAATTTGACATGTCAGCTACAATTCTCACCAACTTTTACAGCTGCACCATAGAAAGCATTCTTTCTGGTTGTATCACGGCTTGGTATGGGCTCCTGCTCTACCCAAGACCGCAAGGCACTACAAAAGGCCGTGAATGTAGCCCAATCCATCACGCAAACCAGCCTCCCATCCATTGACTCTGTCTACACTTCCCGCTGCCTCGGCAAAGCAGCCAGCATAATTAAGGACCCCACGCACCCCGGACATTCTCTCTTCCACCTTCTTCCATCGGGAAAAAGATACAAAAGTCTGAGGTCACATACCAAACGACTCAAGAACAGCTTCTTACCTGCTGCTGTCTTTTGAATGGACTTTTGAATGGACTTACCTTGCATTAAGTTGATCTTTCTCTACACCCGAGCAATGAGTGTAACACTACATTCTGCACTCTCTCCTTTCCTTCTCTATGAATGGTATGCTTTGTCTGTATAGTGCGCAAGAAACAATATTTTCACTGTATGCTAATACAAGTGACAATAATAAATCAAAATCAAATCAAATCAAATCAAAATCACAAGCACTGCGATGGCTAAAGAGGGAAGTCCATCCCTTATCAAGGGGAATGAGGGATGGATATTAAATATAACCTTGACAGTGTCGCCCACCACTGGAAAACTTCTTTTAGGGCTCTATCAAAACTAAGTTATCTATTCAACCTTTAACTGAGTGGTTCAGTTATTATTACACACATGAAGGGAGGGGAGATCAAATTGAGGTATTCAAGATGATAAGAGGTATGAATAAAGTGGACGTGGAGCAGATGCTTCCTCTTGTGGGGCATTCTAGGACGAGACATCATCGTCTTAGGATAAGGGGTAGCAAATTTAGAAACATAGAAAAACTACAGCACAAAACAGGCCCTTCGGCCCCACAAGTTGTGCCGAACATATCCCTACCTTTTAGGCCTACCTATAATTTAAAACAGAGTTGAGGAGAAACTACTTCTCCCAAAGGGTTGTGAATCTGTGGAATTCGCTACCCCAAAGTGCGGTGGATGCTGGGACAGTGAGTAAATTTAAGGAGGAGTTAGACAGATTTTTAATTGGTAATGGGTTGAAGGGTTATGGGGAGAAGGCAGGAAAATAGGGATGAGGAGCATATCAGCCATGATCGAATGGCGGAGTGGATTCAATGGGCCGAATGGCTTAATTCTGCTCCAATATCTTGTGAACTTATGAAGTTGGGAAAATCAAATTTTTACGTACATACATAATTCTGGGGTCAGTCAGTGGATGTAAGGGCAGCACGGTAGCAAAATGGTTAGCACTGCTGCTTCACAGTGCCAGGGACCCGGGTTCGATTCCCACTTGGGTCACTGTCTGTGTGGAGTTTGCACATCCTCCCCGTGTCTGCGTGGGTTTCCTCTGGGTGCTCCACTTTCCACCCTGAAAGACGTGCTGGTTAGGTGCATTGACCCGAACAGGCACTGGAGTGTGGCGACTAGGGGAATTTCACAGTAACTTCATTGCAGTGTTAACGTAAGCCTTACTTGTGACTAATAAATAAATAAACTTTACTTTTACTTTAAAAAGATCCCAGACACTATTTTGAAGAAAGGCCAGGGAGTTCTCCCTGGTATTTTGGCCAATATATCCTTCAGCCAACATCACAAAAACGGATTTTTTGGTCATTATCACATTGCTGTTTGTGGGAGCTTGCTGAGCATAAATTGGTTGCCACATTTCCTACATTACAAAAGTGGCTACACTTCCAAGGTATTCAATTGGCTGCAAAGCAATGAGACTTCCTGAGGACATTAAATCAGCAATATAAATGCAAGCCTTTCTTCGTTCTCTGTGCACTGTTCCATGTATATTATTCCGATACTGCAATACTTCGGATTGTAGAGAGTGAGGCATAATTCATGCAAAAATACCAAGGTGTGTCCTTGGAATCTGAGGAATGACCTACATAGAGGCTCCCTTGATGTTTCAGCGGGTAAATGGACCGTGTAGTGTTGTATGAACGAAACGGACCAGAAAGGTCACAGGTTTCATCTCTAGCCTGTACTGAGTTAGCTGATTTCAGCAAAATTACAAATAGGGGTGCTATAATTTTCCCTGGAATTGGGTAAAACAGGCAAGATTCCACTCCCGATCTTCCCCCATTGTCACATGTTTTCTACTTACTGTAATAACCAGAATTGGGAATCCTGAAATTTTTTTTCCTTTCTAAGCCTTGGGAACAAAGTTCAATTGTCTTACCCTCACCACTACCTTTGCTGAGATCAACTAGAGGCGGCACGGTGGCACAGTGGTTAGCACTGCTGCCTCTCAGCGCCAGGGACCTAGGTTCGATCCCTGACTTGGGTCAGTGGCTGTGCAGAATCTGCATGTTCTCCCCGTGTCTGCGTGGATTTCTTCCAGGTGCTCCGGTTTCCTCCCACAGTCTGAATGACATGCTGGTTAAGTGCATTGGCCGTGCTAAATTCTCTCTCAGTGTACCCGAACAGACACCGGAGTGTGGCGACTAGGGGATTATCACAGTAACTTCATTGCAGTGCTAATGCAAGCCTACTTGTGACACTTTAAACTATTATTGTCACATGTATTAATATACAGCGAAAAGTATTGTTTATTGCACGCTATAAGGTAAAGCATACCGTACATAGAGAAGGAAAGGAGAGATTGCAGAATGTGGTGTTACAGTCATAGCTAAGGTGCAGAGAAAGATCAACTTAATGCGAGGTAGGTCCATTCAAAAGTCTGATGGCAGCAGTGACAGGTGGAGACTAGGGGATTTTCACACTAACTTCATTGCAGTGCTAATGCAAGCCTACTTGTGACACCACTAAATAAACTTAAACTGAGCTGGCATCTTACTGATCATTAAAACATTAATGATTCCTCTGTTTTTAAATGTGAGTGATTTTAAAAAAAATGAAATTCATTAAAAGGTTGGCACAGTTGTTGTGTTAATTCTTGCATTTTTTTGGGAATACAGATGCAAGATTCATTCACACACCAAAGGCACGTGGTAACTAGAGAAGTACTCCATAGACATGTTACAGGCTGTTACTAATGAGGAGTTTCAAGTTTGCATTACGATAGAATGGAATTGCCCTGAAATATGTTATAAAACTGTAAGAAGGGAAAACCACACTATTGTGAGAGTTCTAAGAATATTACCATTTTCAATAGATCCTTGATGAACATTTATGCTTAAACATTCTTGATGCTACAGTACAATGCGCCGAGTTTTAGTGAGAGCACAGTAAGCGATCAAGGGCAAACACTTTCTTTTCAGGCAGCCTCAGGAAGGCAGACCAACCATGTAATGTGTCAGTGCACAGTGCCAAAGGCTTGGGTCGCCGCTCTGGTTCCAAGCTTCAACTGAACTTCACACACAGGCTTTGCCCAGATGGCGATCATCAACCTTGGCAGGATCTGTAGGCGCACAACTGAGTGTGCATGACTGACTGAAGGAGAGCTAGATTGGCACACTTTCCACTTTGGGTTACACTTTATTGGCTGGGCACAGGCAGCCACATTGGCAGAGGATGTGAAGGTATCCATGGATACCTTCCTTTGCTCTCAGCTGCAACCCAGGAGATTTCAAAGTGGGGGGGGGGGGGGGGGGGGTGCGGTGAAGGTGGGGTTTAGAAATGTGTGATTTATGGGAATTATACGAAGAGGAAATTCTGCCTTACAAGGCAAAAACTCCTTGCACGCAGACCTTAGTGAGCATCCAATTTAGTGTCATCAAAAATTGTGGTTAATGCATCATATCTGCCAGAATTTTTATCTTAAACATTATTCTTTCGCTGGCTTGTGCTGAGCCAGCTAACCTCAACCAGAGTGGCAGGCTAAAATCGGCCTCGGTGATCCTGGATTAGAGAGATGGAAACCATCCAGGAATCCATTGTTCTGTATCGAGAAAGAATATGAGCAGGATTCTCCAGCCGCGCTTGCCCCGAAACCGGAAAATCCCGCCCGAAGTTAACAGATCTTTCCATGCTCCACCCCTCGCCCACTCCGACTCCCCCGGCGGGCGGAACGGGGAAGTTCGCCCCTATGTGTGAGATCTTCCACTGGAGATTCTATTGAAGATCAGCTCCCATGGTCATTCACCACTGAGGCTACCAGCTGAGCAGATATGCGTAAATAAGTCTTCCTGTCATTGCATGGGGCCTGGTGAGGCCACACCTGGAGTATGTGTCCAGTTTTAATCGCCTTACCCAAGGAAGGATAACATGTCAAGGAGTGAGTATAACAGAGGCTCACAAGATTGATTCCTGAGGTGAGAGGAGTGACCTATGAGGACAGATTGAGTACACTAAGTCTATATTCCCTGGGTTTTAAAGGAATGAGGAGTGAACTCATTTTGAAACATAAAAAATTCTTCAAGGGCTTGACAGGGTAAATGCTGGGAAGATGTTTCCCTAGCTGGGGAGTCTAGAACTAGGGGAGGCAATGGTCTAGTGGTATTATCACACCAGGTTAAAGTCCAACAGGTTAGTTTTGTAGCACGTGCTTTCGGAGTGCTGCTCCAAAGGAGTGACACTCAGAAAGCTCGTGCTACCAAATAAACCTGTTGGACTTTAACCTGGTGTTGTGAGACTTCTTACTGTGCCCACCCCAGTCCAACGCCAACATCTCCACACAGTGGTATTATCTCTAAACTATTAATCCAGAAACTTAGCTAATGTCCTGGGGACCCAGGTTCGAATCCCACCACACCAGATGGTGGAATTTGAATTCAATAAAAATAAATTAAGAATCTACTGATGACCATGAAACCATTGCTAATTGTTGGGGAAAAAAACCCATCTGGGTCACTAATGTCCTTTAGGAAGGAAATCTGCCATCCTTACCTGGTCTGGCCTACATGTGACTCCAGAGCCACAACAACTTGGTTGACTCTCAACTGCCCTCCAAGGGCAACTAGGGTTGGGCAATAAATGCTGGCCAGCCAGCGAGGCCCATGTCCCATGCGGGAATAAAAGAAGTGTTAGACTGAGATGAGGAGAAATGTCTTCACTTAACAGCTTGAGAACCTTTGGAATTCTCCCCTCTTGATAGCTGTGGGTGTTCAGTTCTTGAGTATATTCAAGTTAGAGATTGATAGGTTTTTGCATATCCAGGGATATGGGGATAGTGCGGGCAAGTATAGCACGGTAGAAGATAAGCCAGTATCTTATTAAATAGTGGAGTAAGCTTTCTCTTGCTCCTATTCCTTATGCTTGTCTGTAATTAGAACCCAACATAAGTTACTGACTTCCAAAGGAGAGCAGCGAACATTGGAAAGAAAAACAAAGATGTTGACAGCCTTGGGCTGCTCCTCGGGCAGCTATGGAATGGAATGATAGGGCACACATGCTCATCCTGCTCATTCACACGGATCTCCGATCTTAGTCAAACCAGCAAGGGAAGGCTCTGGGCAGGGGTTGGAAAGCTGAAATTAGGCTTCAGCCACCTCGGGCAACTGTCAGACATTTTATTGAGGATAGCAATCAACCTCTCAGCTAAAACCTCACGCTGATCAACGTAAACCACAGGAAAAACAGCAGATATAAAGTGTGCGTGTTTGTGTCTCTGCGTGTGTTTATGTATGTGTTTTTGTCTCTATGTGTTTGTGTGTGTGTTTGTGTGTGCATTTGTGTGCATGCATGTTTGTGTGTTTGTGTTGCATTTGTGTCTGTGTATGTTTGTGTGTGTGTTAAGTGTCTATGTGTATTTTTGCACGTCTTATGTTTCTGTGTCTTTGCATGCGTTGTATTTATGTGTTTGTTGTATTTGTGTGTGCGTGTTGTATTTGTGAGTGTTTGTATGTGTGTGCAGGTTGTATTTGTGAGTGTGTTGTATGTGTGTGTGTTGTATTTGTGTGTGTATGTTGTATGTGTGTGTTGTATTTGTGTGTGTTGTGTTGTGTGTGTGTTGTATTTGTGTGTGTTATGTTGTATGTGTGTGTTGTATATGTGTGTGTATGTTGTATTTGTGTGTTGAATTTGTGTGTGTATGTTGTATGTGTGTGTTGTATTTGTGTGTGTATGTTGTATGTGTGTGTTATATTTGTGTGTGTATGTTGTATGTGTGTGTTGTATATGTGTGTGTTGTATTTATGTGTTTGTTGTGTGTGTTGTATATGTGTGTGATAGAGAGTTGGGGGGGGGGGGGGGGGAGGTGGTTGGAAGCAAATTATAAACCCACAGCTTCTGTCAGAATTAACCCTGGCTACTCCATTTCTGTTTGTGGCATCGTCAGACCTTAATGGATGTTAAATCCTGCTCTGCAACTCCCCAAAACTCCCTCGATAAATTGTAAACTAACATCTTCTGCAAAGCCTCTGAGGGTGTCAAACAAAAAGTTCTAAGTTGACATTTCTATTATTGGAAATTAAGATCCGTTTTGTCTGCAAGTGGCTTTAATGCCTGGAATTTCCAAAACTTCTTTATTAAAAAAAAAGTATTCCCTCAAATGAAGAAGTTTTGCTGAAAGCAGCAAGTAAGTGGTTAATGGTTAGAGCAGTGTGTGTGTTTGGTGAAGAGAGAGAGAGAGAGAGACAGGCAATGCAATCGGCAGTCTGGAACCCCCTTGCCTCTCTCCCTTCACCCTCCCTCCTCGCTTGGCTCCGGCCCCGGAGCCGCAACGCTGTCGCTCCGAGGCAGGCAATAAATCGTATACGGCGGCTCGCAGTGACCTGCTGGAACTGGAAAATCATTTCCCTCCCCGGGCAGCCCCCATTTGACGGCTTGGCTCTTCTTTTCCTGATACTAAGAGGCCCTTAAAGAGGCAGTGTGTGCGTGTGTCGGTCGATGAACAGGAGATAGCGTGGGCTTTTTTGCTTCAGTAACAGGGGGGAGAGAACACACACATGTTCCTTAGACCAGTTGTTTTCTAAATTTCACCCCATCTGCAACGCATTGGATCAACAGTACAGGAGGACCCTTAATAGAAAAGTAATTGAATTAAATTAGCACTAACGTCAGCATTGAGCCAGCCTGGAGATACAGTGAGATCTGAGCAGTGGCTGTGATATTCTAAAAGTTTGCAGTTTCATTTTAACCACGCGAGCTCGAATTTACTTATTAACCAAGGAAACATCTTTGTATTTTATCGCTTGTTTGGGGGGGGGGGGGTGGGGGGTGGTTTCCCCTGGATAGTTAATGGATAATTGTGTAGGGGATGGTATTCAGTCACTGACGGGGGTGGTGGGGGGGTCTATCTTCAGGGCACAGTGCCGTAAGACGCGGGGTGGGGAGGGAATATCAATTTGGATAAGTGTACAGATCTCTCGATTTCTTTCGCATCTGGCCAGGCGCCTCTGCTCCTCCCACGGGGTGGGGGTGACTTCCTCTCCCAATCCCACCCCTCTGCAAACCCATCCAGACCCTTTCCCATTGCTGACCTGATCACCCCAGCGTTTGCCTGAACATTCCCACTAATGTAGCATCCTTGCCCGCACCCACCCCTCCTCCCCATTGTCCCACACTGCTTTAAAACCAGCCGAGGAAGGGGGAAACCTTTCTACCTTAATCCCTTTTTCAATCCCCAATCTCCAAAAATCACTCCCCCCACCCCCTCCCCTCCCCTCCCCTCCCCGAGGTGTGCTGAACTTCTAACTTTCACTTTAGGAACCTCCCCCTCTCCCAAATCATAGATCATAGAATCCCTACAGTGCAGAAAGAGGCCATTCAGCCCATCAAGTCTGCACCGACCCTCTGACAAAGCATCTTACCCAGACCCTGTCCTGGGAGCCCCACACGTTTACCCCATTAGTTTCCCCAACCTACACATTTTTGGATGCTAAGGGACAATTTAGCATGGCCAACCCACCTAACCTGCGCATCTTTGGACACTAAGGGGCAATTTAGCATGGCCAATCCACCTAATCTACACATCTTTGGACACTAAGGGGCAATTTAGCATGGCCAATTCACCTAACCTACACATCTTTGGACACTAAGGGGCAATTTAGCATGGCCAATCCACCTAACCTACACATCTTTGGACACTAAGGGGCAATTTACCATGGCCAACCCACCTAACCTGCGCATCTTTGGACACTAAGGAGCAATTTAACATAGCCAACCCCCCTAACCTAAATATCTTTGGAGTTCTAAGCAAAACTATCCCAGAAATCACTGTCACCAAATAACTCCAATCCCCTCTTGCCTTGACCACAACATTGTAAGGATTAGCAATTTTTTTGTGTGTGTGCTTGGGTTTCCTCCGGGTGCTCCGGTTTCCTCCCACAGTCCAAAGATGTGCGGGTTAGGTGGATTGGCTATGCTAATTTGACCCTTAGTGCCAGGGGGACTAGCTAGGATAAAAATGCATGGGGTTGAGGAGGTAGGACCTGGGTGGGATTGCGGTCTGGGTGCAGACTTGATGGGCCGAATGGCCTCCTTCTGTACTGTAGGGATTCTATGAACTGCCTGCTGAATAGAACATTCTCACATTCTGATTTGATTTGATTTATCATTGTCACATGTATTAACATACAGTGAAAAATGTTGTTTCTTGTGCGCTAAACAGGCAAAACATACAGTTCATAGAGGAGAGAGTGCAGAATGTAGTGTTACAGTCATAGCTAGGGTGTAGAGAAAGATCAACTTAATGCGAGGTAGGTCCATTCGAAAGTCTGATGGCAGCAGCAGGGAAGAAGCTGTTCTTGAGCTGGTCTCAGACTTTTGTATCTTTTTCCTGAAGGAAGAAGGTGGAAGAGAGAATGCCCAGTGTGCGTGAGGCACTTAATTATGCTGGCTGCTTTGCCGAGGCAGCGGGAAGTGTGGACAGAGTCAATGGATGGGGGGCTGGTTTGCGTGATGGATTGGGCTACATTCACGACCTTTTGTAGTTCCTTGCTGTCTTGGGCAGCGCAGGGGCCATACCAAGCTGTGATACAACCAGATTCGATTATAAATGGAAGAAATATATATACATGTACATGTATGTAATTCCCCTCTGCTGCTTGTGAAATCCAGCCACCCACGTTTAATTTTAGACGGCAATGATCAATCATTCATTCATTCATTCATTCATTCTTCCACAAGAAACCTCTCTGTCAGATAGATTGAGGCTCAGATATGAGGCTCTTGTTACTTTACCTGCATTCCGGGACAGAAGTAGCATTCTGTTTTCTGGGGGGGGGGGGGGGGGCGGGCGGGGGAGGTAGATTTAAGATCCCCCTGCTGTATTTAAGCTGGGGAAAGTTGGGAGGGGGGGGGGGGGAAGCTGTAACAAGAGGGCAGCAATAAATAAGGCTGAGTGTCTCTTTAAAAAAGGCCGGAGCTATTCAGGCTGTGTGCCAGAAAGTTCCCCAGCAGAGCGTCAAGGGGCGGATTGATTCCGGAATTAAAAAAGAAACCGGTGATGACCAACTCCGGGAGCTTTCAGCTCATTATTCCTGCATCCTTCCCTCCCTCCCACACCCTCCCTCCTTCATTTGAGACAGAAAACATAACGTGCCTCTCTCCTCACCTACAATACACACCGAATTAAAAAAATATTTGACCATTATCTCTCCGCATTTGTTTATCGAAACCCAGAAATTCAACAGTGGCAAATGTTTCGCCTCTGTGTTTCCAAACCAGTCTACCGTGCATTTAAAAATAAAGCCCATTCATTACATTTTGAAGCCAGCCAGTGTGTTGCGAGATTACAGAAACACATCTCAGTTCCTGCAGAAATAGATGGAGCATTCTTCCCCACCAAGTTATTTAGAAAAATTACTATCTTGTTCCAAACACATTTACCCACATTCGCAGCCCGCTCGCATCGATTTTTTGTGTGTTTTTTTCTCTGTCGGGGAGGGGGGGGGTAAGAAAGCAACAAGCAGCTCCTTTAGACTGAAACCCGAGCTCTCCAGACGGCAGTGAAGCCGCCGACACGTTTCAATTAGTGAGACGCCTTTGGCCCTGCGGCTGCACTGGGACGGCTCCCCTCTCCAGACAGCTCTCATCAACTGCAGAGAGAGAGAGACAGAGAGCTGTCCCTGCTCCGACTGCTACCGTCTAATCCACCAGACTGCACACAGAGTGTGTATGTGAGAGAGTGTGTGAGAGAGAGTGTGTGTGAGAGAGAAAGAATGTGAGAGAGAGAGAATGTGAGTTTGTGTGTGAGAATGTGTGTGAATGAGAGAATGAGTGTGTGAGAGAGAATGAGTGTGTGAGAGAATGAGTGAATGTTAGTGTGTGTGAGAGAATATGTTAGTGTGAATGAGAGAATGAGTGTGAGAGAATTTGTGTGAGAGAATGAGTGAGAAAGAACGTGTGTGTGAGAGAGAGAATGTGAGTGAGTGTGACAGTGTATGTGAGAGAATGTGTGAAAGAGAGTGTGAATGAGAGGGAATGAGTGTGTGTGTGTGAGAGAGAATGTGTGAAAGAGAGTGTGTGAGGGAGAATTTGAGCGAGAATGTGAGTGTGACAGTGTGTGAGATGTGTGTGTGAGAATGAGTGAGTTTGACTGAGAGAGAATGTGTGAATGAGAGGGAATGAGTGTGTGTGAAAGAGTGTGAGGGAGAATTTGAGTGAGAGTGTGAGTGTGTGAGATGTGTGTGTGAGAATGAGTGAGTTTGACTGCGAGAGAATGTGTGAATGAGAGTGTGTGTGAGAGAGAGAATGTGTGCGTGAGTGTGTGTTAGAGACTGCCGCCACTGCTCCGACAGCTTCCATCAAATCCACCCGACTGCACACAGAACCGCCTCAGCACTTACAGCAAATTGCAGAGACAGACAATCCATCAGCTTTAGACACTTCAGCCTGTGTAAAAGTATCCTCGTTTTTATACCAAAGGAAACTTCAGCCCACCTTGTTCAGCTGCGTTTAGTGTTTTATTAAATTAAATTTTGATTCTGTCTCTCGCAATCCCACCGACTCCCCACCCTTTCAACCTCCCGGGGTGACTGTGATTGCGGCACATGACAGGTCACTGAAAGGGCATCAGTCCAGAACTCCAGGAATCACAGTCTGCACCTTTCTGATCACAATGAACCTTCTCATGGACTCAGTGTTTGAGGGGCTGATATGTTGCAATGAAATATTGGGTTGATTTTTAAAAATCACGCAGTCTGACCTCATCTTAAAATCATGCTTCAATTTGATGTTGTTGTTTATAAGGAGAAATAAGTTATTTTGCATTCCAATAACACCTCTTGTGACCTCAGGGCTTCCCAAAAGCCAGTTTCACAGCCGGTTAAGTACTCCTGGAGTGTAGCCATTGCTCCAGTGCAGAGAAGTGCAGAAGCTAATTTACACACATCAAACTCCCACAAGCAACAATGAAACGATTGGTTGGATAATGTGATTTTGTGATACTGGTCAAAGGGTGAATATCAACCAGGACCTCAGGAAATCTCCCCTACTCTTCTCCCAATTGTGACATGTCCCACGTTACCAGGGCAGATGGAGTTAAATGTCTCATAAGTAACCAAAAGAGAAAATGCTGGAAAATCTCAGCAGCATCTGTAAGGAGAGAAAAGAGCTGACGTTTCGAGTCCAGATGACCCTTTGTCAAAGTGAAATGTCGCTTTTCAGAAGACCAAACCTTCAACAGTGCAGCACTCGCTAGGTGCTGCATTGAAGGGTCAGTCTAGATTATGTGCTCAAATCTCTCACCTTTAGGCTACAGTGAGAAGTCTCACAACACCAGGTTAAAGCCCAACAGATTTATTTGGTATCACGAGCTTTTGGAGCGCTGCTCCTTCATCAGGTGAGTGGAGACCTTCAGGCTAAGATCAAGCACCAATTCAAACCCAGAGGTGGAGGTGGCTTAGTGGCATTATCACTGGGCTAGCAATCTAGAGATACAGCATAATACTCCGGGGACCTGGGTTCAAATCCTGCCATTGCAGATGATGAAATTTCAATAACAATCAGGAATTGAAAGTCTAATGATGACTGTGAAGCCATTTTTGGTAAGATACTTGGTAGTGTGGGTGAACAGAGGGACCTGGGTGTCCACGTGCATAGATCCCTGAAAGTTGGCACCCAGGTTGATAGGGTTGTTAAGAAGGCGTACAGTGTGTTAGCTTTTATTGGTAGAGGGATTGAGTTTCAGAGCCAGGAGGTCATGCTGCAACTGTACAAAACTCTGCTGCGGCCGCATTTGGAGTATTGCGTACAGTTCTGGTCGCCGTATTATAGGAAAGATGTGGAAGTGTTGGAAAGGGTGCCGAGGAGATTTGCCAGGATGTTGCCTGGTATGGTGGGAAAATCGTATGAGGAAAGGCTGAGGGGCTTGAGGTTGTTTTCGTTAGAGAGAAGAAGTTTAAGAGGTGACTTAATAGAGGCATACAAGATGATCAGAGGATTAGATAGTGTGGATAGTGAGAGCCTTTTTCCTCGGATGGTGTTGGCTAGCACGAGGGGACATAGCTTTAAATTGAGGGGTGAGAGATATAGGACAGATGTTAGAGGTAGGTTCTTTACTCAGAGAGTAGTAAGGGCGTGGAATGCCCTGCCTGCAGCAGTGGTGGACTCGTCAACGTTGAGAGCGTTCAAGTGGTTATTGGATAAACATATGGATGATATTGGAATAGTGTAGATTAGAGGGGCTTTAGATTGGTTCCACTGGTCGGCGCAACATCGAGGGCCGAAGGGCCTGTACTGCGCTGTAATGTTCTATGTTCTATTTTTGTACAACCCCATCTGATTCACTAATGTCCGTTAGGGAAGGAAATCTGTTGTCCTTACCTGGTCTGGCCTACAAGTGATTCCAGACCCACAGCAATGTGGTTGAATCCTAACTGCCCTCTGAAATGGCCCAGCCAGTGTCGCCCACATCCCATGAATTAATAAAGCAACCTGGGGTGCAATGTCTTTTCTTGTCAGCTTGGATCTTGTATATCGCTCTTGTGGAGACGGTGAATTGGATTCACTAAGAATTTGGTTTTTGGAGCAAGCAAGGAGATGGAGTCAGGTCTGCCCAGTCCACGCTGTACATTGGCTTTGTCACTTCAAGGATGGAATAATTTTTTGTTTAAATCTCTCAAATGAGGCTGAAACCTAAAACCCAAGCAATATTAAATCCGAAATGCACTGGAGATCCAACATGTTCACTGTTGGGCAATAACTCACTACAGTCACTCTGCTGTAGTTAAATGGGAATTTTAAAAAATGTTTCAAAGATTTTTGTATTCAAATTCTCAAATAGCAATTTTTATTTCTCCCTACACAGATGCTGCCTGACCTGCAGTCTATTCCTTCATCTACTCTCCATACTCTCTTCCGCCTTATGGGCGGCACGGTGGCACTGCTGCCTCACAGCGCCAGGGACCTGGGTTCGATTCCCGGCTTGTCTGTTCGGAGTCTGCATGTTCTCCCCGTGTCTGCATGGGTTTTCTCCAGGTGCTCCGGTTTCCTCCCACAGTCGGAAAGACGTGCTGGTTAGGTGCATTGGCCATGTTAAATTCTCCCTCAGTGTACCCGAACAGGAATGTGGCAACTAGGAGATTTCACAGTAACTTCATTGCAGTGTTAATGTAAACCTACTTGTGACTAATAAGTAAACTTTACTTTACTTTTCTTCCATCGGGAATAAGATACAAAAGTCTGAGGTCACGTACCAACCGACTCAAGTACAGTTTCTTCCCTGCTGCCATCAGACTTATGAATGGACTTACCTTGCACTAAGTTGATCTTTCTCTACACCTTAGCTATGATTGTAACACTACATTCTGCACTCTCTCCTTTCTTTCTCTATGAACAGGATACCTTGTCTGCATAGTGTGCAAGAAACAATACTTTTCACTGTAGACTAATACATGTGACAATAATAAATCAAATCAAATCAAATAGGGATCTTTTTTCCACTTTTGACAGCCAGTGTCAGTTTCAAACACCCCTACATCAGTCACAGATAGCATAGTCCCAGTGCTTCCTCTACATTGCTCTGGCAATGCACCAGTGTAGCATTTTCCATTTCCTACAGCAATTTACCTTCTGACCTTTCTGATTGAGATTTGCACTTTGTACCCCAACATGGGAAGTTTAGTGTTGGTCCAAGTGTCAACTAAGAGCTGCCCAATATACACTTCACTTTGCACCTTCATAAATCATTATAGAGAAAGGAACCTTTCCTCTCATCAGTCTGGTCTGGAGTTAAACACAGGGAGGGTGGTGGATGTCTAGAATTCACTGCCCAAGTTTGCCCTGTGGAGGCAGAGACCCTAAACCCTTTTTAAAAAGTACCTGGATCTGCACCTTAAGTGCTGTAAGGCTATGGGCCAGGTGCAGGAAGGTGGGATTAGAAAGGGCACCTCAGTGTCCTGGGGCTGGCATGGACAAGATGGGCTGAATGCACTCCTTCTGTGCTGAAACTTCTCTATGGTTGTGGGGTTGGAGGACAATCTACTCACTCATTCCCCTGAAAAATCTAAAACATATTTTATTGAGTGGAGATTTAATAGACGTAAATTGTACATATACATATAGCAACATCATGATATCGGGAATCAAAACCATCATTTACATCCCCATAAAAGTTTTATTTTGGCTGGAAACCCCACGTATTGGCTGCAGGATAAGATTAGTCCCTTTGTCGAGCTCCCTTCTGTCAGCTCAACACACAATGAAGTTATGTTTTGCTATTCAAGCAGTTTCCTTGAAAACATTGGAGAGATGTGTTCTTGTCTACACTTCACAAATTAATCCCATTCGACAGCCATCATGGGGAGGCAGTGCCGTAGTGGTATTGTCACTTGCTAGAAATCCAGAGACTCAGGTTAATGACCTGGGTTTGAATCCTACCATAGCAGATGGTGAAATTTGAATTCAATAAAAAGTGTCTGGAATTAAAAGTCTAAGGATGATCATAAAAACCCATCTGGTTCACTAATGTCCTTGAGGGAAGGAAACCTGCTGTCCTTATCCGGTCTGAGTTACATGTGACTTTTTTAATGCATTCGTGGGACATGGGCGTCACTGGCTGGCCAGCATTTATTGCCCATCCCTAGTTGCCCTTGAGAAGGTGGCAGTGAGCTGCCCTCTTGAATCGCCGCAGTCCATAACAAGGTGGAATTTTCCTGTCCCGCCCGCCACGGGAATCGTAGCGGGCAGGGGCTAATCATGCAAAGGTCCAGTGACCTTGGGGCGGGATTTTCCGGCCATGCTCACCCCAAGGCCAGAAAACCCCGCCCACAATGTGGAAACTCTCAAATGCCCTCAGTGATGGGCAATAAATGCAGCGGCGCCTGGCTCCTTTAAGAAGTGATCGTCTGAAAGGGTCACGTAACCCAGTCTGACCAATCAGGAACTGAGGTGGGGGCTTCACTCCAACTTGTCTGGGCTTGTCCCAGCAGTTAGATCCTAGAGTCATGTCTGGAAGCATCGAATCTAAATCACCCGGCAAATAGTTACTGTTCATTAATGAACAGCTATAGTTTGTTCTTAACTGGCAGAGCCAAGTTACTATAATTACCAAAATAATTGATTCATGTATCAATGTGTATAAAATAGCTTTATAAATAGAGAAATGGAGTACAAAAGCAAGCAAGTCCATGAATCTTTATTAAATCTCTGTTTAATTCCCAACTGGTGTCTTGTGTTGAACTCAGGGAACCACTCTTTAGGATGGAGGTGAAGGCAGCAGAGAAAATTCAGTAAAGGTTTATGAGAATGGTCCCCAGGAATCATAGAATCATAGAAACCCTACAGTGCAGAAGGAGGCCATTCGGCCCATCGAGTCTGCACCGACCACAATCCCACCCAGGCCCTACCCCCACATATTTACCCGCTAATCCCTCTAACCTACACATCCCAGGACTCGAAGGGGCAATTTTTAACCTGGCCAATCAACCTAACCCGCACATCTTTGGACTGTGGGAGGAAACCGGAGCACCCGGAGGAAACCCACGCAGACACGAGGAGAATGTGCAAACTCCACACAGACAGTGACCCGAGCCGGGAATCGAACCCGGGACCCTGGAGCTGCGAACGAGGAACGAGGAACGAGGGACTTCAGTTATGTGGATAGATTGGAGAAGTTGGGATTGTTCTCCTTGGAGAAGATTAAAAGGAGATTTGATAGAGGTGTTCAAAATCTAGTTTGGGCAGGGTGAACAGAGAGAAACCTTCTCCATTGGCAGAAAGGTGGGGAACCGGGGGGTGGGGGGAGGGGGGGGGGGCACTGATTTAAGGTGATTGGCAAAAGCACTGACAGCAACATGAAGAAAAGCGTGGTTTATGCAGCGGGTAGTTAGAAGGCACTGCCCGGAAGCATGGCAGAAGCAAACATGGACCTCAAAAGGGAATTGGATTAACGATGAAGGCTCTGGGGCAGCGAGGCTGGCTGAATTTCTCTTGCAGAGAACCAGTGTGGACATGGGCTCCTTCTGTGCTGAACCTATTTTATGATCCTTCATATAGCACAGCTAATGCAACCAGGGTATTTTGAATCTTACTGGAAAGAACATTGCCTAATCACTAAGAATACTATATTTTATTCAAACCTAGTTCATGCCAGATTTTGTATATCCATTTCCAATACAGCAAGCATTAACTAAGATTAAAATAAAAGGAAAATACTCTGGATCCTGGAAATCTGAAATAAAAACAGAAAATACTCAGTCCTTTGGAGAAGAGCCATACAGACTCGAACCGTTCATTTTGTTTTTCTCTCTCCACAGATGCTGCCAGACGTGCTGAGTTTTTCTGTGGCACAGTGGTTAGCACTGCTGCCTCACAGTGCCAAGGACCTGGGCTCGATCCCTGGCTTGGGTCACTGTCTGTCTACATGTTGTCTGCGTGGGTTTCTTCCGAGTGCTCCAGTTTCCTTCCACTGTCTGAAAAATGTGCTGGTTAGGGTGCATTGGCCATGCTAAATTCTCCCTCAGTGTAACCCGAACAGGCCCTGGAGTGTGGCGACTAGGGGATTTTCACAGTAACTTCATTGCAGTGTTAATGTAAGCCTACTTGTGACACTAACAAATAAACTTTTCCAGCATTTTCTGTTTTTATACTAGCCAATATTAACTCTATTAATAAGAAACTTTATCAGGGCACCAGTTCCTCCCATTCCTTTTAACCCTTGACTGATTAGGAGGCATTGGGTGGGATTTTCCACCCCATCCCACCAGAGGGATCTTCCAGTCCCTCTAAAGAAGAGCCCCTGCCCCCCCCCCCCCCACGTGATGGGCTTCACATGGCCAGCTGGCAATTCAAATGAGCATTGACTTTGGTGGGACTGGGGCGGGGTGGTGGGGTGCGCCAGGGTGCAGAAAATCCCAGCTGTGAATTAAAAGTTGAATTATACGTGTCAATTAAAATATTTCAACTGTCTATTGGCTTACACTGTTAGCTTTCACTTTGTGCTCCCTTCTCCCAACATTTCGGAACGTGGAAAAATAATCCACTGCTACCTCCAAAACTCATGGTCAGTGCGCAAATAGTTTATTATTAGAAATACAGACGTGGCTGACCTTAAAGCTCTTTGAAGGAGTGGGCACAAGGGACAGTATTCTCTTGAGTGCTTTTATTATAGAGAGAAGCTTAAATAAATGGCCATTGTTAGCATCACTCCTAAAACCTGGTCCACCCTGGAGATTGCTCGTGCTTTGACTGCTGAGTAAGCAGTGACAATATATTTTGTATGGCAAAGACCAATGGTTGGTTGTTCCTTAGTTTTTCAATTCTTCCCCCCCAAAATATGAAATGCCTCCTGCCCACTCGCCTTATTTTGCTTTTTATACAATTAAATGTCTCTTTTTATTCATTCATGGGAGTCGCTGGCTGGGCCAGCATTTATTGCCCATCCCTAGTTGCCCGAGGGCAGTTGTGGATAAACCACATTGCTGTGGCTCCGTAGCCAGATGTGGGCCAGACCCGGCAAGGATGGCAAATTTCCTTCCCTAAAGGGACGTTAATGAACCAGATGGGTTTTTCCGACAATCGGCAATGGTTTCATGGTCATCAGTACATTCTTAATTCCAGATATTTTTTATTGAGCTCAACTTCCACCCTCTGCCGTGGTGGGATTCGAACCTGGGTCCCCAGGACATTAGCTGAGTTTCTGGATTAATAAGTTAGCGATAATACCACTGGGCCATCACCTCCTGAAGTAAAGTGAAATAGAAATCAAGGTTCATCGCCTCCTTTCTTGTCCCCAATCACATTTGACAAAGTAACTTAAAGCAAGCTGGTACTTAAATTCCAAAATTTAAAGTTAATGTTTATTTAAGAGTGTCACAAGTAGGCTTACCTTAACACTGCAATGGAGTTACTGTGAAAATCCCTGAGTCGCCACATTCTGGCGCCTGTTTGGGTACACTGAGGGAGAATTTTTAGCATGGCCAATCCACCGAACCAGCACGTCTTTTGGACTGTGGGAGGAAACCGGAGCACCCGGAAGAAACCCACGCAGACACGGGGAGAATGTGCAAACTCCGGGCGGCATGGTAGCACAGTGGTTAGCACTGCTGCTTCACAGATCCAGGGTCCCGGGTTCGATTCCTGGCTCGGGTCACTGTCTGTGTGGAATTTGCACATTCTCCTCGTGTCTGCGTGGGTTTCCTCCGGGTGCTCCGGTTTCCTCCCACAGTTCAAAGATGTGCGGGTTAGGTTGATTGGCCAGGTTAAAAATTGCCCCTGAGAGTCCTGAGATGCGTAGGTTAGCGGGATTAGCGGGTAAATATATGGGGGTAGGGCCTGGGTGGGATTGTGGTTGGTGCAGACTCGAAGGGCCGAATGGCCTCCTTCTGCACTGTAGGGTTTCTATGATTTCTATGATTTCTCCCCACAGACCGTCACCCCAGGCGAGAATTGAACCCTGGCGCTGTGAAGCAGCAGTGCCAATCACTCACAGCGCCTGTAAAATACGGTTTGTTAGGAATAAATCGATGCTCAGCACCGGCATCACAAGAAATCCTTTCTTGAAGGTTTTTGGGAAAATATTTTGCAGTTTGTGGAGCGGAGAATTAACGGGAAGCAACCTGCGACAAAATTAAAAATAAAATCCAACATTGTTTCGGCACTTCAGAAGATTAACATGAGGAGGTTATAGACCTTTGAAAGCACACAGGACATTGCCAGCTGCCCAAGGAGTTGAGTGAGCTGTCTCTGCCGCCACAATCAATACCAGTTAACTGCCTTTCATGTGATCGGCACTTCCTGGAAAAGCCCAATATCAAATGAAACTATTTACTGAGCAAATAGTTTTGCAGGCAGATTTGGAGGTGGAGTGTATTTTAAGGTGAAAGGAAAAAATATTCCATCTGTTGGCCTTTATTTACTGTCAAAATTCCCTCCCCATATGTAAGTGTTTCCATTTCCTGACCTCGATAAACTCACAAATTTTAAAATAATCAATGGAGGTGGAAACAGGAACACCTCAGCGCTTGGTGAATGTGTCTCTATAGTAGGTCCACGCAAAAACTGGGAACTCTTACTTACAACAGAAAATTCTTCCACTTTGATTAACGTGCCCGAACAGGATCAACGTCCTGGCAAGGATTATCAGCGACAAATTTGCCTGCCTCCAGTTCTGAAGGTTTCCCTGGTGTGTGTAGGCCAGAAGCGATGCATCATGATCACAAATAGCATGTCGGGACAAGGTGAGCCTCTCAGAGCACTGCTAATCCCAAGGATGACACCAAACGTTAATGTAACCGTCGCGTTTAATGGAATGTTAGTCTTTATTCCAAGGGCGGACGACATTCAAAAACGAGGAAGAGATGCTCCATTTCCACAGGAATCTTGGTCTTACCTCATCTGGAGCACCGAGTTCAAGTTCCAAACCTCAGGGGAAAGAGACCTTGCGGAAGGAGTACAGCGTAGACTCACCCAAATGATATCAGGGCTGAGAGAGTTAAATTTTCAGGACAGGCTGCGTAAAGGTGGCTTGTATTCTTTTTTTAAATTCATTCGTGGGACATGGGTGTCGCTGGCTAGGCCAGCATTTATTGCCCATCCCTAGTTGCCCTTGAGAAGGTGGTGGTGAGCTGCCTTCCTGAATCGCTGCAGTCCACGTGTGTGAGTTGACCCACAATGCCATTAGGGAGGGAATTCCAGGATTTTGACCCAAAGGAACGGCGATATATTTCCAAGTCAGAAATGTTGAGTGGCTTGGAGGGGAACTTGCAGGTGATGGTGTTCCCATTTCTCTGCTGCCCTTGTCCCAGGGGTTTGGACAGATGAGGGGGTGATCTAATTAAGAATTTTACTTCAGGTAGATGCAAAGAAACTAGTAAAGTTTACTTATTAGTGTCGCAAGTGTGCCTTACATTAACACTGCAGTGAAGTTACTGTGAAAATCCCCTAGTCGCCACACTCCGGCGCCTGTTCGGGTACCTTTGGTGGGGAAGCTTCCAGAACGAGGATGTTTTATCTTAAAAGTAGAATAAGACCATTTCAGAGTGAAATCATAGAATCCCTACAGTGCAGAAGAAGGCCATTCAGCCCGTCAAGTCTGCACTGACCACAATCTCATGCAGGTCCTATTCCCGCAACCCCATATATTTACCCTGCTAACCCCCATGACACTAGGATCAATTTAGCATGGCCAATCAATCTAACCCGCACACCTTGGGACTGTGGGAGGAAACCGGAGCACCCGGAGGAAACCCACGCAGACACGGGGAGAACGTGCAAACTCCACAGAGACAGTCACCCGAGGCCGGAATTGAACCCGGGTCCCTGGCGCTGTGAGGCAGCTGTGCCACTATGCCGCCCAAATCAAGAAGCGTATTAAATGCAAAGGACAGCACAAATCTGCAACTCGCAACCAACCGCTCCTCCCCCCACCCCCAACTGTCCTGACCCCTGCCTCCCAGAAAGCTGTGGATGCTGAATAAATTGCAATTTTCAATGGCTGAGATCAGTAGATTTAAATTGGATATTGGATTGGCTAATATCTATCCTTCAAATAATTGCCTCTTTAGGAACCTTCCTGCCCATAAGTTGGCTGCTGTATTTCTATTTTCACGCTACTATTAAGGAAAGATACAATTTTAAGCTTTTGTCTCGGCCATAGTCATGTCAAGGAAGGAGTAACAAACAGCCACCCCCACAGTTTCCCCGACTGCTCCAACGATTAATAGTTTCGTAAGGCTTTGGTGATAGGTAATCATAATCATATATCTGAACCCCTTTGCATAGAACCAGACTTCCAATCGTTAGCCAGTTTGGGAAAGACCAGATTTGTGCCAGATAGAGCCATCAACCACATCTTCAGCTATTGTGAGGTGAAATCTTTTTGCGACATTCAAAGATTATGCTGTAGTTGTACGAAGAGTGTCACTCAGGAAAGGTCCCATTCCAGAGACTTAAGACATAGTCTAGGCTGACACTTCAGTGCAGCACTGAGGGAGTGCAGCACCTCAGGGAGCACTGCAGCTTTGAAGATGCCATCTTTTGGATGAGATGTTTAATCAAGGCCCTTTCAGGATCCCGTGGCCACTGTACAAAGAACAGTATGGGAACTGTCCCCAGTGTCCTGGCTAATATCTATCCTTCAAATAATTGTCTCTTAAGGAACCTTCCTGCCCACAAATTGGCTGCTGTATTTCTTACATTGCAACAGTGACTACATTTCAATAGCAACGTAGGTCTCCCAGGATGGTCAACACAGGGCATTAAGATATGAATTTCTTTAGCACCACTTGATGATTGTTCATCATCTTTACCCAGAAGGTCCAGGCTAAAAAATTCACATGGTATTGGATCACGGCAAATTTGGGAGGATAAATATTTAGCACAATACAGATGGCAGGACAGGTGACGTGTTGTGGCTGTAGCATGTGGGAGCTCCTGGATGCCACTGCGATCCATGGCAACCATATCCAGAACCGCTGTCTACATTAGCTCAGATTAAAACAAAGATCCCAATATCTAGGATCAATTATGCTTCTGTATTCTCAGCATGTGGGCTGCCTAGTAGACAAATTGACACCGTAAACGAGAGTTGAATTTTAAACATATCTTTCAAGTTTAAAAGTTTTGAAGTTTATTTCTTAGAGTCACAAGTAGGCTTACATTAACACTGCAATGAAGTTACTGTGAAAATCCCCTAGTCGCCACATTCCAGCACCTGTTCGGGTACACTGAGGGAGAATTTATCACAGCCAACGTACCCTAACCAGCACGTCTTTCAGAGTGGGGGATTGATGCGCGATCAATAAGGCGAAAGACTACCGATATGCCAATACAAGTGTAGGCTTTTATTCACAACAGAATCAGGAGCAGATCCCAACAAATAACCGTCCTGGACTGAACAAGGGGGAGGAGACAGCCACCTTTATACTAGGTGCCAAGGGGAGGAACCAAACTGGAAGGGGATGTGTCCAGGTATGACAAGCACACACAACGGTGGTCCATATAGGACAAAGGCACAACTGAGGTCCACCACATTCACCCCTTCCTTTAAAAAAACGACACGGGGGTGAAGCGGAAACAATATTACAAGTCCAGACGAACCGATGGCTTGATCCGCCGTCGCGATCGTCGTAGTGCAGGTCGCAGAGTCGTCCGAGCAGGGAGCGATGTCGGCCCAGGCTCCGGCGTCGAGAGAAGGCGCCAGATGGTGTGAAGCGGACCGATCCGTCGTCCCGTCCAGTCGTCGGGTACTGCGTGGCGACGGCTCCGGCGACTCAAGCGAGCTGTACACAGGGGCGAGAGGAGTGAGCAGTGGCCCTGGTGGCGTATGGGGAACAGTGGGAACCGGAGCTAGGGGGTGGGGGGCCGCAACAGGCTCTGGGCGCACTACATTGGGGACAGGGACTGAGGGAGGAAGAGGCGCAGCAAACTCCGACTGGACAACACCAGGGACCGTGGGGCGGAAGGACGTGGTGACCTCAGGGGCACCCGCGGGTGCCAAGTCACGGACAGAAACCGTGTCCTCCCGCCCATCAGGGTACACTACGTAAGCGTATTGAGGATTAGTGTGGAGCAATTGGACCTCCTCGACCAAGGGATCTGCCTTATGGGTCCGGACATGCTTCCGAAGCAGGACGGGCCCCGGGGACATCAGCCAATCCGGGAGCGAAGTACCCGAGGAGGACTTCCTGGGAAACGAAAACATCCGCTCGTGAGGGGTCGTATTGGTCGCTGTGCACAAGAGTGACCTAATGGAATGTAATGCATCCGGAAGGACGTCTTGCCAACGGCTGACTGGAAGGCCCCTAGACCGTAACACTAATAGAACGGCCTTCCAGACGGTTGCGTTCTCCCGCTCTACTTGACCATTTCCCCTGGGGTTATAGCGAGTGGTGCGGCTGGAGGCAACGCCTTTGGCGAGCAGGTACTGCCTCAGCTCGTCACTCATGAAGGAGGACTCACGATCGCTATGAACATAGGCTGGGAAGCCGAACAGGGTGAAGATAGTGTTCAGGGTCCGAATCATTGTAGCCGTGGTCATGTCCGAGCAGGGGAAGGCAAAAGGGAAACGTGAGTATTCATCAATGATATTCAGGAAATAAACATTGTGGTTAGAGGAGGGGAGGGGGCCTTTAAAATCAATGCTAAGGCGCTCAAACGCGCGAGTGGCCTTTACAAGGTGCGCCCCACCTGGCCGGTAGAACTGCGGTTTGCACTCTGCGCAGACCCTGCATTGCCTGGTAATCGTCTGGACTTCCTCGAGGGAGAAGGGCAGGTTACGGGACTTGACAAAATGGAAAAGTCTGGTGACACCCGGATGACAGAGGTCGTTATGGAGGGACTGTAGCTGGTCGAGTTGGGCGCTGGCACCTGATTCACGGGACAGGGCATCTGGGGGCTCATTGAGCTTCCCGGGCCGGTACATGATGTCATATCTGTAGGTGGAGAGCTCAATCCTCCACCGCAAGATCTTGTCATTCTTAATCTTGCCCTTTTGCCTGGTGTTAAACAGGAAGGCAACTGACCGCTGGTCCGTAATTAAGGTGAATCGTTGGCCCGCAAGATAATGTCGCCAGTGCCGGACGGCTTCCACGATGGCCTGGGCCTCCTTCTCGACCGAGGAGTGTCGAATCTCAGGGCCTTGTAAGGTCCGGGAAAAGAAGGCCACCGGACGGCCCCTCTGGTTAAGGGTGGCGGCTAGGGCAAAGTCAGACGCATCACTTTCCACTTGGAATGGGATGGATTCATCCACAGCATGCATCGCGGCCTTCGCGATGTCCGCTTTGATGTCGTCGAAGGCCCGACGGGCCTCCTCCGCCAGGGGAAAAGAGGTCGATTTTAGGAGTGGACGGGCTTTATCCGCGTAACGGGGAACCCACTGGGCATAATAGGAGAAGAAGCCCAGGCATCTCCTCAGTGCTTTGAGGGTAGTAGGAAGGGGAAGCTGCATAAGGGGACGCATACGGGCTGGGTCGGGGCCAAGGACACCATTTTCTATCACGTACCCAAGGATGGCGAGGCGGCATGTCCGGAAAACACACTTCGCCTCATTATATGTGAGGTTCAGGAGAGTGGCCGTACGAAGGAATTTTTGTAGGTTGGCATCATGATCCTGCAGGTCATGGCCGCAGATGGTGACGTTATCCAGATACGGGAAAGTGGCCCGTAGCCCGTGCTGGTCTACCATTTGATCCATGGCCCGCTGGAAGACTGAGACCCCATTGGTGACACCAAAGGGGACTCGGAGGAACTGGTAGAGGCGGCCATCCACCTCAAAGGCAGTATATGGGCAATCCTCCGAGCGGATAGGGAGCTGGTGGTAAGCCGATTTCAAATCGATCATCGAGAAAACCCTATAGTGCGCGATGCGGTTGACCATGTCCGCGATACGGGGAAGAGGGTACGCATCTAGTTGGGTATACCTGTTTATGGTCTGGCTGTAGTTAATCACCATGTGGTGTTTCTCCCCCAATTTAACTACGACCACTTGCGCCCTCCAGGGGCTGGTGCTGGCCTGGATAATCCCTTCCCGGAGCAACCGTTGTACCTCGGACCGAATGAAGGCACGGCCATCCGCACTATAGTGCCTACTCTTGGTGGCTATAGGCCTACAATCCGGGGTGAGGTTATCAAATAAGGGGGGGGTGATCTTGAGGGTCGAGAGACTGCAGGTGGTGCGCGAGGGGCGCTGCCGTGACGGCGCCTTGCAGACGGAGAGCGGGGGATAAGGGCCATCATACTGCAGGGTGACGCTCCTATGATGGGTGAGGAAATCTAACCCCAGCAGTACAGCTGCGCAGAGTCGCGGCAGCACGAGGAGCCGAAAACGCTTGTAGACTGTGCCCTGTACCATCAGCGTCACCAAGCAGCACCCGAGGACCTCCACCGAGTGGGAATTCGAGGCCATGGAGATGGTCTGGCTCCAGGGTCGCACGGGAAGGGCATATTGATGCACTGTGCGAGGGTGTATAAAACTTTCTGTGCTCCCACAGTCGAACAGGCAGTTTTCTGCATGACCATTGACCTTGATCTCCATTATTGACTTGGAGAGTTGATGAGGCTGCGACTGGTCCAGGCAAATCGATGCCACCATCGAATCAAAGAAGAATCCGTCTTCGTCGCCGTCTGATGACGTCATGGATAAAGCTTCCTGCTCAGCGCGTCTTGATGCCAGTCTCAAAGATGGCGATTCCCACGCTTCCGGTGACCACATCAAAGATGGCGATTCCCGCGCTTCCGGTGACCGCATCAAAGATGGCGATCCCTGCACTTCCGGTGACCGCATTAAAGATGGCGATTCGCGCGCAGCCACCGCCTGCATTAAAGATGGCTGCGCCCGCGGAACACACGTGGCACCACGAGGCTTCGGAAGCGGCTTTGCCCGGCAGACTTTAGCGAAGTGGCCTAGCTTACCGCATCCGGAGCAAATCGCGTCCTTCGCCGGGCAGCGACGCCTAGAGTGCTTGGGTAGGCCGCAAAAGTAACATTTGGGCTCCGCCGGAACAGCCGTCGCGGTGGAGCCGTCGGTAGAACGGGATGCAAGGTAAGACCCGAGATTGTGAGAGGCTGCTTCTAACGTTTCAGCCATCGTGGCTGTTCTTCGGAGATCTAGGTCATCTTATTCCAGCAGGCGCTGCTGGATGTATGTAGACTCAATGCCCGCAACGTAGGCGTCGCGGATCAGGTCCTCCATGTTCTGAGCTGCTGTAACAGCCTTACAGTCACAAGCTCGAGCTAGGACCCGCAGGGCGCGCAGAAATTGGGCGCACGATTCTCCTGGCTGCTGCTTGGGGGTAGTTAGGAGATGTCTGGCGTAAACCACGTTAGGGCTCTTTCGGAACTGCCCTTTTAGGAGTCCGATAGCGTCCGCGTATGTAGCAGTGTCCCGGAAGATTCCATAGACAGCTTCGCTTACCCGGGCGCGGAGCAAGTGGAGTTTAGCGTCGTTGGTGTCGATGGCCGTAGCGGTGTCGACGAATGCTTCGAAGCAGTCCAGCCTATGATCGAATTTATCAGAGGCTCCAAACTCTTGACGGTCTAATGCTAACTTGTCGGGTTTTAGAAACTGCTCCATGCTGGTCAACTGTTGTGAATAAAATTGATGCGCTATCAATAAGGCGAAAGACTACCGATATGCCAATACAAGTGTAGGCTTTTATTCACAACAGAATCAGGAGCAGATCCCAACAAATAACCGTCCTGGACTGAACAAGGGGGAGGAGACAGCCACCTTTATAAGAGGTGCCGAGGGGAGGAACCAAACTGGAAGGGGATGTGTCCAGGTATGACAAGCACACACAACGGTGGTCCATTTAGGACAAAGGCACAACTGAGGTCCACCACAGGGATGAAACCGGAGCACCCAGAAGAAACCTACGCAGACACGGGGAGCACGTGCAAACTCCACACAGACGGTGATCCAAACTGGGAATCAAACCCGGTGCTTCGAGGCAGCAGTGCTAACCACTGTGCCACCATGCCAAGAAACATGATACAAATACATTTCTTAAAGGCACAATATCATCACAAAGGCTGCAGTATGGATGCACAGTCAGACCATGGCACCATGGTTTATTTATTGGTGTCACAAGTAGGCTTATATTAACACTACAATGAAGTTACTGTGAAAATCCCCCAGCCGCCACACTCCGACACCTGTTCAGGTACACTGCATTCTCAGCATGTGGACTGCCAAGCAGACAGATTGGCGCCATAAACCAGAGTTGAATTTTAAACATAACTTTCAAGTTCAAAAGTTTTGAAGTTTATTTATTAGTGTCACAAATAGTCTTACATTAACACGGCAGTGAAGTTACTATGAAAATCCCCTAGTCGCCAATTTTGGTGACTATTCAGGCACAATGAGGGAGAATTTAGCATGGCCAATGCAACTGCAATCACCAGGGAAATGGTACTGAACATATTGCTGGTTGACAAATCCTCAGGTCCTGATGGACTTCATCCATAGAACCATAGAAAATTACAGCTCAGAAACAGGCCTTTTGGCCCTTCTTGTCTGTGCCGAACCATTTTATGCCTAGTCCCACTGACCTGCACTTGGACCATATCCCTCCACACCCCTCTCATCCATGAACCCGTCCAAGTTTTTCTTAAATGTTAAAAGTGACCCCGCATTTACCACTTTATCCGGAAGCTCATTTCACACTCCCACCACTCTCTGCGTGAAGAAGCCCCCCCTAATATTCCCTTTAAACTTTTCTCCTTTCACCCTTAACCCATGCCCTCTGGTTTTTTCCTCCCCTAGCCTCAGCGGAAAAAGCCTGCTTGCATTCACTCCATCTATACCCATCAAAATCTTATACACCTCTATCAAATCTCCCCTCAATCTTCTACGCTCCAGAGAATAAAGTCCCAACCTATTCAGTCTCTCTCTGTAACTCAGCTTCTCAAGTCCCGGCAACATCCTTGTGAACCTTCTCTGCACTCTTTCAATCTTATTTACATCCTTCCTGTAACTAGGTGACCAAAACTGTACACAATACTCCAAATTCGGCCTCACCAATGCCTTATATAACCTTACCATAACCTCCAAAGATCTGAAAAGAAGTGGTTAGTGAGATAGTCGATGCATTGATTTGAATTTTCCAAATTCCTTTGATTCAGGGAAGGTTCCATTAGATTGGAAAATAACAAATGTAATTCCTTTATTCAAAAAGGAAGGGAGACAGAAAGTAGGAAACTGCAGGCCAGTTAGCTTAACATCTGTCATAGGGGAGATACCAGGAGCTATCATTAAATATGCCATGGCAAAGCACTTAGAAAAACTCAAGATAATCAGGCAGAATTAACATGGTTTTGTGACCAATTTATTGGAATAACATGTGCTGTGGATAAAGCGGAACTGGTGGATGCACTGTACTTAGATTTCCAGATGGCATTTGACAATGTGCCACATCAAAGATTATTGTGGAAAATAAAAGCACGTGATATAGGGGGTAACAGATTGGCATGGATAGAAGATTGGTTAGCTAAGAGGAAGCAGAGAGTAGGCATAAATGGGTCATTTTCTGTTTGGCAAAATGTAACGTGGTCTACTGTAGGGATCAGTGCTGGGGCCTCAACTTTTTACAATTGATATAAATGGCTTGTTTGAAGGTACGGTTGTTAAATTTGCTGACAACACAAAGATAGGTAGGAAAATAAGTGTGAAGAGGACACAAGGAGGCTACAAAGGGATATGGATAGATTAAGTGAATGCGGAAAGATCTGGCAAATGGAATATAATGTGGGAAATTGTGAAATTGTCCACTTTGGCAGGAAATTCTTTTAAAAAAAGCATCCAAATGGTGAGAGATTGAAGAAATCTGAGATGCAGCGGGATCTGAGAGAAGAGAAAGAATCTAACTTTCGGCCCTTGACATTCAATGGCATTACCATCACTGAATCCCCCACTATCAACACCCTCGGGGTTACCATTGACCAGAAACTGAATGGACCAGCCATATAAATACTGTGGGTACAAGAGCAGGTCAGAGGCTCAGAATCCTGCACTTCCTGATTCCCAAAAGCCTATCCACAATCTACAAGGCACAAGTCAGGAGTGTGATGGAACGTTCTCCACTCACCTGAATGGGTGCAGCTCCAACAACACTCAAGAAGCTTGACACCATTCAGAAAAAGCAGCCCCGCTTGATTAGCATCCCATCCACAGACATTCCCTCCACCATCAACACACAGTGGCAGTAGTGTGTACCAAGGTGCACTGCAGGAACTCATCAAGGCTCCTTAGAGAGCACTCTCCAAACACATGACCACTACCATCTAGAAGGACAAATGCAGCAGGTACATGTGGACACCACCATCTGGACATTCCCCTCCAAGCCACTCATCATCCTGACTCGTCACTGGGTCAAAATCTTGGAACCCCCTAACAACACTGTGGATGCACCCACACCACATGGACTGCAGCAGTTCAAGAAAGCAGCTCGCCACCATCTTCTCAGTGGGATGGGTAATAAATGCTGACCCAGCCTGCGAGGCTAACATCCCATGACTGAATTTAAAATAAAGCTACACAGGGTATTGGTGAGACCACATCTGGATTAGTGTGTGCAGTATTTTTCTCCTTACTTATTGAAGGATGTAAATGCATTGGGAAGCAGTTCAGAGAAGATTTACTAGACTAATTTCCAGGATTGGGCAGGCTGTCTCATGAGGAGAGCTTGGACAAGCTCGGCTTGCATCTGCTGGAGTTTAGAAGAGTGCAAGGCGGCTTGATTGAAACATGTAAGATCCTGAGGGATCTTGATAGGATGGATGTGGAGAGGATGTTTCCTCTTGTGGAGGAGTCTAAAATTTGGGGTCACTGTTTAAAAATCAGGGGCCTCCAATACAAGACAGAAATGAGGAGAATAATTTTCTCTCAGTGGGTCATGAGTCTCTGGAACCTCTTCCTCAGGGGGCAGTGGAAACTGAGTCTTGGAGTTTTTTCAAAAGGTAGATGTAGATAGATTCTTGATAAGCAAAGGGGGTGAAAGGTTATTGGGGGTTCAGCAGGAATGTGGGATTGAGGTTACAATTGGATCAGCCTTGGCTTTATTGAATGGCGGAGCAGGCTCGAGGGGCCAAGTGGCCTATTCCTGTTTCTTATTGCATGTGATGTATGTTCCTATGTAATTTTCTGCAGTGAAACAGGTTCTGTTCAAACTTACTGTCTGTTATAAGCCTCTATTTTACAGTTTTGATACTGCTTCACTCATTCTTTGGAGGTTGTTTCGCTGGATAAAAGCAAATTACTGCAGATGCTGGAATCTGGAACCTAAAGAGGAAGCACTGGAAAATCCCAGCAGGTCTGGCAGCATCTGTGGAGAGAAAAGAGCTGACGTTTCGAGTCCAGATGACCCTTTGTCAAAGCTTTGACATCTGGACTCAAAACGTCAGCTCTTTTAAGGTGTATCATAGAATCCCTACAGTACAGAAAGAGGCCATTCGGCCCATCGAGTCTGCACCGACCACAATCCCACCCACATCCCTATATATTTACCCACTAATCCCTCTAACTTACGCATCTCAGGACACTAAGGGGCAATTTTTAGCATGGCCAATCAACCTAACCCGCACTTCTTTGGACTGTGGGAGGAAACCGGAGCACCCGGAGGAAACCCACGCAGACAATGTGCAAACTCCACACAGACAGTGACCCGAGCCGGGAATCGAACCCAGGACCCTGGAGCTGTGAAGCAGCAGTGCTGACCACTGTGCTACCGTGCCGCCCCGTGGAGATCTATATCAAATCATCATGCTTGGGAAATTGGAGCATAGCCGCTGGCCAGTGTGGCAGATGCCTTAAAGCATTGTCTACTTCGCTCCATAAAGTTCAGAGATTCAGGCAAATGGTATTGTCAGACAGATATTCTGGGGTGTCTTTCGATATGTGGCTCCTCCTCATTAATAACTGGCTGGATTTTGCCAAGGTGTGTTGGCAGCGTGGCAGTCACTGGAGCACGGATTTGATTCTGAATAAAACATGGACATATTCCAGACAAATAACCTCAAACCATCCTCATCCGTGCCCAGTTGTAATCAGCGCATCAGGAGCACAGGAAACCTTTTGCCCTAGAGGAACTGTCATAACAATTTGCTTATGCACAGGATGAAGTGAGCTGGAAATTTCAGTCAGATAAACACTGCAGGTGAGAAATCACTGACAGCTCCAGAATGTCAACACAAGAATACAAGAAGAAGCAGGATAGGAATTCACGCATTTAAAAAAAAAAAAAAAAATTCTTTGGCAGGATTTTCCAGCCCCGCCGCAGCGTGGTTTCCAGCGGCGGGGCTGGAAAATCCCACCCAAAGATGCTGGCAGGATCTTCCAGTCGTGCCAATGTCCATGGCGTTTTGGGTGGCTCATCCCATCCCACCAGTGGGGAACCCGCCGTAGAGAGCAGAAGTTTTAAAGTTTTAAAAGTTTATTTATTACTGTCACAAATATTAAACTAGAAAGAGTGCAGAAAAGATTTACTCGGATGCAACCGGGACTTGTTGGTTTGAGTTATAAGGAAAGGCTGGATAGACTGGGACTTTGTTCCTTGGAGCGTAGGAGGCTTCGGCATGAACTTATAGAGATCACCCTAAGATGATCTAGAGATCACCGTAGGATGATCTTATAGAGGTCTATAATATAATGAGAGACATAGATAAGGTAGATAGTCAACATCTTTTCCCAAAGGTAGGGGAATCTAAAACTAGAGGGCATAGGTTTAAGGTGAGAGGGGAGAGACACAAAAGTGTCCAGAGGGGCAATTTATTTCACACAGAGGGTGGTGAGTGTCTGGAACAAGCTGCCACAGGTAGTAGTAGAGGCGGGTACAATTTTGTCTTTTAAAAGGCGTTTAGACAGTTACATGGGTAAGATGGATATAGAGGGATATGGGCCAAATGTGGGCAATTGGGACTAGCTCAGTGGTAAAAACTGGGCAGCATGGACAAGTTGGGCCGAAGGGCCTGTTTCCATGCTGTAAACCTCTATGACTCTATAAGTAGGCTTCCATTAACACTGCAATGAAGTTACTGTGAAAATCCCTGAGTTGTCACACTCCGGCGCCTGTTCGGGTACCCTGAGGGAGAATTTAGCATGGCCAATGCACCTAACCAGCATGTCTTTCGGATTGTGGGAGAAACCGGAGCAGAAGGTCACACTGGCCTTTCTGGCCCTTTGATTTTGGAGTGTGCCTCAGTAGATTCTTTCCGATTCGCTCAGACCCATTCCCAGATAAGGCTGGAATTCTCCAGCCGCTCACACCAGTGGAATTCTCTGGTCCCACTGCCAGCGCACCCCTTACCATAGCTTACCCGGCAGCATGGGCTGGCTTCAATGGGAATTCACATTGGCGGCAGAGGGACCCAAATAGCCCACCCCCAGCGAATGGTGTGCCACTTCCCACTGCCGAGAAAAGTGCTGAGGGGAGGCCAGAGAATTTCACCCTTAGTCTTGAGGTTATTGGCAGAGTCAGTTATACACCTGAAAATAACTTGAGTAGAGAAGGTGGGATTGCATTGAAACCCATAGAATCCATAGGGCTGAAACGATGCATTCAGCCACCAGGCCCAGGCCAATCTTTACGCTCCACATGACTTCACCCCATTCCTCTTTATCTACTGCCCTATCAGCGTATCTTCCCATTCCTTTCCCCCTTGTGTTTATCTAGCTTCTCGTTGAATGCATCTGTCCTATTTGTCCCTATTGTTTTATTCGTTCATGGGACATGGGCATCCCTGGTGCTGTGAAGCAGCAGTGTAAAACATTGTGTCACTGTGCCTAGGCAGCAATATTGAAATTAACTCTTTTTTCATCCTTCTGAAATGACCACATGCATTACAATAATTTCATACTGTAAAGAGATTTGGGATTGTGTAACTTCAGGTATTGTTTCTGCTTTTTATGAGAACATAAGAACATAAGAACTAGGAGCAGGAGTGGGCCATCTGGCCCCTCGAGCCTGCTCCGCCATTCAATAAGATCATGGCTGATCTTTTCATGGACTCAGCTCCACTTACCTGCCCGCTCACCATAACCCTTCATTCCTTTACTGTTCAAAAATTTATCTATCCTTGCCTTAAAAACATTCAATGAGGTAGCCTCAACTGCTTCACTGGGCAGGGAATTCCACAGATTCACAACCCTTTGTGTGAAGAGTTCCTCCTCAACTCAGTCCGAAATCTGCTTCCCCTTATTTTGAGGCCATGCCCCCTAGTTCTAGTTTCACCTGCCAGTGGAAACAACTTCCCTGCTTCTATCTTATCTATTCCCTTCATAATCTTATAAAATCTCCCCTCATTCTTCTGAATTCCAATGAGTATAGCCCCAGTCTATTCAGTCTCTCCTCATAAGCCAACCCTCTCAACTCTGGAATCAACCTAGTGATTGCAGGGAGACTGAGAGGAAATGGTAACAATGGAAGTGGGAATTGGAATGCCACTTCTCCTGGTTACCATGTCGAGGACATTTATTTCATGCTGCGAATGGGAGTATTATTGATAATTAATCATCGCTCTACAATTTGTAGCATATCCGCAGTGGAACTTGTACATCAAACATCTGCTTTACATACACTCCTCATAGGTCTGCCCGACACACTGATGGCTAATGTCATGACAACAGATCATGGCGCCAAATTATGTATGAACATAACAAGCTTTTAAATTTTGTTTAAGAAAAGGACACACAGTCTGAGACTGCAATGTAACTACTTGCTGGAATTTCTATGTGGATTATACTCAATCCCGAGAAAGACAACGGAATGTCGCATCCTATATTTCAGACAGAGACACTTCAAAGGAAGAGATACAGTGTAAAAGCTGAACTGTAATCGCTAACAAAGATAAGGGAGGCTTATTACCATCTCAGCAGAAACCATCTCCTGTGGGTCATATCCCAGTAAGAAGTTTAACAACACCAGGTTAAAGTCCAACAGGTTTATTTGGTAGCAAAAGCCACAAGAGAGACTTTACCTGCCAATGCAGAGGTACCTCGTGAATAGTTTAAGTTTATTTGTTAGTGTCACAAGTAAGCTTACATTAACACTGCAATGAATTTACCATGAAAATCCCCTAGTTGCCACAGTTGAGTTATATCCCAGACATGTTTGTGTTTTTAAAAAAACAGCTACAACCCTGGT
The DNA here is from genome assembly GCF_964213995.1 of Mustelus asterias. NCBI lineage: Eukaryota > Metazoa > Chordata > Chondrichthyes > Carcharhiniformes > Triakidae > Mustelus > Mustelus asterias. The sequence goes on along the minus strand of NC_135822.1, from coordinate 8,568,307 downwards.
CTTTATTTACTGCTCCAGAGTTCCAGTTCTACAGTGCTGTGAGGATCAAGACCAGTGGCACAGTGGTTAGCACTGCTGCCTCAGAGCGCCAGGTACCCGGGTTCGATTCCCGGCTTGGATCACTGTGCGGAGTCAGTACATCCTCCCTGTGTCGGCACACGTCCGGATGCTCCGGTTTCCTCCCACAGTCCGAAAGATATGGAGGTTAGGCGCATTGGCTGTGCTAAATTCTCTGTCATTGTACCCGAACAGGTGCCCGAGTGTGGCAACTAGGGGATTTTCATGGTAAATTCATTGCAGTGTTAATGTAAGCTTACTTGTGACACTAATAAATAAACTTAAACTATTCACGAGGTACCTCTGCATTGGCAGGTAAAGTCTCTCTGTCTGTCTGTCCCCTTTTCTCTCTCTCTCTTTCCCTGATGACTGGATGCAAGTCAGCAAAGCCACAGTCAAAAAGGAAACAGCACAAAACCTTTCGGCCAACCTTCAGAACCAAGAATCTCCGAATCAACTGCTCAATCGCTGAAGTCAACGCTAACAGAATGACCCAACATAACGTCACAATGTTAGACCATCAACTCCTCATGGCTAAGCCAAAGACTGATTCGTGCATAGAATAGAATCCCTCCAGTGCAGAAGGAGGCCATTCGGCCCATCAAGTCTGCACCAACCACAATCCCACCCAGGCCCTATTCCCGTAACCCCGCATACTTAACCCTGCTAACCCCCTGACACTAGGGGCAATTTAGCTTGGCCAATCCACCTAACCCGCACATCTTTGGACTGTGGGAGAAAACTGGAGCACCCGGAGGAAACCCACGCAGACACGGGGAGAATGTGCAAACTCCTCACAGACAGTGACCTGAGGCCAGAATTCGAACCCGGGCCCCTGGCGCTGTGAGGCAGCAGTGCTAACCAATGTGCCACCGCCCCAATCATCAAGTTTTATTTTTGGACTTACTTCTCATTTCTAATACGTGTGTACGCATGTTGCATTTTACTATTTCCTTCTTGTGCCTTAGTAACTAATAAACTCACTCTTTCTTTAGCTCAAGGGAGCCTGGTTAAATTGGTTCCTTTTCAAAAGATAAATACATTTGGACTGGGGATCGTTATCCACAAGGGAAAGGATCCTTTTTAAATTAACCCGATTCTGACCAACCAAGGGAGTGGAATAAAGAAGGGAAGACAGTTCATCCCTCTTCACCCAGGAGAACAGCAATCTGGGGGTCCCTTGTCCAGAATGATAACAAATTGAGAGGCCTCGCATGAGGACTCGTCGTAACATAGTCTACCTGTGATCAATGAAGATATTCTGAGCCTCAGGTCAGCTGTTTGAAAGCATTATCCGGAGTGGGAGTATACATTTATAGCTATATAATTCCTGCTATATGTTAAGAAGGCAAATGGCATTTTGGCCTTTATTGCAAAGGGGTTAGAGATTACAAATAGGGAGGTTATCATGCAATTGTTGCAATGTTGGTGAGGCCCCACCTGGAATACTGCATACAGTTTTGGGCCCCTTATCTTAAGAAGGATACAGTAACTTTGGAGGCAATCCAAAGGAGATTCACCAGGCTAATTCCTAATGAGAGAGTTGTCCTATCAGAGAGTCTGGGTCTGTATTCCTTGGAGTTTAGAAGAGTGAGAGGTGACCTTATCCTGAGGGGCTTGACAGGGTAGATGGTGAGATGGGTTCACAAGTGGGAGAGTCTCGAACAAGGGGACATGGTTATAAGATAAAGGGTCGGTCATTTAAAACTGAGATGCGTAGAAATTTCCTTCTCGCAGAGGGTGGTGAATCTCTGGAATTCTCTGCCCCAAAGGGTGGTAGAGGCTGGATTATTAGATGTATTTAAAGTGAGGGGGATAAATGTTTGATAGATCGAGGAATATGGTGCAGAAAAGCAGTTGAGGCCGACATAGATCAGCCATGATCATACTGAATGGCGGGGCAGGCTTGAAGGACCTGGTGGCTGACTCATCATAGAATCCCGACAGTGCAGAAGGAGGCCATTCAGCCCATCGAGTCAGCACCGACAACAATCCCACCCAGGCCCTATCCCTGTAACCCCACATAGTTACTCCGCTAACCTATGCATCCCGGGACACTAAGGGGCAATTTTAGCATGGCCAATCAACCTAACCCGCACATCTTTGGACTGTGGGAGGAAACCGGAGCACCCAGAGGAAACCCACCCACGCAGACACGGGGAGAACGTGCAAACTCCACACAGACAGTGGCCCAAGCCGGGAATTGAACCCGGGGGGGCCCTGGAGTTGCGAGGCAGCAGTGCTAACCACTGTGCCACCGTGCTGCCCGTGCCAACTCCTGCTTCTATTCCTTGTGCTCTTGTGTACATTGCAGATAACCAACCAACTAATTGAGGAAAGCACCATTCAATGGTATTTGGTATATACCTATGCTATGGTGAAGGAAGTGACGCGAAGTTGCTCACACAATTGATGGTGAGTCCAGATGTCGCTCATGAGGAACTCTGGTACTTGCTGTTCACAACCCTGCCACAGCAACCTCCGCAAGACGTGCCGGATCATCGACACAGATGCCATCATCTCACGTGAGAACACCATCCACCAGGTACACGGTACATACTCTTGCAACTTGGCCAACGTTGTCTACCTGATACGCTGCAAGAAAGGATGTCCCGAGGCATGGTACATTGGGGAAACTATGCAGACGCTGCGACAACGGATGAATGAACACCGCTCGACAATCACCAGGCAAGACTGTTCTCTTCCTGTTGGGGAGCACTTCAGCGGTCACGGGCATTCGGCCTCTGATATTCGGGTAAGCGTTCTCCAAGGCGGCCTTCGCGACACATGACGGCACAGAGTCGCTGAGCAGAAACTGATAGCCAAGTTCCGCACACACGAGGACGGCCTCAACCGGGATATTGGGTTCATGTCCCACTATTTGTAACCCCCACAGAGTTTCACTGGCTGTCTTGTCTGGAGACAATACACATCTTTTTAGCCTGTCTTGATGCTCTCTCCACTCATGTTGTTTTGTTTCTTAAAGACTTGATTAGTTGTAAGTATTCGCATTCCAACCATTATTCATGTAAATTGAGTCTGTGTCTTTATATGCTCTGTTTGTGAACAGAATTCCCACTCACCTGAAGAAGGGGCTTGGAGCTCCGAAAGCTTGTGTGGCTTTTGCTACCAAATAAACCTGTTGGACTTTAACCTGGTGTTGTTAAACTTCTAACTTGCTGTTCACCCAGCAATATTTATTTAATGGCTGACTATTGACTATTCTACTTGGGAGGGTGGGGATGGTCCTTTTGGGGTCAACATGTCTGATGATGGACGTATGAAGACAAATCAACCCTCTGTAAAAGACTCAGTAATCCAACACTTATCACAGGCGGATCTGCAGTCCTCCAGTGCACAGGTGATGATTGACCCAGTCTAGAGAAATATGGAGGAAGCAAGCATGCCGTTGAGAGCTGTGATTCTTCCCATTTGGCTTCAGATAATCCCGCACAAATTACCTTAACAGGCAGGGCAGGTCCTGGCCGCACAATGTTACCAATCTAGTTTTAGCTGGCCGATGATCCACCCCACTGCAAAGCTGGCTAAACGCTGTAACACGTTGACCTACACTGTTCGGCCATAGACAAGTGTGGCGTGTCTCAAAGATGAGAGAGTGCGCACTCCAGAAAAGGCAGACAGAAACTCTACCAGTTTGGATTCCTCAGTCGCTTGATTTTGGAGACTGCTGCGGGATTTTACAACCTCGCTCGTCCCGAAACCATAAAATCCCTCCCGAGGTCAACGGACCTTCCCATGCTCCCACCAGCCCCCCCACGCCCACTCCTATTCACGTGGCTGGGCGGGGAGGTAAAATTCCAGCCATGGTGATCCATTTCTACATCAGTCAGCGCTTGACAAAAAAAGTTTCAGCAGATGAAGGAGCATTTCCAGTAGAAAGTCATGGACTAACTGTGCCTCACTCCTCACAAACTCAACTGTACTCAATTCTGCTAGGTGTGCAAACATAAAGGCACATGTGATAACTCCCGTGAGTTCCATGGGGAGTCTCTAATTGATCTCCCCGTCGAGCTCGTTGAATACAAAGAACAAAGAACAATACAGCACAAGAACAGGCCCTTCGGCCCTCCAAGCCCGCGCCGCTCCCTGGTCCAACTAGACCATTCTCTTGTATCCCTCCATTCCCACTCCGTTCATGTGGCTATCTAGATAAGTCTTAAACGTTCCCAGTGTGTCCGCCTCCACCACCTCACCTGGCAGCGCATTCCAGGCCCCCACCACCCTCTGTGTAAAATATGTCCCTTGGTAACAGGCAATCGCTGTCCAGGTGGAACTCACCACCTGAGCCCTTTACAGGACCGACACCGGGAAGAACGATTGTCCCAGTTGGGACTTGTGTATGTATACCATGGAGTCGTGGCTTTAATTTATGCTTCACAATAAATACTGTTCCTTTTCAGTCAGGCATCCTGAGTCATTACAGCACACGATTAGCACACAGACTCGGGTCACACCTCAACCTCCTTGGAGTCTGTGAAATGTGATTGGCTGCTCATTTGGGCGGCACGGTGGCACAGTGGGTTAGCGCTGCTGTCTCACAGCGCCAGGAACCCGGGTTCGATTCCCGGCTTGGGTGACTGTCTGTGTGGAGTCTACACGTTCTCCCCGTGTCTGCGTGGTCTTTTTTCGGGTGCTCCTATTTCCTCCCGCAGTCTGAAAGTGGCCATGCTAAATTCTCCCTCGGTGTACCCGCACAGGCACCGGAGTGTGGCGACTAGGGGATTTTTCACAGTAACTTCATTGCAGTGTTAATGTAAGCCTACTTGTGACACTAATAAATAAACTTTTAAATTCCTCAGATATGACCACTTGTCCGTTTGGCCCAGAATTAGTAGGAGCTGGAATTCCCCGCTGTACGCAGGCTGGTGAAACTCTCAGCTCAAGGAGTTAAAAAGATGTAGCCCCCCCCCCCAACTGTGAGCCAATCCAACCGGTCTTTAACAAATTTGTAAACCAAGCACTTGCGGAGGAGGATATCAGTTTGAGTAAAGTTTATTTATGAGTCACAAGTAGGCTTACATTAACACTGCAATGAAGTTACTGTGAAAATCCCCTAGTCGCCACACTCTGGCGCCTGTTCAGGTACACTGAGGGAGAATTTAGCATGGCCAATGCACCCTAACCAGCACCGTGGGAGGAAACCGGAGAACCCGGAGGAAACCCATGCAGACATGGGGCGAACGTGCAGACTCCGTACAGACTGTGACTGAAGCCGGGAATCGAACCCAGGTTCCTGGCGCTGTGAGGCAGCAGCGCTAACCACTGTGCCACCGTGCCGCCTGAGTAATACTGAGGCATCACCAGAAGCAAAGGCAGTCTAGGCCTCCATTCCAACCAACTGATCAACTGATTCCATGGAGTCTGAAGTCGTACTGCACACTCACATAGCACTAACATTAAGGCACCTTCATACTACCTGTGCAGCCAATGCCATAGGTGCTCAGTGGAGCAACAACCTTGATCCTGTGGCTATGTAAACCTCAGCGCAGGTCCTCGCTGTGTATCAGCCGTGTGAACTTACCTTGCCTTAACCAAACTTTCAAGCATTCAACTGTACAATTATTTTAAAGAAAATCATTGAGCATAAAATATTTTTCTCTTCCTCACTCCACCTGTGGTTGAAAGAAGAAATAGGTGACCTTTAAAAATAACTTCCTCTGGTTTTTGCCTGCAGCAAGGGCAAAAACAATTGCAGGAAAAGTCCCACTTGTCAGAACTCCTATCACATCGCAAACACTCTCCTTCATTCATAACATCAACACACACAGCGGGAAGAGGAAAGCATCAACACTGGTCTCTCTCTCCCTCTGCTGTTATACACCTGCTCACTAGGGGGAACTATAGAGCAGCTCCCTGGTTGGCTTCTCTCTTGGAGACCTCTCGCTCTCTGAGGGGTCCAATTGCCACCTCCCCACAATGTTACAGGTGAGGCTGGCACATTGCCACTTGAGGACCCTACAAGGGACAGCACAGTGGTTAGCATCACTGCCTCACAGCTCCAGGGACCCAGGTTCGATTCCTGCCTTGGGTCACTATCTGTGCAGAGTCTGCACGTTTTCCCCGTGTCTGCGTGGGTTTCCTCCGGGTGCTCCGGTTTCTTCCCACAGTCCGAAAGACGTGCTGGTGAGGTGCATTGGCCATGCTAAATTCTCCCTCAGTGTCCCCGAACAGGCACCGAGTGTGTCAACTAGGGGATTTTCACAGTAACTTCATTGCAGTGTTAATGTAAGCCTACTTGTGACACTAATTAATAAACTTTAGAAACTTCACAGCTCCAGGGATCCGGGTTCAATTCCGGCCTTGGGTGACTGTGTGAAGTCCGCACATTCTCCCCTTATCTGCGTGGGTTTCCTCCGGGTGCTCCGGTTTCCTCCCACAGTCCAAAGGTGTGTGGGTCAGGTGGATTGGCCGTGCTAAATTACCCCTTAGTGTCCCAAGATGTGTAGGTTAGTTGGATTATCCGTGGTAAATGTGTGGGATTACGGTGATAGGGTGTGGGGAGAGGGCATGGATATGTTACTCTGTTAGAGAGTCAGTGCAGACCCGGTGGGCCGGATGGCCTCTTCCGCACTGTCGGGATTCTATGATAAGTACCAATCCCTGTAACTATTTGGCAGAACGAGTGCAGCTTGAATAGAAGGTCCTCAAACTGGTCATTTTTCAGCTGCATCCATTCAACATTTCATGAGTTGGTTGAAAGCCAATGCTTCGACAGATTCCAGTGAGATAATAAAGATAATGAATATGTGTGGGATCTGTGGGACAAGGCTCCTGTATCTCGCTATTGACTCTGGCAATGATCTATCTCTTGATGTTTTCTTCAGGAAGGAAATTAATTTGAGATCCAGAAAAGTCTTCTGATAGTTTGTACAGCTGCATGTAAAGGAACTCAGTTCCACAAATCTGATAATATGCTTCTTAAAAAAAAAAGGCTGCCTGGAGTGTACACTGATCTATTATTATACTGACCACAGTTAACAGGAACTAACAAAATCCTTCAGATTGTATTTTCATGAGAACATAAGAACTAGAAGCAGGAGTCGGCAATTCAGCCCTTCCAGACTGTTCCACTATTCAACAAGTCATCGGGCGGAATTTTCCTGTCCCGCCCACCAATCACAGTGGGCGGGGGAGGGGCGGACCATGCAAAGTTCCGTTGACCTCGAATGGGATTTTCCAGCTTTGGAGTAAGCGCAGCTAGGAAATCCCGCCCAAAATGTCTGATTTTCTACTTCAATGGCACAGTGGTTAGCACTGCTGCCTCACAGCGCCAGGGACCCGGGTTCAATTCCCGCCTTTGGTCCATGTCTGTGCCGAGTCTGCACATTCTCCCCGTGTCCGCATGGGCTTCCTCCGGCTGCTCCGGTTTCCTCCCACAGTCCAAAAGATATGCTGGTTAGGGTGCATTGGCCATGCTAAATCCTCCCTCAATGTACCCAAACAGGCACCAGAGTGTGGCGACTGGGAGATTTTCACAGTAACTTCATTACACTGTTAATATAAGGCTACTTGTGACTAATAAATAAACTTTAAAAACCTCAACACAATTTTTCCGCGTTATCCCTTGACATCGCTAATATAGAGGAATCTATCGATCCCCGTCTTGAACATACTCAATTAAAAAGCCCCCACAGCCCTCTGGGGTTGGGAATTCCAAAGTATTCACCACCCACTGAGTGAAGAAATTCCTCCTGATTTCAGTCCTAAGTGGCCTGCCCTCACCCTGAGACTCTGTCCCCTGTTTCTAGACCTCCCCCGGCTGGGGAAGACATCCTTCCTACATCGACCCAGTCGAGCCCTGAAAGAATTTTCCACGTTTGAATGAGATCACCTCTCATTCTTCCAAACTTCAGAGAATAAAGGCCCAGACTACTTAATCTTTTCTCATCGGACAATCCTCCCATCCCAGGAATTAGTTTGGTGAACATTAATTGCACTCCCTTTATGGCAAGTATATATTTCCTTCGGTAAGGAGACCAAAACTGCACACAATACTCCAGGTGTGGCCTCACTAAAGCTTTAGATAATTACAGCAATCACCTATACACCAAAATCCTCATGTAATAAGGGGCAACATACCATTTGCCTTCTTAATCGCCATCACGCAAATTAACATTCCATGATTGCCATGTGGACTCTGTCTACACTTCCCGCTGCCTCGACAAAGCAGCCAGCATAATCAAGGACCCCATGCACCCTGGACGTACTCTCTTCCACCTTCTTCCTTCAGGAAAAAGATACAAAAATCTGAGGTCACGTACCAACCGACTCAAGTACAGCTTCTTCCCTGCTGCCATCAGACTTTTGAATGGATCCACCTTACATGAAGCTGATCTTTCTCTACACCCTAGCTATGATTGTAACACTATATTTTGCACCCTCTCATTTCCTTGGCGCCATGAGGGGGAATTTAGCATGGCCAATCCACCCAACCCACACATCTTTGGGCTGTGGGAGGAAACCCACGCAGATACAGGGAAAATGTGCAAGCTTCACACAGACAACCACCCGAGGCTGGAATTGAAACAGGGTCCCTGGTGCTGTGAGGCAGCAGTGCTAACCACTGTGTCACCGTGCCACCCTTTTCCTTTTAAGGTTTTTGATATGAGTCGTGGAGAGCAACTGATCCAGGGATAATAACACTGCCATGATCCCAGCCGATGTTATTACGAGGTAAGTCAGATCCCAGAATGGAACCTGGTCTGATCATTTTTTCTTGTTAAACTATGGAAGCTAGTTACTGAACAGATTCACAGGAATCTTCTGTTGACTTTTTAGCAAAAGGATAAAACATTTGTAAAAGAAGAAACATTAACTGTGTTACACTTAACAACAAGAAGGTTGGTGAAACTTCAACACAGACACCAAGAGAAACTTATTCAGACTCACACCAGCCTGTTTATCCCAGCAACACTCTTATAGATCCAACATGCCAGTGAAGAGGTGCCACTATTTCCACACCAAAGGTAGGGCTGGTTCAGCTGCAAACAGATTTCTTACCCAGCAGGCTTCTGAACATTGCGGAAGATATCCTTCCACAATCGGTAACCCCCTTGATCCAGATCCAGAACTTTCACTTTAAATTCACTATTACTCTAGGCTCTGCTGCTCTTACCGGCAGCGATTGCTGTGTTTGGAAGGGTTTTTTTAAAAGTAAAGTTTATTTATTAGTCACAAGTAAGGCTTACATTAACACTGCAATGAAATTACTGTGAAATTCCCCTAGTTGCCACACTCTGGCACCTGTTCGGGTCAAGGCACCCTAACCAGCACGTCTTTCAGACTGTGGGAGGAAACCAGAGCACCCGGAGGAAACCCACGCAGATTTGGGGAGAACGTGCAAACTCCACACAGACAGTGACCCAAGCCGGGAATCGAACCCGGGTCCCTGGCGCTGTGATGCCGCAGTGCTAACCACTGTGCTACCGTGCCGCCCATGATTTGGAGGTTAGCATTCAACCTCTTTGGCTGCATTATGAACGCACCTTCCTCGGCCATCAAGTCCCGGGCGGAACTCGAGCCCGGAGCTTCTAGCTCAAATACAACGAGGGAGGCTTACCCTCAAGACCTCCGTCAACCTTGTGACATGACTGTTCTGTACTCTGACGTCCTGTCAGTTGCTTGAATTGCAAGAGATCGCGTTCAACTTTCCAGCTAGCCCTGGCTAGCTCTGGTGTTTAGTAGATTTATGATGGCCTCAATGTGCACAGGTCTGCTTTCTCGGGATCTACCCTGTGACAGGTTCAACCACCTGCTCCATAAATCCTTTCGCTGCACTGTATTATAATGACAGTATTACTTTATAATAAGTTACAGGGTCAGGGACTCAATTTCTGGCTAGTTAAACTGTATAAAACAATTATTGTAAATGTGTTTTCATTTGATGACCTAACCTACTGTCGACAGTAAATTACAAATTGAGAATATGAAAAATTGCATTTCAACAGTTGTTTCATAATTATGTATAATTACCTCACAGTAACAGCCTGTAGATATGATTTTGGTCTATATTAGAAAAGCATAATTTATTTAAATGTTAGAAATGAGACATACTTAAATATTGTGAGTCATATATCACATCATAAAAGATATATTTATCTATTACTTACAGGTGTAGTGAAACCAGTATCCATTAATATATATTAAGTAATTATAAACTAAATGCATAAATATCTCTTATTCTACCAGAAGGCAGCAATTGCTAGCCTGCAAAATCTGGAGATTTATAATGGATTTTGTCGTCATAAAAATGCCCGTTCAAAATTATAACAGGAAGCATTTATACAGAACCTTTAAATTTTTTTATTCATTCAAGGGATATGGAATTGCTGGCAAGGTCAACATTTATTGCCCATCCCCATTTGCTGTTGAACAATTGTTGAACCACTTTCTTGAACAACTGCACTCCACGTGGTGTAGGTACTCCCATTGTGCTGTTAGAAAGGGAGGGTCTAGGATTTAGGATAGTTAAGAAAGGCCACCAATGCCTCTACTTTCTTAGAGGATTAAGGAAATTTGGCATGTCCGCTACAACTCTCACCAACTTTTACATGTGCACCCGTAGGAAGCATTCTTTCTGGTTGTATCATGGCTTGGTATAGCTCCTGCTCTGTCCAAAACCGCAAGAAACTATAAAGGGTCGTGAATCAAACCCAGTCCATCACTCAAACCAGCCTCTCATCCATTGACTCTGTCTACACTTCCCGCTGCCTCGGAAAAACAGCCGGCATAATCAAGGACCCCATGCACCCCGAACATTCTCTCTTCCGTCTTCTTCTGTCGGGAAAAAGATACAAAAGTCTGAGGACACATATTAACCGACTCAAGAACAGCTTCTTCCCTGCTGCCATCAGACTTTTGAATGGACCTACCTTGCATTAAGTTGATCTTTCTCTACACCCTAGCTATGACTGTAACACTACATTCTGCACTCTCTCCTTTCCTTCTCTATATACGGTATGCGTTGTCTGTATAGTGCACAAGAAACAACACTTTTCACTGTATACCAATACATGTGACAATAATAAATCAAATCAAATCAGCAATGAAGAATTAAAGATGTTATATCTCCAAGTATAGATGGTGTGTGAGATGGAGGGAAACTTTCTGCCCTTATCCATTTACATGGTAGTGGTCGTGTGTTTGGGAAGTGCTATTGAAGAAGACTTGGCCAGTTGCTGCAGTGCATTTTGTAGATAGTATACCCTGCAGCAGTGCTGTGCCAGTGGTTAAGGGAAGTGAATGGTTCAGGGTTCCAATCATGCGAGTTGCTCTGTCTTCGATGGTGCAAAGCTTCATGTTGGAGCTGCACACCTTCAGGCAAGTGGAATATATTTTCATCACACTCTTGACTTGTGCCTTGCAGATGATGGCAAAGCTTTAGGGAGTCACAAGGTGAATGACTCACCTTTTCTTCTAACCACAGTATTTAAATGGTTGATCCTGGTCGATTGTAGCCCCTTCAGAGATGTTGATAGTCAGGGATTCAGCAATGGCGATGTCATTGAACATCAAGGGGAAATGATTAGATTCCCTTTTGTTGGGAATGGCCATTGTCTGACACTGGGACTGGAGCCACCTGAGGCCGGACCAGATAAGGTTGGCAGATTTCCTTCCCTGAAGGACATTAGTGAACTAGGTAGGATTTTCATGGAAACCTGGTAACTTTATAGGGCAGGATTCTCCGGTCTCATCTGTGGCGCGTGAGAATGGAAAATTCAGCATTCCAGCCCAAGTTCCACTCACTGTCAGCGGCAATGGAAAATCCCAACCGCAAATGAGGACGGTAGGTTACGGCACTGGCCACCATTACTGTAACTAACATTTCATTCCTTATTTACTTCATTAGTTGTAGGTCGGTTTAGCTCAGTTGGCTGGATGGCTGGTTAGTGATGCAGAGCGACATGAACAGCATGGGTTCAATTCCCGTACCGGCTGAGGTTATTCATGAAGGCCTTCTCAACCTTGCCCCTCACCTGAGATGTGGTGACCCTTACAGTGGTTAGCACTGCTGCCTCACAGTGCCAGGGACCCAGGTTCAATTCCGGCCTCGGGTCACTGTCTGTGTGGAGTTTGCACATTCTCCCCGTGTCTGAGTGGGTTTCCTCCGGGTGCTCCGGTTTCCTCTCAGTGTGCAGTTTACGTGGATTAGGCATGCTAAATTGCCTCTTAGTATCAGGGGGACTTGCTTGGGTAAATGCAAGGGTTTATAGGGATAAGGCCTGGGTGGGATTGTGGTCGGTGCAGTCTGGATGGGCTGAGTCTCCTGCACTGTAGGATTCTATGAAATTCTATGAAACGGAATTCCCCATTGGCCTTGGGCGGGATTTTATGAGCCTCGCCCGAGTGAGGTCGTAAAATACCGGCCAACATCTCACTGGATTTGGAGGTGAGGGAAGACTTGGGCTGGAAAGTGGCTTTGTGGGATCAACAATGTTGCCGTGGGGGGAGAAATATATAATTTCAAAGTAGCAAAGAACCCCGACAAGTACTTTAACACCTAAATAGTGAGCTTTATAGAACCTTAGTTAGGCCGCACTTGAAATATAGTGTTCAATTCTGGTCGCCACACTACAGAAAGATGTGGAGGCTTTGGAGAGGGTACAGAAAAGATTTACCCAGGATGCTGCTTGGTATGGAGGACATTAGCTATGAGGCAAGGTTGAAGAAACTTGGTTTTCTTCTCACTGGAACGACAGAGGTTGAGGGGTGATCTGATAGAAGTCTAGAAGATTATGAGGGGCATGAACAAAGTGGATAGTCAGAAGCTTTTTCCCAGGGTGGGAGAGCCAATTACTAAGGGGCACAGGTTTAAGGTGCGAGGGGCAAGGTTTAAAGGAGATGTACGAGGCAAGTTTCTTACACAGAGGATGGTGGGTGCCTGGAACTCGCTGCTGGGGGAGGTAGTGGAAGCAGATACGATACTGACTTTAAAGGGGCGTCTGGACAAATACATGAATAGGATGGGGAATAGAGGGATACCATCCCCGGAAGGGTCGGGGTTTTAGTTCAGTCGGACAGCATGGTCGGTGCAGGCTTGGAGGGCTGAAGGGCCTGTTCCTGTGCTGTAATTTTCTTTGTTCTTTGTTCTTTGACATAAAAATTTAACAAATGGGGAAACATGGCGAAACTAATTGGGAGAATGGATATGGTGTAAAAATATTTTTTTAAATGGCTGCTCTTGTGGAATTGATTATCGATTATGATTGGCCCCTCATGGACCAATCAGCAATGGCAAAAGCATGACTATCATTTAGCAGCGGAGTCTCTATTCTTCTAAATACACAGTAGAACATACGTTCGATTTTCAACATTGACATTTATTTCATTTTTAATTTTGGGGAAGTGCATTTCATATCAAACTGATGTTAAATGAATTGTTTCTTGATTATTCATGGTTTCTCTACCTGCTGCATCCTAATGGTAAATGTGCTAACCACTGTGCCACCGTGCCGTGAGCCACGACTGCCCCGATTCCAGGGCGGGCATGGCGGTTAAATTCCGGCTGTTGAGTTTGTCAGTCCATTCAGCCTCTCTCCTCCGGACCTGTCACATTTATTACTGTCACAAGTGGGCTGACATTAACACGGCAATGAAGTTACTGTGAAAATCCCCTAGTCGCCACACTCCGGTGCCTGTTCGGGTTACACTGAGGGAGAATTTGGCATGGCCAATGCACCCTAACCAGCGCGTCTTTCGGACTGTGGGAGGAAACCGGAGCACCCGGAGGGAGCCCACCCAGAAGGAAAACAGACAGACTTCATAAAGGTGTGGCAGAAAGTAGGAGGAATGCACGAGAAAGGAAGTGGGAAGGACAGACTTGGAGAAAGAATGAGATAAGAAGCAGTTAGAAGCACTCAGATAGGTACAGGGGCTGAGAGGGACTGCGTTTCGGGACTGAGACAGAGGGGTAAGTGAAGAAAGAAGAACTGAAACAGAAGGAAAGGTAGAAAAATAGAGTTCAAACAATCTGACACATAGAATTTAAAAAGGATGACAAAAGGAAGGCAGTTACATAAATATTACTTGCCAATTAATTTAACTCTATTCCCTACAATAAATATTTTGAAAGGAAAACTATATTTGACTTTTTAAAAGCCTGTGCCGCGGCTAACAGCAGAGTGCGGTGCTGTCACAGAGGCGCATAAAGTGGGTGGAAATTAATGTGGAATGGATATTAATGTCAAATATGTCATCAGGTAAAATCTAGGATGTTGTTATGGAAACAGCATAAAGAGATGATCATTTTGTTCTGTAAACTGTTGGCTGACTATGTAGGAGGATATCATTCCGTCTTACCATAAATATTTAAATTCCTCATGCTCCATTTATTATTTCACGCTATAATAAATAGTCATTTATCCTTGTTAATAAATATTCCAAATTAAATTCTCATCTTATCTTCCTATTAAATTCTGCTGCTCTCCCACCTTGGTGTTGGTATTTCCTATTGATTTACCAGCTTGGATCCCTGATGTTCATATCCTGTGGTACCGAAAGCAGAAAGGAGAGAGGGTCCCCACTGGCTGCAGGGTTTAAGCGGCGCTATTCTAATGTGGCTTTGTGATGTTATCAGGTGACACCAGTTGTCCACCAGCAATGGGGTGCAACCAGAACTGACAACTCCAAGGAAGAGGTCTGCAGGATTACACGGAAGTTGGTACATGAGCAGATTTATGGACCTTAAGTTGCTGAAAAATCCACTGACCGAAACCGTAAGAAGCTACGAAGGGTCGTGAACGTAGCCCAGTCCATCACGCAAACCAGCCTCCCATCTATTGACTCCCCCCACACTTCCCGCTGCCTCGGCAAAGCAGCCAGCATAATCAAGGACCCCACGCACACCAGACGTACTCCCTTCCACCTTCTTCCATTGGGAAAAAGATACAAAAGTCTGAGATCATGTACCAGCCGACTCAAGAACAGCTTCTTCGCTGCTCGCGCTCAGTTGATCTTTCTCTACACCCTAGCTATAACTGTAACACTCCATTCTGCACCCTCGCCTTTCCTTCTCTGTGTACAGTAAGAAGTCTCAGAACACCAGGTTAAAGTCCAACAGGTTTATTTGGTGTCATTGTTTTGTTTTCAGTGTGCTGCTCCTTCATCAGGCGAGTGGAAAGTTGTGTTCACAAACAGGGCATATATAGACAGAGGCGCAATTGCAAGATAATGGTTGGAATGCGCCTTTTTACAGGTATTCAAGTCTTTGCAGGTACAGACAGTGCCAGTGGAGAGAGGGATAATAACAGGTTAAAGAGGTATGAATTGTCTCAAGCCAGGACAGTTAGTAGGATTTTGCAAGCCCAGTCCAAATGGTGGGGGTTACACGTAGTGTGACTAGAACCCAACATCCTGGTTGAGGCCATCCTCATGCGTACGGAACTTGGCTATCAGTTTTTGCTCGGCGATTCTGCATTGTCGTGTGTCGTGAAGGCCGCCTTGGAGAACGCTTACCCAAAAATCAGAGGCTGACTGCCCTTGACTGCTGAAGTGTTCCACAACAGGAAGGGAACATTCCTGCCTGATGATTGTCAAGCGGTGTTCATTCATCCGTTGTCGCAGCGTCTGCATGGTCTCACCAATGAATCATGCCCCGGGACATCCTTTCCTGCAGCGTATCAGGTAGGCAACATTGGCCGAGTCGCAAGAGTATGTACCATGTACCTGGTGGATGGTGTTCTCATCTATGATGATTGTATCCGTATCGATGATCCGGCACATCTTGCAGAGGTTGCTGTAGCAGGGTTGTGTAGTGTCGTGGTCACTGTCCTCCTGAAGGCTGGGTAGTTTGCTGCGGACAATAGTCCATTTGAGGTTGTGTGGTTTTTGAAGGCAAGTAGTGGGTATGTGGGGATGGCCTTGGCGAGATGTTCGTCTTTATTGACGACATGTTGAAGGCTCCGGAGAAGATGTCGTAGCTTCTCTGCTCCGGGGAAGTACTGGACGACGAAGGGTACTCTGTCCACCGTGTCCCGTGTTTGTCTTCTGAGGAGGTCAGTGCGGTTTTTCACTGTGGCGCGTTGGAACTGTAAATCGATGGGTCGAGCGCCATATCCTGTTCTTATGAGGGCATCTTTCAGTGTCTGCAGGTGTCTGTTGCGTTCCTTCTCATTTGAGCAGATCCTGTGTATACGGAGGGCTTGTCCGTAGGGGATGGCTTCTTTAACATGTTTAGGGTGGAAGCTGGAGAAGTGGAGCATCGTGAGGTTATCCGCGGGCTTGCAATACAGTGAAGTGTTGAGGTGACCGTCCTTGATGGAGATGCGTGTGTCCAAGAATGCAACCGATTCTGGAGAGTAGTCCATGGTGAGTCTGATGGTGGGATGGAACTTGTTGATGTCATCCTATAGTTGTTTCAGTGATTCCTCGCTGTGAGTCCAAAGGAAGAAAATGTCATCGATGTATCTAGTGTATAGTGTCGGCTGAAGATCTTGTGCAGTGAAGAGGCCTGGTTCGAACTTGTGTATGAAGATGTTGGCATATTGAGGTGCTAATTTGGTCCCCATGGCTGTTCCGTGTGTCTGGATGAATAATGATTGTTGAAGGTGAAGACGTTGTGGTCCGGGATGAAGCAGATGAGTTGTAGAATTGCATCTGGAGATTGGCAGTTGTCGGCGTTGTGTACTGAGGCAGTTGCAGCAATGCCATCGTCGTGGGGGATGCTGGTGTAGAGTGCCAAGACATCCACTGTGACGAGGAGTGCTCCTGGTTCAACTGCTCCATGTGTGCTGAATTTATGTAGAAAGTCTGTAGTGTCACGACAGAAGCTGGGGGTTTCTTGTACGATGGGCGTCAGGATTCAGGACGTAGCCGGGGAGGTTCTCGCACAGGGTTCTATTGCCTGATACGATGGGACGGCCTGGTGTGTTGGCCTTGTATATCTTCAGGAGGCAGTAGAGATCTCCAAAGCGGGGAGTACATGGGATGAGAGCACGGAGGGTGCTCTGAAGGTCCGGATCAAAGGTCTTGATCAGTCTGTTGAGTTGACGGATGTGTTCTTTGGTCGGATCTGCGGGTTACTGTCTGTAGTGTTCCTTGTTGTTCAGTTGTCGGTACACTTCTTTGCAGTAATCCGTTCTGTTCACTTTGACAGTGGCCCCTCCTTTGCTGATTTGATGACAATGTTGCGGTTGGTCTTGAGAGTGTGGATGGTGTTGCGTTGTGCTTGGGTGACGTTCAGGGCTGTCTTGTGAGTGTGGCTGATGAATCTGGCATTGACGCACCTCCTGACGGCTTGGGCATACATGTCGAGTCGAGGGCAGCGGCCTTCCGAAGGAGTCCAATTCGACTCTTTCCTCTTCGGTTGCTGCACTGCGGATCTCTCTGTCGACTGTTCCTGTTCATTGGCTGTCTCATTGGGTTCGCTGTTGGCCTCTTGGAGTTTGTGGAAGAACTCCTGCACCCTCTATGCATTCTCTATGTATGGTATTCTTTGTTTGCACAGCATGCAAGAAACAATATTTTTCACTGTATCGCAATACATTTGACAATAATAAATCAAATCAAATCAAGTTAAATGAAACCAATTGTGGGAGGATCTGGGATTACCATTTGACACAACAACATGTCTTGAAGAACAAAGGATCAGGATTAGGTCATTCAACCCTTCAAGCCTCTTCTACCACTTTGGCTGATCTCTATAACTTCACCACTTGCTGTGTATAAAAGCTTTGCCTCACATTGCTGTTGGTTGTTTTTACCAATCACCTTACACCCGTGTCCTCTGGTTCTCAATCTTTCCACCAATAGGAATAGTTTCTATCTGTTCTTTCCAGACCCTTCATGATTTTGAACACCTCTATCAAATCAAATCACTTCCCCAAAGAGAATAAGCCAAACTTCTTCAATCTATCCAAATAACTGAGGTCCCTCATCCTTGGAACCATTCTTGTAAATCTTTTCTGCATGGTGCCCAGAAATTGAACACAAGACTCGAGTTTAGTTTCTTTATTATTGTCACAAGTAGGCTAACATTAACACTGCAATGAAGTTACTATGAAAGTCCCCTAGTCGCCACACTCATTCGCCTGTTCAGATACACTGAGGGGGAATTTTGCATGGCCAATGCAAACCAGCTCATCTTTTGGACTGTGGGAGAAAACCGGAGCCCCCGGAGGAAACTCATGCAGACACGGGGAGAACGTGCAGACTCCGCACAGTCGGCGACCCAAGCTGGGAATCAAACCCAGGCCCCTGGCATGTGAGGCAGCAGTGCTAACCACTGTGCCACCGTGCCACCTAGTTGAGGCCAAATTAGTGTACAATAAAGTTAGTTAAAGTTTATTTATTAGTCACAAGTAAGGCTTACATTAACACTGCAATGGAGTTACTATGAAATTCCCCTAGTCACCACAGTCAGGCACCTGTTCGGGTCAATGCACCTAACCAGCATGTCTTTCAGAATGTGGGAGGAAACCAGGGCACCCGGAGGAAACCCACGCAGACACGGGGAGAACGTGCAGACTCCACACAAACAGTGACCCAAGCCGGGGATTGAACCCGGTCCCTGGCACTGTGAGGCAGCAGCGCTAACCACTGTGTCACCGTGCCGCCCCAAGGTCTGACAAAACTCTGACAAAGAGTCATCCAGACTCGAAACATTGGCTCTATTCTCTCTCTGATGCTGTCAAACGTGCTGAGATTTTCCAGCATTTTCTGTTTTAGTACAATAAGTGTTTACTCGCCTCCTTGCTTTTGAAGCCTTTGCCTCCATTCATAAAGCTCAGAATCTAAATGTCTTTTCAACCTTATCCTCAGCCTGCCCTGTCACCTCCAATGATACAGAATCATAGCATTCCTACAGTGCCGGAGGAGGCCATTCAGCCCATCCAGACTGCCCCGCAGCCCCACGTATTTACCCTGCTAGACCCCCGAATCCATCTAACCCACACCTCTTTGGAGTGTGGGAGGAAACCCACGCAGACATGGGGAGAAGGTGCAAACTCCACACTCCCCTGACGCTATGAGGCAGCAGTGCTAACCAGTGTGCCACCGTGTCGTTATGGTGGGAGACAAGCAGGGGTCATGAATCAAAATCGCACCATGGTAGGTTATGAAACTGAATCAAATCCACCTGACAATTGCCATGCCAACCCCAAAAGACGATTGTGAAATCTGCTGTTATATTTTGAAATCCTGCGCTTGAAGGAATCTCATCGAAAGCAGCATCATTGATGAGTTTTTGTTGGTGGAGGCAGACAAAATTGGACAGGTGGGCGGGGCAATATATTTTGCCCGGCCTGAGGAGTATATGAATAATAGATTTGATTTAATTTATTATTGTCACATGTATTGGTATACAGTGAGAAGTATTGTTTCTTGCGCGCTATACAGACAAAGCATACCGTATATAGAGAGGGAAAGGAGAGAGTGCAGAATGTAGTGTTACAGTTATAGCTAGGGTGCAGAGAAAGGTCAACTTAATGTGAGGTCGGTCCATTCAAAAGTCTGACGGCAGCAGGGAAGAAGCTGTTCTTGAGTCGGTTGGTACGTGACCTCAGACTTTTGTATCTTTTTCCTGATGCAAGAAGGTGGAAGAGAGAAGTCTGGGGTGCGTGGGGTCCTTAATTATGCTGCCTGCTTTGCCGAGGCAGCGGGAAGTGTAGACAGAGTCAGTGGATGGGAGGCTGGTTTGAGTGATGGATTGGGCTCCATTCACAACCCTTTGTAGTTCCTTGCGGTCTTGGGCAGAGCAGGAGCCCATACCAAGCTGTGATACAACTAGAAAGAATGCTTTCTATGGTGCATCTGTAGAAGTTGGTGAGAGCTGTAGCGGACATGCCAAATTTCCTTCGTCTTCTGAGAAAGTAGAGGCATTGGTGGGCTTTCTTAACTATAGTGTTGGCATGGTGGGACCAGGGCAGGTTGTTGGTGATCTGGACACCTAAAACTTGAAGCTTTCAACCATTTCTATTTCGTTCCCATTGATGTAGACAGGGGCATGTCCTCCACTATGCTTCCTGAAGTCGATGACAATCTCCTTTGTTTTGCAACACAAAGACAAAAGTAAACCTAGTTACGTTTAACGTGACTGACCCTGCGGCTCTCTCTGCTAAGATTTCACAACAGGATTTGAGTCTAGGAGTAAGGATATCTTGCTGCAGAGGATTTGAGTATAGGAGTAAGGATGTCTTGCTACAGAAATACAGGGCCTTGGTGAGGCCGCACCTTGAGTATTGTGTGCAGTTTTGGTCTCCTAGTCTGAGGAAGGACATTCTTGTTATTGAGAGAGTCCAGGGAAGGTTCACCGAGCTAATTCCCGAATGACAGGACTAACATATGAAGAGAGACTGGATCAACTGTGCTTCTACTCAATGGAATTTAGAAGAATGAGAGGGGATCTCATAGAAACATCTAAAATCTTGATGGAATTGGACAGGCTAGATGCAGGAAGAATGTTTCCGATGTTGGGGAAGTCCAGAACTGAGCATCACAATCTAAGAATAAGGAGTAAGCCATTCAGGACTGAGATGGGGAAGAACTTCTTCACTCAGGGAGTTGTGAACCTGTGGAATTCTCTACCACAGAAAGCTGTGGGGGCCAGTTCGTTAGATATGTTCAAGAGGGAGCTGGACGTGGTTCTTGCGGCTAAAGGGATCAAGGGGTATGGAGAGAAAGCAGGAGTGGGATACTGAATGTGCATGATCGGCCATGATCACATTGAATGGTGATGCAGGCTCGAAGAGCTGAATGGTCTACTCCTGCACTTATTTTCTATATTTTTCTATGCATTTCCCTTTAATTTTGTTGATTGAAAACATAATGTTCTGTCGACAGGGAAAACTCACAGCACCAATGAAAGATCTCTGATAAAATTACAGGGCATGCAGATTTAATGGAGGGCTTTCCCTCATGCTAAGAATGTTGGGATCAGCTTACCTCCATGTTTTGCTCTCCAGAAAAAGGAGACACGGTAGCTCATAGCCTGTCAGGCTGTGAAGAGGGGAAAAGAGAAAATGGTATGGGCAGAAAAATAAAAGAAAAATACTTTTTTAAAAAGCAAGAGGGAAAGATATATTAATGTACCTTTCTACTGGACCCCAGAGTATAGGTCCTACTTGCACAAGGATGCAATGATACAGAAGACATGTATTCACTGCCTGCCCACACATTGGAAAGCCAGGGTTCCTGACACATTAACCACACATTCAGAATCTCTCTTACCAACACGTAGATCTCTGATCTTTAAAGACTAGAAGTTTGGAGATATGGTTCATCTCAATTGTGATGTTAGTGTACCTTTAAGAAGAGTTTTCTTTTAAATCATGATCTCTGCACCTCTTACAATCAATGTTTCTCATGCTCACAGCCTTAGGTGATGTCATTGTCGGGAGGAGGAAAAAACTCAGGTGACAGGAGTTCATTTTCAGTTTCACTTTCGGGAGTTGGAGTTTTAGAAGGGACAGCAAGCTAAAAAGAAGTGTTTTCCCTCTCTCCCTGTTGTTTTTGAAAATTCTGTTGGTGAGCTGAAAACAAGATCTCTTTTTTCCTGAAGGGAGAAAACCTGTAGTTGTTGGGGGCCTGGACCAGAGTCTCTCCGGTGTTTTGGGAAGCTGTCTTGTCTTCAAATGGTTCGGAGTGAATCCAGAGAACTGCAGACTTCAACCAAAGGACTCAATTTCCATTATCACGTGAGCAGTCGACTTTGCTGTGTTATACCTGTTTTAAAGGGCTTTGTCAATGGCAAGAGTTCTGGTTTGATTGGAACACATTAGATATCTTTGTTAAGGGTTATACATTATCGTGGCTGCTTTGTTTCTTTTTTGTAATTGATAAAAAGTTCTTGCTAATTTTCTTACTATACATGTTAACTATATTCTTAAATAACCTTTGTTTAATAAAAGCTCCCTGGTGGCTCTTTTGAATCATACCTGAAGTGAAACATCTCATGCTTATCCTAGCCAAATTCAAGATGCAAAACTTATGAGTCAGACGGGCTCCATAAAACACTTTGGAGTTCCTGACCTGAACCATAACACAATCATTGAAACATGATATGGTGGTAACAGAAGGAAATCACAGACAGGGCGGGATTTTACGGCCTTGCTCGTCCCGAAACCGTACAGCCCTGCCCAAAGTCAACGGGCCCACCATGCTCCGCCTCTTGCCCGCTCCAATTCCTGTGACGGGCGAGCTGATAAAATTCCGGCGATGGTCTTAATTTTTGAAATATAGGCCAGAATTCTCCGATTTCACCCACAGCTGGGATTCTCCAGTCCCACTGAAGCGAATGGAGATTTGGCTGAGCGCCCTATTCTCTGTTCTCACTGGCAGCAGCAACGGGACGTTTGGGTCTGGAGAATTTCGGCCATTTTGGGCGACATATATGCCGGAATTCTACCGCCCGCCACGGAATCAGAACGGGTGAGGGGTGGACAGTGGAAATGCCCGTTGACCTCGGGTAAAGTTTTCCAGTCTTGGGTTGAGCAAGGCTGTAGAATCCCAACCTTGGGCTAGTTTTACATTACTGCCTATCACCATCCATTCCTGGTGAAAGGTCACCGTCACAACAATGAACCAGAATAACCGCAACACTGAGAATCGAGCAACAAACTCAGACTAAAGCACAGGCCTCAACTTGTAACTCAATGGATGTGGTGCGTTTGGTTTTTGGTGCAAAATGATAGCTTGGTGGAATTTTCCTGACCCTGTCGAGCTTGGGGATGAGGTTAGGTGTGGGGGGCGGGGTGGGGGGGGGGGGGGCGCGGGGTGGTTAGGGTGGGGGAGGAGGGTGGGTTGGAGGGGGAGGCCGGCAGGAACCTGGGAGAGGAGCCACGTCAGAATGTTGCGCCAATACATTCCTGCTGCTGAGGACCTAGCCAGAATTGGACTGGGAATGGGATAGACTATGGTAAAGCCTAGAGATGGTGAAGGCTTCAGTTAATGGAGAATGGAGGTCTCACTGCCATAGATCAGCCACCAATCCACCCACCACATGCGGAGACTGTGAGCACAATGGAGGCAGCTTCCTTGCAGCAGGCTAGGGGGTCCATTGGAGCCAGACGCCCCATTGCACCATTGATGAGGGCTGAAGCCAGGAAGAGTCACCACACCAGCAGCTAAAGCGATTCCCCCAGCGGGCTTTCCCCTCCTCTCTGCGGGACTATTCAGATTCAGTTGGCCCCACGTTTGATTTTGATCTCTGCCTCTAAGGATATGACTCCATATTGAGGCACCCTCACGGTCCAGGAACTGCCTGAGCAGCACCGACCTCTCCCGATGGGGCTGCAGAGATTCCGGAGCCGATGGAGCCTTGCACTTTCAAGAGCCTGCCTTTCCTCCAAAACGATTTTTATGAAAGATTGAATTTGTAATAAATCTTCGGAGGCAGAAGTCCCTTCACCAAAATCCCTTTATTTACAATTCCAACAGCAGTACACAGAGTGCTCGCAGTCAGCAGTCTACCTTCGGGAGCGCCAGAGGAACTGACACTCCCGGTTAAATACAAGGAAAAGACTCCCTGATTGGCCCATCAATTGACTCCTTAATCAGGGAGTTCATATTCCAATCGGCCAACCTCAACGGCCTGATTGAAGTCATTACATAGAGCCTCAAAGTTCAACAGCAAGTCTATATCCCTTTGCATTTATTAAGGTGTCAGATAATTTTCCAAAAGCACTACAATTGTCCATTTTATCCAACAGCGTGACAACCATTTAAAAAAGTATTCTGTGTCATAGCCAAATTATTGCTGTTTATAAATGGCAAACAGCAGCAACATTATAAGCCGGGCTGGTAAACAAATACTTTATCAAATGAGGGATAACAATTCTCAAACATGCTTTCCACTTTCTGGCATGTACTGTTACATTTAAGCACGTTTTGGATTAGGATGTCACCGGACAGATGCAAAGAATTCTTCAGCCTTCTCTTCCATCCCACAATAAGCCTGATTTCTATCAGCGGAAGGTCCCATAATGTAACCGGCTCAATTCATACCTACCATGGTCATGCCATCCTAAATGGTTTTACTGAATTAGATTATCCATTAATGCTGGAAGATTTGGTGTAGGGATTCTGCTCAACCCTCTGTCTAAAAGCTCTTGAGAACAGTCATGACCAGTCTCTTGGTGCAGGTACACATTGGGAATCTGTCTGAGATTGTTGGACTTCCAACTCTGCAGGGACAGTCATTGTCACTGGAGCTAACTATGAGGGGTCCAGCAGAGGGGCTGGGAAAGCCATGGAAGTTGAGTGTGTGGAACTGCCCACAGCAGGCTCAATCTCCTCTGCAATCTCCTTACCCCTGGGTGGGCTTTCGAGGTAGTTGGATGGGGGGTGACCTGCTGGGTCACAGCAGGCACCCTTTCTAGCATCCATTGTACCACCATTGAGAACATCCTGTTCCATGTATGCAGCTCCTAGAATTATAGAATCCCTACAGTACAGAAGGAGGCCATTCAGCCCATCGAGCCTGCACCGACAGCAATCACACCCTATCCCCGTAACCCCACATATTTACTCCGTTAATCCCCCCAAAACAAAGGTCAATTTAGCATGGCCAATCAACCTAACTCGCACATCTTTGGACTGTGGGAGGAAACCGGAGCACCCGGAGAAAACCCACATAGACACAGGGAGAACATGCAAACTCTGCACAGTGACCCAAGGCCGGAATTGAACCTAGGTCCCTGGAGCTATGAGGCAGCAGTGCTAATCAGTGTGCCACTGTGCTGCCCTCAAACGTATTCAATGGAGGTCAGCACTTAGTGAGTCTTTGCTTTGCAGGAATGCATCCACTAGGAATGATCCTGCATGCGACTCTCCCTGCGATTGACCAGTCTCTCATGGTTGGAGCTTGTGCGGTCGAACCCACGAACCCATCACGGTGATGGACCCCTCCACTTGCAAAGTGTGATCTCGCACTGCCTCAGGGAACTCCACCAGATATCTGTGTATCTGCTGATCCAAGTACAGTGCCCTATAAGCTTACTCCTGATGCCCCACCCCTATGCCAGCTGGAGCATCATCTTCGCTACCCACCTCCTCCAAGGTGGCCTCCGCACAGATGTATTAGACTCAGGCGCCTCTTCCTACATTCCAGTGTGGTGATCTCCACCACATGCAGCCAACTTGAACTGCACACAACCTCCCTCCGCAGTGCTAGTATCTAGGTTGGCTGTTTGGCTAACACTTAAGCATTATCCAATTGGATAATGAAGCTTTTTGCTTTCCAATTGGCATAGGAAGGCAGTGCGTCACAAGGATGAAGGCTTTGGATGACGAATGGCTGGAGTGTGGGGGCAAGTCACATGATGAAACCTCCAGAAATATCTCAGTTGCCAACGCCACATCTGATTGGTTGCTCATATTGAGACTGGGTTGGTTGAAGGGCAGGAAATTAATTGGTTAAAAGGGCAATGGTTTCCTTGTGTGAAGACACTGTGCCTTTAAGAAATGTATTTATCTCATGTTTCTTGTAAGGGATATGTTTAAAGTTCAGCTCTGCTTTACGCGGTGTCAGTTTGAGGTGCCTCACATGCGGAGAATGCAGGCTAATTGATTTTGGCTATGGGATGTGCTTGTTTTAATCTGACTTAATGCATTTCTGTTTATTTGGTTTTTTTCCCCTGGAGCTTCAGAGTAGGATTTGATTAGATTGATTGACAATGACAGTCATGTGCCTAAGGGGAGGAGCTAAGCTTACAGGGAAAAGCAGGGAGTTACTGCCGGTTCTGAAAGAAGCAAGAGGAATCTCTCGCTTTCTCTCTGGACGCTGCTGTTTGGGACCTGCAAGGTTGATCTCTCTCTCTCTCACTCTCCAGAGGTGTTCTGGAGGCTCAGGGACTGGCAGCCCAAGTACAAAGACGTAAGCCCATGTGTTGCTAACTGATTTAGAAGGGGGCTTAAGAATTTAAGAGGAATATTGCTTGAACTGGAACTAATAGAGATAGGTTAGCAGTTAAGAA
The DNA here is from genome assembly GCF_964213995.1 of Mustelus asterias. Lineage (NCBI taxonomy): Eukaryota > Metazoa > Chordata > Chondrichthyes > Carcharhiniformes > Triakidae > Mustelus > Mustelus asterias. Next base: position 8,542,322 of record NC_135822.1, on the reverse strand, counting down.
TTGTACCTTGCCATGTTTAAGTATCTCAATTGGTAAAAGTTAAGCTAATTCATTGGTTATAATTGAACTGTATTGTTAAGTAAAGTTTGTTTTGATAAGAGCTACCTAGTGTGTCAATAGAATCACACCTGGCGTGAAGCATCATATCCTCACACTAATGCCAAAATAGAAACAATGTTGGGGTCTAGCTGGGCTTCATAACAAACTCTGGGGTTTCTGATCTGTGCCCTAACACTTGTGTGACTTGACTGGTTGAAGGGCCTCCATTGGCAGCACGCCAAACATTCATAAGACATTGGGCAGCATATGGGTGGCATGGTGGCACAATGGGCAGTATGGTGGCACAATGGGGCGGTACATAAGAACATAAGAACATAAGAAATAGGAGCAGGAGTAGGCCATCTAGCCCCTCGAGCCTGCCCCGCCATTCAATAAGATCATGGCTGATCTGACGTGGATCAGTACCACTTACCCGCCTGATCCCCATAACCCTTAATTCCCTTACCGATCAGGAATCCATCCATCCGCGCTTTAAACATATTCAGCGAGGTAGCCTCCACCACCTCAGTGGGCAGAGAATTCCAGAGATTCACCACCCTCTGGGAGAAGAAGTTCCTCCTAGGGAACCGTGGTGCACCAAAAAAGTTTCTTTGTTGGTTAAAAAGAAAAAGGAGGCTTATGTTCGGATGAGACGTGAGCACTCGGGTAGTGCACTAGAAAGCTTTAGATTGGCTAAGAGGGAGTTGAAGAGCGAGCTTAGAAGGGCTAAAAGGGGACATGAGAAGACTTTGGCGGATAGGGTTAAAGAGAATCCTAAGGCGTTCTATAGGTATGTCAAGAACAGAAGGTTGGTTAGGGCAAGTTTAGGGCCAGTTATAGATGGCAGAGGGAAGTTATGTGTGGAACCGGAGGAGATTGGTGAAGCATTGAACCAATATTTCTCTTCGGTGTTCACGCAAGGGGACATGAATATAGCTGAGGAGGACACTGGGTTGCAAGGGAGTAGAATAGACAGTATTACAGTTGATAAGGAGGATGTGCAGGATATTCTGGAGGGTCTGAAAATAGATAAATCCCCTGGTCCGGATGGGATTTATCCAAGGATTCTCTGGGAGGCAAGAGAAGTGATTGCAGCGCCTCTGGCTCTGATCTTCAGGTCGTCGTTGGCCTCTGGTATAGTACCAGAAGATTGGAGGTTAGCGAATGTTGTCCCATTGTTTAAGAAGGGGAACAGAGACTTCCCCGGGAATTATAGACCGGTGAGTCTCACTTCTGTTGTCGGCAAGATGTTGGAAAAAATTATAAGGGATAGGATTTATAGTTATTTGGAGAGTAATGAATTGATAGGTGATAGTCAGCATGGTTTTGTGGCAGGTAGGTCGTGCCTTACTAACCTTATTGAGTTTTTTGAGAAAGTGACCAAGGAGGTGGATGGGGGCAAGGCAGTGGACGTGGTATATATGGATTTTAGTAAGGCGTTTGATAAGGTTCACCATGGTAGGCTTCTGCAGAAAATGCAGATGTATGGGATTGGGGGTGATCTAGGAAATTGGATCAGGAATTGGCTAGCGGATAGGAAACAGAGGGTGGTGGTTGATAGTAAATATTCATCATGGAGTGCGGTTACAAGTGGTGTACCTCAGGGATCTGTTTTGGGGCCACTGCTGTTTGTAATATTTATTAATGATCTGGATGAGGGTATAGTTGGGTGGATTAGCAAATTTGCTGATGACACCAAAGTCGGTGGTGTGGTAGACAGTGAGGAAGGGTGTCGTAGTCTGCAGGAAGACTTAGACAGGTTGCAAAGTTGGGCCGAGAGGTGGCGGATGGAGTTTAATGCGGAGAAGTGTGAGGTAATTCACTTTGGTAGGAATAACAGTTGTGTTGAGTATAGGGCTAACGGGAGGACTTTGAATAGTGTGGAGGAGCAGAGGGATCTAGGTGTATGTGTGCATAGATCCCTGAAAGTTGGGAATCAAGTAGATAAGGTTGTTAAGAAGGCATATGGTGTCTTGGCGTTTATTGGTAGGGGGATTGAATTTAGGAGTCGTAGCGTTATGTTGCAACTGTACACAACTCTGGTGCGGCCGCACTTGGAGTACTGTGTGCAGTTCTGGTCCCCACATTACAGGAAGGATGTGGAGGCTTTGGAGAGGGTGCAGAGGAGGTTTACCAGGATGTTGCCTGGTATGGAGGGGAGATCCTATGAGGAGAGGCTGAGGGATTTGGGATTGTTTTCGCTGGAAAGGCGGCGGCTAAGAGGGGATCTTATTGAAACATATAAGATGATTAGAGGTTTAGATAGGGTGGATAGTGATAGCCTTTTTCCTCTGATGGAGAAATCCAGCACGAGGGGGCATGGCTTTAAATTGAGGGGGGGTAGTTATAGAACCGATGTCAGGGGTAGGTTCTTTACCCAGAGGGTGGTGAGGGATTGGAATGCCCTGCCAGCATCAGTAGTAAATGCGCCTAGTTTGGGGGCGTTTAAGAGATCCGTAGATAGGTTCATGGACGAAAAGAAATTGGTTTAGGTTGGAGGGTCACAGTTTTTTTTTTAACTGGTCGGTGCAACATCGTGGGCCGAAGGGCCTGTTCTGCGCTGTAATGTTCTATGTTCTATGTTCTATGTTCCTCAACTCTGTCTTAAACCGACCCCCCTTTATTTTGAGGCTGTGTCCTCTAGTTTTAACTTCCTTACTAAGTGGAAAGAATCTCTCCGCCTCCACCCTATCCAGCCCCCGCATTATCTTATAAGTCTCCATAAGATCCCCCCTCATCCTTCTAAACTCCAACGAGTACAAACCCAATCTCCTCAGCCTCTCCTCATAATCCAAACCCCTCATCTCCGGTATCAACCTGGTGAACCTTCTCTGCACTCCCTCCAATGCCAATATATCCTTCCTCATATAAGGGGACCAATACTGCACACAGTATTCCAGCTGCGGCCTCACCAATGCCCTGTACAGGTGCATCAAGACATCCCTGCTTTTATATTCTATCCCCTTCGCAATATAGGCCAATATAGGTACGGTGGCACAGTGGTTAGCACTGCTGCCTCACAGCGCCAGGGACCCGGGTTCAATTACAGCCTCGGGTGACTGTCTGTGTGGAGTTTGTACTTTCTCTCCGTGTCTGCGTAGGTTTCCTCCGGGTGCTCCGGTTTCCTCCCACAGTCTAAAGATGTGCGGGTTAGGTTGATTGGCCATGCTAAATTGACCCTGGTGTCAGGGGGATTACCAGGGTAAATAAGTGGGGTTATGGGAATAGGGCCTGGGTGGGATTGAGGTCGGTACAGATTTGATGGGCCAAATGGCCTCCTTCTGTACAGTAAGGATTCTGTTCTAGTCTATGATTGATGACACACTTGGAAAACCAGAAGTTCTATTCGGAAACGCAATGGTATTTCCAGAAAGAGACATGGTAGCAAAACGGATATAATTCATGACTAATTAAGTGAAGATTGTAGTCAATACTGCCAATAGGTTTGTAGGAATTCGCCTTGATTTTGCTTTACACATCTGAAAATGGAAGGGCTTTTGTAATTTTTGTAACCTGTCCTTGTCCCCCCCATGCTGACACTACAGTTAAGAAAGCCCACCAATGCCTCTACTTTCTCAGGAGGCTAAGGAAATTTGACCCATCAGCTACGACTCTCACCAACTTTTGCAGATGCACCATAGAAAGCATTCTTTCTGGTTGTATCACAGCTTGGTATGGCTCCTGTTCTGCCCAAGACCGCAAGAAATTACAAAAGGTCGTGAATGCAGCCCAATCCATCACACAAACCAGCCTCCCATCCATTGACTCGGTCTACACTTTCCGCTGCCTCGGGAAAAGCAGCCAGCATAATTAAGGACCCTGCGCACTCCGGACATTCTCTCTTCCACCTTCTTCCGACGGGAAAAAGATACAAAAGTCTGAGGTCACGTACCAACTGACTCAAGAACAGCTTCTTCCCTGCTGCTGTCAGACTTTTGAATGGACCTACCTCACATTAAGTTGATCTTTCTCTACATCCTAGCTATGACTGTAACACTACATTCTGCACCCCCTTCTTTCCTTCTCTATGAATGGTATGCTTTGTATAGTGCGCAAGAAACAATACTTTTCACTGTATACTAATACATGTGACAATAACAAATCAAATCAAATTTCAGGAAAATTATTTTTGATCTCGAGAGTACAGTTGTTGGATATTGCCATGTACTATGACAGCACGCAATCAACAAGATGGAATAGGCCTCCACTTCCTGCCTTCCCTGAAGAACATCAAACATTTTTATCTTTATTACTCAAGATGCGAAATCCCTGTAGCTGTAGTTTGGCTTTAAGAATAATCCTGAATTTAGTCCTTTGAACTTAACCAACAATTTCACTGACAGATCCTCACTTCATGCAATGAAATAATAAACCAAAAATGTACTGTTAATTCTCACTGCATCAATTGAGGATTTCAGTGGAGTGCTTTCTTGAGTTGTTCGGAACTAAAGATATTTTTACATAGGTTTTACTGGCATTTGTGGGTGTTAGGAATAATCTATAGCTTTGAATTTAAGTTTAATTTATATTTTGTATTTGTGTGTTACTAAAGGCGAAACCTGGGTTTTGGTTTCACTTGGAAGTGATGCCTGGGGGTTTGTTTGTATACCTGCATTTTAATGAGATTTTATGGCCATTTACTGGCGGCACAGTGACACAGTGGTTAGCACCGTTGCCTCACAGCTCCAGGAACCCGGGTTCAATTCCGGCCTCGGGTGACTGTCTGTCTGTGTGGAGTTTGCATGTTCTCCCCGTGTCTGCGTGGGTTTCCTCCGGGTGCTCCCATTTCCTCCCTCAGTCCAGAAATGAGTGGGTTAGGTTGATTGGCCATGGTAAATTGCCCCTCAGTTTCAGGGGGATTAGTAGGGTAAATAAGTGGGGTTATGGGAATAGGGGCTGGGTGGGATTGTGGTTGCTGCAGCCTTGGTGGGCCAAATGGCCTCCTTCTGCACTGTGGGGATTCTATGGCTTCATGTGGAGCGCTGTGTTAACAAGGAGGTGGGGATGGGGGCGATGGTTCAGGGGAGTTAAAACAAAGTGGAAAAGAAACTGGGCTGCTGCCTAGCAACAGGGGACCCACAGGGTGAAACAGAAAAGCAGTTTTAGTTCAGTTGGAAGCAGGTGCCAGGAGGAGCTGGACAGGAGAGGGAAATGCAGTAAACAGATTTCCCAAAAGAACAGGAGAATGTCCCAGAAACAAGGGAGTGAGTCAAAAAATAAAGGTCCAGGAAGATACTTAAGTTAAGGAACATGAACAGGAATCTGAATGAGGTCCTGTTCAGAGAAGTTAAGAGTGAAGAGCAGAAGAGAAGGCTCCAAATTAAAGAGGGAACGCTGCAGAAAGCAAACTTAAGAACAAATAGGCTTGCAAGAAGCCAGAAGATCACAAGAGACCGCCAGAGGTTGGTGACCCCCATACTCTGGGCATGTGAAACATTGGCAAGCTGAGTATCTGAGAGAGAATGTATATAATGCATATGATGATCCAGGGGAGAGGAACATCAGAAGGAGAGATCTAAACCCTGGAGTTGGATCCTTGTTGAAGACACCCAATAGAAAGGAAGAAGATCCCAAAGCGGGTTCTTCTTCCATTGAGATTCATAGAAGCTGTTCAGTGCAGAAGGAGGCCATTTGGCCCATCGTGACTGCACCGACAATCCCACCCAGGCCCCATCCGCGTAACCCCATGTATTTACCCTGCAAAACCCCCCTGACACACAGGGACAATTTAGCAAGGCCAATCAATCTAACCTGCACATCTTTATACTGTGGGAGGAAACCGGAGCACCCAGAGGAAACCCACGCAGACACGGGGAGAAAGTGCAAATTGCACACAGACAGTCACCCAAAGCCAGAATTGACCCCGGGTCCCTGGTGTTGTGAGGCCAGTGCTAACCACTATACTACCCTGCCGCGAGTGCCCCATGGCTGCCATGTGTATTCCCAATATTTAGAATATTGGGAATACCCATGGCAGCGATGGGCACACAGTGACATATTCATAGTGACAGGTATCTGTGGCGAGTTGAGGAGAAATCCTTAAGTTGTTTTGGGTGGCATCCATCACTTGGTTACAGAATGTGGTGTGTCAAACCACAGGTCATTTATTGGTTTATATGGACTTACAGTGAATATTAGAGTATAAGATTGACTTTGTAACTTGTGTTCTCCTTGTAAAACAGTATATATCTGAAAAGGTATAGTTGTGGGTAAAGAAGTAATGAAATATCGTTAATCTTTTCTTGTTTAATAAAAGTTTATTCTTTTGTTAAAAATTTGTGGTCATCATTTTAATTCCAGCTTTTAATGAATTCAAAATTCACCATCTGCTATTGTGGGATCCGCACTTCAGGGTGTTACCCTGAGTCTCTGGATTGCTAATCCAGTAACAATACCACTACGCCAACATCAAGCAAGAGGAAGATAGGTCTAAAGGGAGAATTCCAGAGCAAAGGATCCAGGCAACTAAAGGCGTGGTCACCAGTGGTATTGTGAATGAAACTGAGGATGTCCAAGAGGCCAGGATTGGAGGAATGCAATTTGAGACAACAGCGAATGTCAAACGAGCAAACCTTGAGGAATGAATCCAATTTGAGCTGGCAACCTTAAAGGTCTGCGGCAAACGGACACTAAATTCCATTGCGCCTCCACTCTGTCACCAGAATAATATCTGACCATCCCCTGTCCACGCACGTCTACAATTTCTGGTTAGCTTTCAGGTCCCTCCTCCATCCCAATCTCTTGAACTGTCCCCAAACCAAACTCTCCTCGCTCCTATCTCTTGGATCTGTCTCCAATCAGCATTCTTCCCTCACCAAATTGCCGATTGCAGTTGTCCGTATTTCCGTATGTTCTTCCTGATGCCGTGTGCCGGTCATTAATACTGTAGCATGATGGAGTGTGTCAGACTAAGATTCATATTGCAATATTCTCTGATGCCATAGAAGGAAGTGACATGTACTCGTGTGATCGAAGACAGTCTCAGAGAAAGCAGCATGGTAAGAAGCCAGTGCGAGGGAACATTTGCGTAACTGTAAATATATCACGATAAAGGTAAAATGTTTGCAGCCAGCAGTCTTTGGGGAATTATTGAAACTGCTCCAACCCAGCAACACAATAACATAAGCATCAGTTCTTCGACTGGTACATGGGCCTTGACAGATGTGGAAAAGCTTTATAATCTGGATTGTTATTCCGCCTTTGCTGGTGTGCCAATGCTGGGGTGACACGGTGGCACAGTGGTCAGTACTGCTGCCTCACAGCGCCAGGGACCCAGGTTCAATTCCAGCCTTGGGTCACTGTTTGTGTGGAGTCTGCACATTCTCCCCGCGTCTGCGTGGGTTTCCTCCGGGTGCTCCGGTTTCCTCCCACAGTCTGAAAGCCGTGCTGGTTAGGCGCATTGGCCGTGCTAAATTCTCCCTCAGTGTGCCTGGAGTATGACGGCTAGGGCTTTTCACAGTAACTTCATTGCAGTGTTAATGTAAGCCTACTTGTGACACAAATAAATAAACTTTAAAAACTTTAACGGTGATTACAGAAAGATTGGAGAACCTTTCCAAAAGTCCAAAGATGTGTGTGTTAGGTTGATTGGTCATGCTAAAATTAAACCTAGTGTTAGGGGTATTAGCAGGGTAAATGTGAGGGGCTACAGGAATAGAGCATGGGTGGGATTGTGGTCGGTACAGACTCGATGGGCCAAATGGCCTTCTTCTGCACTGTAGGGATTCTATGATTCTTTCCCTCTGTGCACCGTTCAGCGTTCCACTTACCCTAGTGAACACACTCGGAATTTTGCCCACCTCAGGTTCATTTGGAAAAGGGTAAAGATCACTTGCAGTGGCCAAGATCTCTGGGGACCTTGGACATAAATGAGGGCTTTCCCTTCAATGTGGATATTGGAATGAAATTTGGACATCTTGGAAACACACAGGCTGTTTTCCTGCTGTTAAAACAGTCACCGTGACATGTCATTTATGCCTTTCTCACCTACGTTGCTGATGTTGGCTGGTGTGGCTCCAAAATTGAGTTAAGGGCCACCAAATTGCTGTCATTATTTGTCTATCCAACAGGTGAGCATTTTAAGACTGTGTTATGTGAGTGTACCTTTAAAAAAAATCATGCAGCTTACAGCTTCAATGATGTCATTGGGGGGGGGTGGAGCTAGGCTGTGTCAGTCAGGTGATGGGGCTTTTTTTTCTTTGGTCTTTTAGTTTCATTTTGGGGAGTGTGTTTGGAAGCAGTTTAGCAGCAAGCGAAGAAGCAGTCTCTCTCTCCCCCTGTTTTTTCCTCTCTGTTTGGTTCTGCCTTAAAGAAGCTGTGCTTTGGAAAACAGATTTGACTACAACCTCACAAGGGATTTTCAGCATTCAACCCAGGAGGTGGGATTCCTGTAACAAGTGGGGATTAACCTAGGCTGTATTGTGCTTATTTAGAGGGGTTTGTGTATTGGATGTTGCCTTTGGTTGGAACACATTAGAGATATTTCCTTAAGAGTTATACATTATCTGGTTGTTGTGTTTCTTGTTTGTAATTGTTAAAAGTTCTTGCTAAGTGTCTTACTATACATGTCAACAATATTCTTAATTAAACTTTGTTTTTGATAACAGCTCCTTGTGGGTCAGTTGAAACACACCTGGAGTGAAACCTCACATGCTCACCCTAGTCAAATTCAACATAAAATATTACAGGCCAGGCGAGCTTCATAGAACACCTTGAAGTATCCAACCCGACTTGTAACATAACATAAGAACTAGGAGCAGGAATAGGCCATCTGGCCCTTCGACCCTGCTCCGTGATTCAATAAGATCATGGCTGATCTTTTCGTGGACTCAGCTCCACTTACCCGCCCGCTCACCATAACCCTTAATTCCTTTACTGTTCAAAAATGTATCTATCCTTGCCTTAAAAACATTCAATGAGGTAGCCTCAACTGCTTCACTGGACAGGGAATTCCACAGATTCATAACCCTTTGTGTGAAGAAGTTCCTCCTCAACTCAGTCCTAAATCTGCTTCCCCTTATTTTGAGGCTACGCCCCCTTGTTCTAGTTTTACCCCCCAGTGGAAACAACTTCCCTGCTTCTATCTTATCTATTCCCTTCATAATCTTACATGTTTCTATAAGATCTCCTCTCATTCTTCTGAATTCCAATGAGTATAGCCCCAGTCTACTCAGTCTCTCCTCATAAGCCAACCCTCTCAACTCCGGAATCAACCTAGTGAATCGCCTCTGCACCCACTCCAGTGCCAGTATATCCTTTCTCAAGTAAGGAGACCAAAACTGTACACAGTACTCCAGGTGTGGCCTCACCAGCACCTTATACAGCTGCAACATAACCTTGCTGTTTTTAAACTCCATCCCTCTAGCAATGAAGGACAAAATTCCATTTGCCTTCTTAATTACCTGCTGCACCTGCAAACCAACTCCTTGAGATTCCTGCACAAGGACATCCAAGTCCCTCTGTACAGCAGCATGCTGCAATTTTTTACCATTTAAATAATAGTCCATTTTGCCATTATTCCTACCAAAATAGATGACCTCACATTTACTAACATTGTACTCCATCTGCCAGACCCTTGCCCACTCACTTAGACTATCTATATCCCTTTGCAGACTTTCAGCGTCCTCTGCACACTTTGCTCTGCCACCCATCTTAGTGTCATCTGTGTCCCCAAGTGTAACAACAGGAGCAGTAATCGGATAAGATCAAAACTATCAGGCACAGAGGACCCAAAGGTTGCATTTCCACTTTGGCTAGAGTGTCAGTAAGAAGGAGTTTGAATTTTGGACTATCACTGCAGTTATAGAGCAAATACAGTCTCAATCTGGAGTCGAGACACATTCAGGCTGATAAAGTCCAATGTCCCAGATCTCTGTGTTACAGGAAGCAGACTCAAAGACTGGCTTGTAGCGAGACAAGGGATATCCACTTCAATCTTGGATCATGACATTGGTGAGGAAAGCCCACCCACAACAAGAGCCATGTGACCAAGTCTGCCGTGTCGGAATGGACCCTGAGGCATCCTTCAGTACTATTAATGGTGTGCTGCGTCCATAAGACCATAAGACATAGGAGCAGAATTAGGCCACTCGGCCCATCGAGTCTGCTCCACCATTCACTCATGGCTGATATTTTTCTCATCCCTATTCTCCTGCCTTCTCCCCATAACACCTGATCCCCTTATTAATCAAGAACCTATCTATCTCTGTCTTAAAGACACTCAATGACCTGGCCTCCACAGCCTTCTGCGGCAAAGAGTTCCACAGATTCACCACCCTCTGGCTGAGGAAATTCCCTTTGTGACATTGTGAAGCAGAGAGGACAGCGAATGGTGGAGACTAAATGGGGCTCACCACTCTTCTTCAGAGAAAGAGGAGGATGAGAATTGGGCACCATTACCAAAGCAGCTGTTCACACTGCTGCCCGAGAGACCTTAATATCGGGAAGGTTCATCTAATGTGCAGCATAACGAATGGTATCCGGCAAAGTGCTCCCAGCAAAACCTTGAATCTTTTGCATTAACAGCTCTTCAACTCCATCATCAACCATTGCACATGCACCCAATGAACTCGGGCCTGTACTGACACTCGTCGTGAAACCACTGAAAGGGTGAGTTGGCCTTTGGGACACAATAATGGACAAGATGTGGAGGTGATGATAATCATTCAATTTTATGTTTTATTATAAAAATAAGAAGCTTAACAATCTAACATTCTGTCAAACGCCCACATGAATGCTCTTGCTGGATTACAATATCTTCAATCTACACTTCCTATTTCTTCTATAAGATATATCCCCTGCAGCTTCAGCAGAGGTAGATGCCAGCTCCTCCAATAAGGTGGCCAACTGGGATTAAATACATTCCTGGAGGTTTCGTCTCATGACTTGCCCACACGTTTCAGCCATTTGTCAGCCAACACATCCATCCTTGTGACGCACGGCCTTCCTGTGCCAACTGGAAACAGAAAGATTCATTACCCAATTGGACGGTGCTTGCCTCTCAGTCAAACAGCAATTTTACCCTCATTTTTCAATGTGTTTATATCTGGTGAAGAAAAATGTTCAAAGCAAATGACAAGGGTGGCACGGTGGCACAGTGGGTTAGCACAACCGCCTCACAGCACCAGGGACCCGGTTCGATTCCCGGCTTGGGTCACTGTCTGTGTGGAGTTTGCACGTTCTCCCCGTGTCTGCGTGGGTTTCCTCCGGGTGCTCCGGTTTCCTCCCCCAGTCTGAAAGACGTGCTGGTTAGGGTGCATTGGCCGTGCTAAACTCTCCCTCAGTGTAACCCAAACAGGTGCCGGAGTGTGGCGACTAGGGGATTTCCACAGTAACTTCATTGCAGTGTTAATGTAAGCCTACTTGTGACACTAATAAATAAACTTTAAAAACTTTAATCTTAAAAAAAACAATAAGTGGGATTTTCCAGCCGCGCTCACCCCGAAATCTCACCCGAGGTCAAAGGACCTTTATATGGCATGTGTCCCGCCTGCTTCGATTCTTGTGGCAGGCGGGACAGGAATATTCAGCCCTATATTTTTTAATGTCCCGATGATATTTTTCCAGGGTTGCACGCTGCAGCATCCTGGAGATCGACCTGCAGGCTTCAGGCCAATCCGAGTGGGCCGACAATCCTTTGTTTTGATTTGATTTGATTTGATTTATTATTTCACTTGTATCAGTATAAATGAAAAGCATTGTTTCTTGCGAACTATACAGACAAAGCATACTGTTCATAGAGAAGGAAAAGAGAGAGTCCAGAATGTAGTGTTACATGTGTAGACCGAGTGGTATGTGTAGACCGAGTGGTCATGTGAGAATGTGATGATGCGGCTACAAAAGAGGTCACATGACGTGAGCGCGGGAATAGCTGGCAAGCTAGTGAATAAACTACCCTTTGTTGAAAATCCTTGCTGTCAGTGATTTGGGAACCCAACACCATGCCCAGATTCCGGTCCTAACAAATGCCACTGGCGCGTAACATCTGGATGTCGGAGCCCCCCCCCCCGAGGGCCTAACTAAAGACTATCCCACCTGCACCAGCATAAGGATTGGGCGAGTATCAACGATGAGTGGATCAATGGAGAGGTGATGAAGTACATTGGAAGTGAAGGATGGGGGCCGCTGAGACGTAAGTGGGTGCGAAGAGTGATGTGAGGAAGAACCCTTAGCAAGACATGGTGGAAGTTTGCAAGGGTGGGAGGGGCGGCGGGGGGGGGGGGGGGGGGGGCGGGGGGGCAGCTTCAAAGCTGAGGATACAGCTAATATCCTCACTCTCCCTGAGCTGATTAGGGTGTTAAAGTGCTCGCTGCACTACATCAACGGCCTGTACACAACACTTCCACTGGCACCTTCCTGAGCTATCTCCATTGACACCTTCTAGATGAGCGGAGCAGCTTCCTAACACTCAGCGCTGGGGGTGAAGTATTTCCCCTCCTGCTGTTACTGACTGCTCCCAGCAGTGACTGTAATGAGGCAGCGCTGAATCTGGCTGCTGCTATTGCTCTGCGTGCGTCACCATCCCTAAGCAGCTCCAATTTCCATTTGCGGACTCTCTCCCTTTAAATGCCATTTAAACTGTACCGTGTAGGAGGACATCATGCTTGCAGCGCCGCTCGGATGCAGGTATTTGGTACGGTTGAGTTGAGGCTACAGATTCTAAGCTGCTGAGTTAATTCCCAGCCTTTCATGTTAAGCAATTCCACAACCGCCCCCCGCACCCCCCTTGCCCCGCCACCCGAACCTTGCCTGGCAGCTATTTTCAGATTAAGATCACAATCTCCTTCAGGATCTTATCAAATTAGATTTTTCTTGCTTCCAGATATATTTTGCGGGCCCTTTCAATTTTACACCTCTGCAGAAAATCAATGGGGATTTTACAAAAATATTATTGCAAAGGTTAGGAAAAATCTGACCTTGATCAAGCAACATCATTGATAACAGAGATAAATCAGGGGTGAGCAACATCTAGACAAATAAGATATTTTCCAGAGGTTCTGTAACATTCATTGGAACGGCATTAGTGAGCAGCAAACCTACTTTGTCCTGGTGTGTAATACCGTTAAGACAGTAATGTCAGATGGTTGTCACAATTATATTTTTCCAATACATGGGTTAGGATAAAGCATGCTATTCGCCAGCATTAATCTTTAAAGTTTATTTATTAGTGTTACAAGTCGGCTTACATTAACACTGCAATGAAGTCACTGTGAAAATCCCCTAGTCGCCACACTCTGGCTCCTGTTCGGGTACACGGAGGGAAAATTTAGCACGGCCAATGCAACTAACCAGCACGTCTTTTGGACTGTGGGAGGAAACCGGAGCACCTGGAGGAAACCCACACAGACACAGGGAAAATGTGTAAACTCCGCACAGACAGTGACCCAAGCCGGTAATCGAACAGTGGTCAGCACTGTTGCCTCACAGCACCGGGGACCCGGGTTCCATTCCTGGCTTTGGGTGACTGTCTGTGTGGAGTCTGCACGTTCTCCCCCGTGTCTGCGTGGGTTTCCTCCGGGTGCTCCGGTTTCCTCCCACAGTCCAAAGATGTGCAGGTTAGGTGGATTGGTCATGCTAAATTGCCCCTTTGTGTTCAGGGGGACTAGCTCGGGTAAAAGCATGGGGTTATGGGGATAGGGCCTGGGTGGGATTGTGGTCGGTGCAGACTCGATGGGCCGAATGTCCTCTTTCTGCATTGGAGGATTCTATGGTCACTGGAAAGCTATTGAAAAGTTTGCCACATGAGATCAATTTTAACACAGTGCACTTCACACACTTAAACAGTCTAACCTTTGCCCCCCCCCCCCCCCCACCACCCCCACCAACTCCTGGGTTCCTGACACCAGAGCCAGGACTTTGGGGTTAAATGGCAGAGGTCAGAGGTGAGTACAAATCGCACAGTTCCCAAATTGATTTAACTTGCCAAAAAAAAACAAAAGCCCTGGATATCTCCAGAACACATGGATGGAGGGGGCCCATTTGTGTTTTAAGCAAGTGGACCTTTTCTCTCAGCTCCCAGCTAAGATGTCGGGAAAGAAATAATTAAAGGGTGGCAGCGGGGCGCCGCAATTTTAAAAGTCTACAGATTTATTTACCGAATTACTAAGAAGCCTGAGGTTTCTGAGACGTATAATGACCCAGGGAACTGTTTGTAGGAGAGGTGTGGAGCCGTCTTGACAGATGGCCAACAGGCAACATTCTCCCGAGTAGCTTGTTGCAGGAAGGGCTGCAGCTCAAAAAAAAAAATGACACAGAGAGAGAGACCGCGACTGATTATCTGCTCAGAGCCGTCACACGCTACACGTCAAATTGCGGACATTTCCGACATCTGCGCTCTCAGGTTGGTCATTTCATGTCAGCCTGCGTGAGCTCATTTCAGCTTGCATCAATCAGCGGCTGCAACGCTTAGCTTCATCCGCCCGGCAACACTCTTGTGGCGTTTTCTGACTTCTCTCTGCCGGCTGCACACATAATTAAGAACAAATTGGTCTTCTTCTTCGACGTGGATCACAGGCCTGGACACATTCTACCTAATCCTTTGCCTCAATTCAAATAACAGGGGATAATTATAATAATAATTAGGAGAGGTGATGGCCTAGTGGTATTATCGCTAGACTATTAATCCAGAAACTCAGCTACTGTTCTGCGGAACCTGGTTCGAATCCCACCATGGTGGAATTTGAATTTAATTTTTAAAAAATCGGGAATTAAGAATCTACTGGTGACTGTGAAACCATTGTCGATTGTCGAAAACTCCATCTGGGTCACTAATGTCCCTTTAGGGAAGGAAATCTGCCATCCTTACCCGGCCTGGCCGACATGTGACCCCAGAGCCACAGCAATGTGGTTGACTCTCAACTGCCCTCTGAAAGGGTCTAGCTAGCTACTCAGTTCAAGGCCAATTAGGGATGGGCAATAAATGCAGGCCCAGCCAGCGATACCCATGTCCCATGAATGAATAAAAAAACAGCAATTACCTTCAGCAATGGGGGCGAACAAACAATGACGTTCCTCTGTGTTACCAGATGCAAGATCCCATTTAAAATAGATAGGCTGGATCAGAAGAGCAGACAGAAAAAAAGTCACACAAGGCGATTAAATAGAGAATCCAAGAAATTCTATACTCGACCTCGCACTCGCTTTCAGACACGTTGTTCACCTTATAATTAAAACCAAAATCCAACTCTGCATTCTTGATTGAATTTTCTGTCAGACAATATTTTGCTAACAAGATATATTTGTCATGCGAACAAGGAACAAGAGTAGGCCATTCATCCCCTTGATCCTGCCCCACCATTTTAATAAGATCATAGAATCCCTACAGTACAGAAGGAGGCCATTCGGCCCATCTATTCTGTACCGACCACAATCCCACCCAGGCCCTATTCCCGTAACCCCACACATTTACCCTACTAATCCTCCTGGCACTAGGGTCAATTTATCATGGCCAATCAACCTAACCCACACATCTTTGGACTGTGGGAGGAAACCGGAGCACCTGAAGGAAACTCACACAGACACGGGGAGAACGTGCAAACTCCACACAGATGGTGACCAAGGGCGGAATTGAACCCAGGTCCCTGACGCTGTGAGGCAGCAGTGCTAGCCACTGTGCTGCCGTGCCGCCACCAAGATCATGGCTGATCTGATAGTAACCTCAAATCTGCATCCCACCTACCCCCTTTAACCTATCACCCCTTGTTTAGAATCATAGAATAGAACCCCTACAGTGCAGAAGGAGGCCATTTGGCCCATCGAGTCTGCACTGACCACAATCCTACCCCACAACCCCATGTATTTACCCTGCTAATCCCGCTGACACTAAGGGGCAATTTAGCATGGCCAATCAACCTTAACCCACACATCTTTGGAGTGTGGGAGGAAACCGGAGCACCCGGAGGAAATTGACGCAGACACGGGGAGAACGTGCAGACTCCACACGGACAGTTACCCAAGGCCGGAATCAAACCCCGGTCTCTGGCGCTGTGAGGCAGCAGTGCTAACCACTGTGCCACCTGTGCTTGTCAAGAATCTATCCATTTGTGCCTTAAAAATATTCGTAGACTCTGCTTCCAATCCCTTTTCAGGAAGAGAGTCCCTAAGACTCACGGCCCTTAAAAAAATATTTTTGCCTCATCTTAATTTTAAATGGCAGGCCCCTTATTTTTAAACAGTGATCCTCCTCGTCCTAGATTCTCTCACACGGGGAACATCCTCTCCACATCAATCCTGTCAAGACCCCCGAGGAACTTAAAGATTTCAATCAAGTTCCCTATGTGCTTGTAAACTCTCATGGATACAAACCTAACTTCTTCAACCTTTTGTCATAAGACAATCTACCCATTCCAGGTATTAGCCTGATAAACCTTATTTGAACTGCTTCCAATGCATTTACGTCCTTCCTTAAATACGGTGACCAATATTCCAAATACAGTCCTAGAACTCCAAATGTGGTCTCACTCGTACAACTGAAAGATAACATCTGTACTTTTGTATTCAGTTCCCCTCACAATAAGTTATGACATTCTATCAGCTTTCCTAATTATTCACTGTACCTGCATACTAACATTTTCTGATTCATGCACTCGGACACCCAGATCCCTCTGTACCTCAGAGCTCTGCAATTTCTCACCATTTAGATAATGTGCTTTTTAAAAAATTCTTCCTGCCAAAATCCACAATTTCCCACATTATGCCCCATTTGCCAGATCTTTGCCTACTCATTTAACCTATCGATATACTTTTGTAGCCTCCCTATATCCTCTTCCTCCCTATTTTGTGACATCAGCAAAGGTGGCAACCATCCCTTCAATCCTTTCATCAAAATCGGCATGGTGGCACAGTGGTTAGCACTGCTGTCTCACAGCGCCAGGGACCCGGGTTCGATTCCCGGCTTGAGTCACTGTCTGTGTGGAGTTTGTACATTCTCCGCGTGTCTGCATGGTTTTCCTCCGGGTACTCCGGATCTCCTCCCACAGTCCAAAGATGTGTGGGTTAGTGGATTGGCCATGCTAAATTGCCCCTTAGTGACAAGGGCACCAGCTAGGGTAAATGCATGGGGTTATGGGAATGGGATTGTGGTTGTGCAGACTCAGTGGGCCGAATGGCCGCCTTCTGCACTGTAGGATTCTATGATTTAAGTCATTTATATAGATTGTGAAGAGTTGAGGTCCCAGCACTGTTTCCTGTGGCACACCACTCATTACATCTTGCCAACCTGAAAAAGACCCATTTGTCCCTGCTCTCTGTTTCCTGTTAGTCAGCCAATCTTCTTTCCATTCCAATATGTTACCCCCTTTTACAAGAACTTTTATTTTTGATCACAACCTTTGATGTGGCACCTTATAAAATGCCCTCTAGAAATCTAAGTACAGTACATCCACCAGTTCCCCTTTATCCACAGCACACGTCACTTCCTCAAAATAAAACCCAATAAGTTGGTTAACCAAAATTTTCACAAAACGTACAACTAACAGTTGTGTACAGTCCAAACTGTTTATAATGAAGTTTCTTGTACGTTGGTGTGTTGTTCGTTATAAGGAGCTGTGGGATAATGCTTGTCAGTGTTCACTATTATTACCCCTCTGAAATTGACATCAACGTGGCATTTAATGGAGATGATGGGGGTCTCGCCCACCAGTTGGAGAATGGACAAGAGCTGCGCATAGCCTCTTTTCAGGAGATCACAATCAGGCACTCTACTGGACAGTGGCAGGTCCTTTCGTCCATCAAGGATCTGTGACGCTACTGTGCCTTTAAGAAATGTATTTTAAGCACGTTCTCTGCAGTTATAAACAGGTCTGTTTTATTGTTATTGGCCCTGAGCTGTCTGGGCCAATGTGCTTTTATTGTTGATAAAGGCCATATAAAGGGCCTTTTGTTTATTTTTAATTTGGACTAATGCAGTGTTCTGGAGTTTATGATCCTTTTTGAATTGTTGGGGGAAGAATGTTTGGCAGGTCGGGTGCCTTTGGACAGTTTTTCTTTCTCCCAGGAGAAATCCAAAAAGTCTTTTACTTTCAGTTTGGCAGAGGCTGTTTGGACTGCAGGCTGGATGCAGTGTTTTTGTCTCTCTCCCTGTCACCACACTCCGGTGCCTGTTCGGGTACACTGAAGGAGAATTTAGCATGGCCAATGCACCTAACCAACACATCTTTCGGACTGTGGGAGGCACAGTAAGTAGTCTCACAACACCAGGTTAAAGTCCAATAGGTTTATTTGGTAGCACAAGCTCTCAGAGTGCCACTCCTGACTCACCTGATGAAGGAGCTGCCCTCCGAAAGCTCTAAATAAACCTGTTGGACTTTAACCTGGCGTTGTGAGACTTCTTCCTGTGCTTACCCCAGTCCAGCGCCAGATTCTCCACATCAGGACTGTGGGAGGAAACTGGAGCACCTGGAGGAAAGCCACGCAGATCGGGGAGAATGTGAAAACTCCACACAGACAGTGGCCCAAGTCAGGAATCGAACCCGGGTCCCTGGCACTGTGAGGCAGCAGTGCTAACCACTGTGTCACCGTGCCGCCCCTGTATTCACAGCTACCTGGGGTGGAGGATTTCAAAGATTCACAACCCCTTTGAGTCAAGGAGCATTTCCTCATCTCAGTGCAAAATGGGTGACCCCTTACTCTGAGCCTGTGTTCTAGACTCCCCAGGCAGGGGAAACATGTCCTCAGCATCTATCCTGTCAAGGGCCGTAAGAGTTTTATACGTACAGGTGCTTATGTGCTTTAGCATAGCCAAATGACTGCTACAGCCCAGTGTGTAACTCTCAATTAAATGGCACAATTCCAAATTGGTATTTGATAGTAAATCAATTGCCTATAATGGACAATTAAAGTAGGTGGCATTGAGAATGTTAAAAGCAACTACTTTACTGAAGACATCTATTGCTGGAATTTGGGATTTATGATTTTGTCTGAGGTAACTAACTGTCCGCATTGTTGCTAACTGTATGGCAAGAAGATATAAGGTGCACTTGTAACCCTTCAGACAATGAAAGCAGCAACCAGCTGTCCCATAACAGCATGTTAATCATAGAATCCCTATAGTGCAGAAAGAGGCCGTTCAGCCCATCGAGCCTGCACTGACAACAATCCCACCTCGGCCCTTTCCCCATAACCCCACATGTTTATCCTGCCAATCCCCCTGACACTAAGGGGCAATTTAGCCTGGCCAATCCTCCTAACCCGCACATCTTTGGAGCATAGAAGGAAACCGGAGCGTCCACAGGAAACCCAGACATGGGAAGAATGTGCAAACTCCACACAGGTGGTGACCCAAGGCCGGAATTGAACCTGGGTCCCTGGCATTGTGAGACAGCAGTGCTAACCACTGTGCCACCATGGCTGCCATGTGTATTCCCAATATTTAGAAAAGACCTGAAGAAGCCTACTTGGTCACTTAAATTGCTTCAGTGCGAATGGGAAAGAGCTGCTCAGAAACCTGTGCCAATAAGGTTTCAAGTTCTCTGAAGAACCTCCAATCTCAAGGCAACAACAGAGATGTGGGAAAAGATTACTTAGCAGTTAATGTCACAACAAAAGTACCAAAAGAATGCAGCAGTCGATGTAAAAATGGTAGCTGGGAAAAAATAATCTTCGATAGATACATAAGTGAAGGCAGCTGGAGACAGTTGCAAATACAAAATGTATTAAGACAAGATCATTCCCCCAAAGTCCTTTGATTGATGGAGTTTGAAATTCATTTTTTTGTGCTTCTGAATGATAATGTAGAATCAAGTGTTACTTTGTCCAAATGCGTTGGGTGCAAACTATTGCAATCTACAACTGTATTTGTCCCTGAAAATTCTGAAGACAGGGCGATCTCTCTTTAGTGGATATAACGAAAACCTATTTAGCCACAATCGGAAATCCCCAGCAATATCTGCAGCACCAGCTACACATCAACAAACCACTGAAACGACAGAATTTGGAACACTAATTGTGAAATTAGGGGCGGCACGGTGGCACAGTGGTTAGCACTACTGTCCCACAGTGCCAGGGACCCGGGTTCAATTCCAGCCTCGGGTTACTGTCTGTGTGGAGTTTGCACATTCTCCCCATGTCTGCGTGGGTTTCCTCCGGGTGCTCCGGTTTCCTCCCGCAGTCCAAAGGTGTGCGGGTTAGGTGGATTGGCCATGCTAAATTGCCCCTTAGTGTCCCAAGATGTGTAGGTTAGGGGAAACAGTGGGGTAAATACCTGGGGTTTCGTGGATAAGGCCGAGGTGAGATTGTTGTTGGTGCAGACTCGATGGGCCGAATGGCCTCATTCTGCACTGTAGGGTTTCTATGATTCTAAGATGTGTAGTTTGGGGGGATCAGTGGGTTAAATACATGGGGTTATGGGGATAGGGGATAGGGATTGTGTGCCGGAGAGTCAGCACAGTAAGAAGTCTCACAACACCAGGTTAAAGTTCAACAGGTAAATCTGTTGGACTTTAACCTGGTGTTGTGAGACTTATTACAGTGCTTACCCCAGTCCAACGCCGGCATCTCCACATCGGAGAGTCAGTGCAGACTCAATGGGCTGAATGGCCTTCTCCTGCACTGTAGGGATTCTATGATTCGATGAAATGCAAATTGGATAAACTGCAAATTGGATAAGTCGCCGATGTCACAGATAACAGATACTAGAGCAAGCAAATGTGTTCTGGCGGGATACATTTCCAGATTAAGTATCTTATTTTTGCATCAACAGGTTGTTGTGAACAGTGTCTTGAACATCCAGGAAGCTTAGGTTCACACAGCTTGAAGAATTGCTCTTTGACTGGAATGCAGGTTTAGATTCCAGAAAGGCCCCAATGTCATTCACAATGGAGCATCATTGAAATATCATATTAGCAGCAATGACTCATGAAGCAAGTGGCTTAAGGTCAGCCCTGAAGGAAGGGCTTGCTGATCTAGGAACGGGAACGTTCTCTTGGGGATGCCAATGAGGATGGTTTCATTTAGCTGGATAGGCTTCCCCAGACACATACTAACTGTAAAGGAGGAAATCCTGTGACATTGCAGGCAGCTTAGGAAAATATCAAACATTTACTTTGGCTAATGCATCCATAGAGGCACGTGAGGCAGATGTTGGGTTCTCTATCGACATGCTTCAAAGTGTGGCTTGGATTTTGCAGTATGATGGCAAACCTGTCAGTGTTCACCATTATTACCCCTCTGAAACTGGCACCCATGTGGCATTTAATGGAGGTGATAGAGGTCTCGCCCACCAGTTGGAGAATGGACGAGAGCTGCACACAGCCTCTTTTCAGGAGATCACAATCAGGCACTCTACTGGACAGTGGCAGGTCCTTTCCTCCATCAAGGATCTGTGACGCCACTGTGCCTTTAAGAAATGTATTTTAAGCACGTTCTCTGCAGTTATAAACAGGCCTGTTTTATTGTTATTGCAGTAAGAAGTTTACCAACACCAGGTTAAAGTCCAACAGGTTTATTTGGTAGCAAAAGCCACACAAGCTTTCAGAGCTCCAAGCCCCTTCTTCAGGTGAGTGGGAATTCTGTTCACAAACAGGGCATATAAAGACACAGATTCAATTTACATGAATAATGGTTGGGATGCGAATACTTACAGCTAATCAACATCTTCATGCACAGGTTCGAACAAGACTTCTTCACCGCACGGGACCTTCAACCGATGCTATACACTAGATACATCGATGACATTTTCTTCCTTTGGACTCATGGTGAACAATCACTGAAACAACTCTATGATGACATCAACAAGTTCCATCCCACCATCAGACTCACCATGGACTACTCTCCGGAATCGGTTGCATTCTTGGATACACGCATCTCCATTAAGGACGGTCACCTCAGCAGCTCACTGTACCGCAAGCCCACAGATAACCTCACGATGCTCCACTTCTCCAGCTTCCACCCTAAACACGTTAAAGAAGCCATCCCCAATGGACAAGCCCTCCGTATACACAGGATCTGCTCAGATGAGGAGGATCGCAACAGACACCTCCAGACGCTGAAAGATGCCCTCAAAAGAACAGGATATAGCGCTCGACTCATTGATCAACAGTTCCAACGCGCCACAGCGAAAAACCGCACCGACCTCCTCAGAAGACAAACACGGGACACAGTGGACAGAGTACCCTTCGTCGTCCAGTACTTCCCCGGAGCGGAGAAGCTACGGCATCTCCTCCGGAGCCTTCAACATGTCATGGATGAAGACGAACATCTCGCCAAGGCCATCCCCACACCCCCACTTCTTGCCTTCAAACAACCGCACAACCTCAAACAGACCATTGTCCGCAGCAAACTACCCAGCCTTCAGGAGAACAGTGACCGCGACACCACACAACCCTGCCACAGCAACCTCTGCAAGACATGCCAGATCATCGACACAGATGCCATCATCTCACGTGAGAACACCATCCACCAGGTACACGGTACATACTCTTGCAACTCGGCCAACATTGTCTACCTGATACGCAGCAGGAAAGGATGTCCCGAGGCATGGTACATTGGGGAAACTATGCAGACGCTGCGACAACGGATGAATGAACACCGCTTGACAATCACCAGGCTCTTCCTGTTGGGGAGCACTTCAGCGGTCACGGGCATTCGGCCTCTGATATTCGGGTAAGCGTTCTCCAAGGCGGCCTTCACGACACACGACGGCACAGAGTCGCTGAGCAGAAACTGATAGCCAAGTTCCGCACACACGAGGATGGCCTCAACCGGGATATTGGGTTCATGTCACACTATTTGTAACCCCCACAGCTTGCCTGGACCTGCAGAGTTTCACTGGCTGTCTGGTGGACTGGGGTAAACTGGCTGGAGACAATACACATCTTTTTAGCCTGTCTTGATGCTCTCTCCACTCACCTTGTTTATATCTTAAAGACTTGATTAGTTGTAAGTATTCGCATTCCAACCATTATTCATGTAAATTGAATCTGTGTCTTTATATGCCCTGTTTGTGAACAGAATTCCCACTCACCTGAAGAAGGGGCTTGGAGCTCCGAACGCTTGTGTGGCTTTTGCTACCAAATAAACCTGTTGGACTTTAACCTGGTGTTGTTAAACTTCTTACTGTGTTTACCTCAGTCCAATGCCGGCATCTCCACATTATTGTTATTGGCCCAGAGCTGTCTGGGCCAATGTGCTTTTATTGTTGATAAAGCCATATAAAGAGCCTTTTGTTTATTTTTAATTTGGACTAATGCAGTGTTCTGGAGTTTATGATCCTTTTTGAATTGTTGGGGGAAGAATGTTTGGCAGGTCAGGTGCCTTTGGACAGTTTTTTTTTCTCCCAGGAGAAATCCAAAAGTCTTTAACTTTCAGCTTGGCAGAGGCTGTTTGGACTGCAGGCGGGATGCAGTGTCTTTGTCTCTCTCCCTGGTATTGGAAGCTCTACTGGCAGTTGGCTAGCTAGAGGTTAGAGGCAAGCACTATCTCTGGGTGTCTGAAGATGGACTCAATATTTTCCATTCAACATCCAAAGGAGTAACCCACAGGAGGATCCAAAGCTACAAAATCCAACTTCATGTGAGCATACTTACTTTCTGAGCTCAGCTCAGAATGGAGGGTATATGTTTGTAAGAATGTTTGTGTTGGAACCGCATTCTTAGCTGTTAAGGTTAATACAATATCATGGTTGTTATCTTTTCTTGTTTGTAATTGGTAAAAACTATTGCTGATTGTCTTATTATATGTTCACTGTTTTCTTAAATAAACTTTGTTTGATCAAAGCTCCCAAGTGGGTCACTTGAGTCATACCTGGAGTGAAACATCTTATGCTTACCCTTGCCAAATTCAAAGTGCAAAACCTATGGTCTAAGCTGACGTCATAAAACACCTTGGAGTTTCTGACCTGGATTGTAACGGATCCCAACAGGATTTGCATTTCGGGCATCCTGCATCCAAGTTCCCTCACCCGCCACAGGGCGAATACCAGTGGAACTGTCATAAGGCCCTCAGGAAGGGCACTAATTACCCACTTACGGGCATGAATTGGCAGTGGGGCAGAACACAAGCTTTCCCATTCTCGACTTAATTGGGACAGAGACTGGGAGGTGGCGGGTGCTTACATTCCTGCCCAATTAAATGCCCCCAACACAACAGCCAAGGGCATTAAGCTCACACAGGGGCAGATCAACGTGGAATTCTAGAAGTTGCTATCAGTGGTTCCATTCTTCTCCATGAAGTGCGCTGTTGAAGTCATCACCAGACTGCTGCCTCACGGCACCAGGGACCCGGGTTCAGTCCCAGCCTTGGGTCACTGTCTGTGTGGAGTTTGCAAGTTCTCCCCGTGTCTGCGTGAGTTTCCTCCGGGTGCTCCGGTTTCACAAAAGACATGGGGGTTAGATTGGTTGGCTGTGCTAAATTGCCCCTTTGTGTCAGGGGGACTAGCTGGGTAAATGGCATTACGGGAAAGGGCCTGGGTGGGATTGTTTTCGGTGCAGCCTCGATGGGCCGAATGGCCACCTGCTACACTGAAAGGATTCTACGAAATTTCTATGAAACTGGAAATCATCAAACTAGCCCAAACTTCCCTTCTATGCTGCTATTCTCTCTTTGAAAAGCCCTGAATAAGATGCATCTTGCTGAATTATCTGTTATTGGCATGCAAAGTTCATAATTACCATGCAATACTTTTCAGGCACTGAAACTAATTTTATATTTGTAAAAGTCAAATTATGATTTTAAAACATTTAAAATTTGAAATCATTTTTTCAACAAGATTTTGTCAGATTTCATTTCCTACCTTAGTTCCAATCATTCATTTCACAATGTGTGAAATTTCATAAAGAGTGAAGTCAAAGAAATACCTTTCACTGCCTTGTGTGCTGTCTGTGAGGATGCTTCAATCTGATTGGCTGTTTAAACTGCTTGGTGACATCACTGTTGCTGGATCCCTGGTGAGCTTCCTGGCTTGGCGCCAGATTCAGAGTAATGTTTGGAAAGAAGGAGCATGTGTGGGTTGCAATCCTCAAGATCAACGGAGACCACCACGCGAACCATTCTTCTTCTCTCGTGTCAAGGTAACATTTAGAATCATAGAATCCCTACACTGCAGAAGGAGGCCATTCGGCCCATCAAGTCTACACTGACACCAATCCCACCCAGGCCCTATCTCCACTTAGTTACCATGCTAATCCCTCTGACCTATCACATCCCAGGACACTAAGGGTTAATTTAGCATGTCCAATCAACCTAACCCGCACATCTTTGGACTGTGGAAGGAAACCAGAGCACCCGGAGGAAACCCACGCAGACACAGGGGGAATGTGCAAACTCCACCCAGACAGTGACCCAAGCTGGGGATCAAACCCAGGTCCCTAGCGCTGTGAGGCAGCAGAGCTAACCACTGTGCCACTGTGCCACCTAGAGCTACAGTTCCCATTAACCAAGATCCTGAAATAAATATCTACCACTGTTGCAGCCAGGTTTATAGATACTCAGGGATGTTCTATGATTACAAAGAAAGAAAATTACAAACTACAACGACTTAATGTACATTACACTTTTAAAATAGCATTGATTTTGATTTGATACATTATTGCCACATGTATTAAGGTACAGTGAAAAGTATTGTTTTCTTGCGCGCTATACAGACAAAACATACCATTCATTGAGAAGGAAGGGAGAGAGTGCAAAATGTAGTGTTACAATCATAACTAGGGTGTAGAGAAGGATCAACTTAATGCAAGGTAGGTCCATTCAAAAGTCTGACAGCAGCAGGGAAGAAGCTGTTCTTGAGTCAGTGACCTCAGACTTTTGCATCTTTTTCCCAATGGAAGAAGGTGGAAGAGAGAATGTCCGGGGTGCGTGATTATGCTGGCTGCTTTGCCGAGGCAGCGGGAAGTGTAGACAGAGCCAATGGATGGGAGGCTGGTTTGCGTGATGGATTGGGCTGCATTCATGACCTTCTGTAGTTTCTTGAGGTCTTGGGCAGAGCAGAGCAGAACCTTGTGGTTGTGATACAAGGAATGCTTTCTATGGTTCTCTTAATTTCTTGTATTAGCTCTACTTATTTGTAAGGTCATAATTCTAAACGTGTACTTTAAATTGTTAAGGATCAGATCAGAAATCCCAAGTTATTTTATGAAGTTAGCTTAGACCCTAAGTTTTACATTTGATTTTGGCATTAGGGTGAGCAAAAAGTGTTTGGTATGATTCCAATGACCCACGAGGAAGCTTTAATCAAAACAAACTTTATTTAGGAACACAGTTAGAATATAACAAAAAGAATTAGCATAACTTTTACCAATTAAAATATTGAAACAGGACAAAGTATAATTCTTAACAGCCAGCTATCTCTCCTGTTCCAATTCAGCAGTATCCCCCATAGACCATATCCCTTTTATAGAACCAGTTAGCACAGAAAGCAAAGATGCTTACGTAGGTTCTAGATTTTCAGCCTTTTAACACTTCTGGACAGAGATCCAGTCAGCAGTTTTCAGAGAAGGATATATGCTCAAAAAAAACAGCAAAACTTCAGAGAAGTAAACCTAGTCTCTGGCAGCTCCCAGACTCCCGACTTCAGAGAAAGAAAAGAGTGACACTGCTCTCTCTCAAATCAAAAGCAGAATCGAAGCCTGAATATTCTGTGTAAGCCCAGCATCACCCCATCATATGACCACACCTGACAATCATCCCAATCAAGCCCCGCTCTGCAAAATTCCAAGGGAACACCAAGACCAGCAGAACAGCATGAGTTCAGATTAAGCAATTATGCTGTTGCAGCAACAATACAGGATGTCGGTTGTAGGCATGGCCCCGATAAAATGGAAGGGACTTCTAGAAACACCCTGCACAGAAACATGGCTAAAATACATTACTTAAAGGCACAGTATCATCACAACATGCATTAAATTAAAAGTAAGTTATTTGGCTATTGGATTGATGTTGACATGACTGTAATACTGTGTGTTTATCCATGCAACTAAATATGGTACAAACTATTGAGCGCCAAGCAGAACTATGTCATGCAAAGCAAGTTGTTTCACAAAATTTCATCCAATCAATTAAAATGATTTCTATCAGATTTTTCAAAAAAATTGTTTCATGGAATGTGGGCACTTGCCAGCATTTGTTTCCCATCCCTCCTTGCCGTTGAACTGAGTGGCTTGCTCAGCCATTTCAGAGGGTAGTTAAGAGTCAACTGCATTGCAATGGCTCTGAAGTCACATGTAAGTCAACTTAGTAAGGACGACAGATTTCCTTCCCTAAAGGGCATTAGTGAACCAGATGGGTTTTTATGACAAGCAGAGATTAAAGTCAACAATTGGCGTCATATGTATGTGTGTGCTTTGGTTGCTTTAGATTTTGGCATTAGCCTAAGAATGACTCTTGTGGCTATTACTGGAAGACACTCAAGGCATTATATAACACCATATAACACCGACACTATAGTTAAGAAAGTCCACCAACGCCTCTACTTTATCAGAAGACTAAGGAAATTTGGCATGTCAGCTACGACTCTCACCAACTTTTACAGATGCACCATAGAAAGCATTCTTTCTGGTTGTGTCACAGCTTGGTATGGCTCCTACTCTGCCCAAGACCGCAAGAAACTACAAAAGGTCGTGAATGTAGCCCAATCCATCACGCAAACCAGCCTCCCATCCATTGACTCTGTCTACACTTCCTGCTGCCTCGGCAAGCAGCCAGCACAATTAAGGACCCCACGCACTCCGGACCTTCTCTCTTCCACCTTCTTCCATTGGGGAAAAGATACAAAAGTCTGAGGTCATGTACCAACCGACTCAAGAACAGCTTCTTCCCTGCTGCCATCAGACTTTTGAATGGACCTACCTTGCATTAAGTTGATCTTTCTCTACACCCTAGCTATGACTGTAACACTACATTCTGCACTCTCTCCTTTCCTTCTCTATGAACAGTATGCTTGGTCTGTATAGAGTGCAAGAAACAATACTTTTCACTGTCTGTTAATACATATGACAATAATAAATCAAATAAAATCATATCAAATCATTGCCTTGTGCAATTTGGTGACTGCATTTGCTAACTTACAATAGTGACTACACCTAAAATGTGCAAAGCACGTTGTGACATTCTGAGGTTGCGAATGATGCTTTCCTTCAACAATTTCTTGGGTGGATGTGGGCGTCACTGGCCCATTCCTAATTGCCCTTGAGAAGATGATGGTGAACTGCCTTCTCGAACCGCTGCTGACCATGTGGTGTAGGTACACCCACAGTGCTGTTAGGGAGGGGGTTTCCAGGATTTTGACTTGGCGACAGTGAAGGAACAACGATAAATTTCCAAGTTGGGATGGTTTGCGGCTTGGAGAGGAACCGTGAGATGGTGGTGTCCCCATGTAGCTGCTGCCTTTGTCCTTCCAGGCGGTAGAGGTCACGGGTTTGGAAGGGTTGTCAAAGGAACTTTTGTGAGTTGCCTGATAGGGATAACTGATCTGCACTCTTTATAATATTATAAAATTCATAATATTTCCTGAGGGGTGCCTTTGAGTTTAATATTGCTACAGCTCACTATTAACTGCATGATCTTGTCATTTTGTCGTGGTACCAGATCAGACACTCCAAGGTATATGATGAAGGCAGACTAGACCCTGCACAGAAGTCAGTGGTTGGTCTTTGAAAACCACATTGTGCCTAAAGTTGATCAGTCACAACCGAGCAACTCATTAATTTGTCGTTTCATCAACTGTGCAGCAACCAGTTACGATCCAAATAAACACAGGCTGGAAAACCTGGGCTGGTAGAAATAAAATCAGCCAATAAAGACTGACTCCCATCTGGTAGCAATTAATCAAAGGACTTACCGACACCTCAGGGGTTGGTGGGGATCCCTCATGGTGTTTTTACTTACTTAAAGATGTGAAGTTCTAGAGACAACCCCAATAAGGACCGTAGGGTGACCCTGGTGGTGGCAAGAACCTGTCAAATGGACCCGAGGACATTGTACGGGTGTAAATGTAGAGTTAGTGCTGAGTTCCCACAACCAAGTGACCCAACTGCCCTGTCTTGGCAAATGAGGATTAGCTTTGCAAGTTCCAGACAATGACATCATGAAGTAGAGAGATTCCTGGGTAGGAGAAGCGGTGGACTAAGAGTCGTTGAGGTGCCTTAAGCTCTAACACGCCCTCCCTGCCTCTCCATCACTCTCTCCTTTCTTAGGGTACATCTTAAAACCTATCTCTTTGGCCATGGTCATGCTCAGCTGTCCTAATGTCTCCTTCTTTTGTGCGGTACTAATTTTACACTCCTGCGAAACGCCTGCTGGCACCTTAGCATGTTAAAGGTGCTACATAAATGCAGACTGTTGTTTTCACTGGTACCTTGTATAGGAATTTTGGATGAAAACAGAAGGTTGCAGTCCAGCAGCTGTGGCAGATATCAGAGCATCGTGGAGCAACAAAGCAGAGAAGGAGGCTATTCAGCCCCTCCAGTCTGTGCCAGCTCTTTAAAAGAGCTACCAAATTAGTGCCCCCCCCCCCACCCACTTTTTCCCATCACCCTGAACATTTTATTCTCTTCAATATGAAAATCATTGTTGAAGCTGCTTCAATCATTCTTGCAGGGAATGTTTTCTAGATCACAGCAGCTCATTGCGTTCAAAAAATTCCCCTCCTCCTCACCCTTGGCTTTGTGCCAGGGGAACCATTGCCATCATGGATATGGTCAATCTTGTCCCCCTGGCTGAGGGTGGCACCAGCTTCTCTCCCTCTCTTCCTCCTCCCTCTGCCTTAAACCAATTTAATTACAAACATGGGAAATACTGAGGACATTCCACTGGCAAGTTCTCGTCATCCTGGCTTAAAGAATCGGATCTGGCAGCTCTTTAGTTCTGCGGATTTAGGATACATTTTACTGTGTTGATCAGTGCTTTCTAGGTTGATGCAGTTGTGTTAATTTGAACTATCTGTGCATGCACAGTTGATTCCTGATTTATTATTGCCGCATGCATTAGTATACAGTGAAATGTAGTGTTTCTTGCACGCTATACAGACAAAGCATACCGTACATAGAGTACATAAGGGAGAAAGAAAGGAGAGGGTGCAGAATGTCATAGATAGGGAGTGTAGAGAAAGATCAACTTAATATAACGTAGGTCCATTCAAAAGCCTGTCAGCAGCAGGGAAGAAGCTGTTCTTGAGTCGGCTGGTACGTGACCCCAGACCTTTGTATCTTTTTCCTGATGGAAAAAGGTGGAAGAGAGAATGGCCGGGGTGCGTGGGGTCCTTGATTATGCTGGCTGCTTTTCCAAGGCTGTGGGAAGTGTAGACAGAGTCAATGGATGGGAGGCTGGTTTGAGTGATGGGCTGGACTTTGTTCACGATCCTTTGTAATTTCTTGTGGTCTTGGACAGAGCAGGAGTCATACCAAGCTGTGATACATCCAGAAAGGATGCTCTCTATGGTGCATCTGTAAATGTTGGTGAGAGTTGTAGCTGACATGTCAAATTTCCTTAGCCTCCTGAGAAAGTGGAGGTGTTGGTGGGCTTTCTTAACTATAGCGTCGGCGTGGAGGGACCAGGACAGATGGTTGGTAATCTAGACACCTAGAAGCTTGAAGCTCTCGACCATTTCCACTTCGTCCCCGTTGATGTAGACAGTGGCATGTCCTCCACTACGCTTCCTGAAGTCGATGGCAATCGCCTTCGTTTTGCTCACATTGAGGGAGAGGTTATGCTTGAGCATGGAACCTTGCTGTAGAACTATCAACATCATGTTGGTATGAAAACTGATTGGTTTTTCAACTATGTAGAAGCTGACAGCTGTTAAATGCCATCTCTAGTTGTCCATCTTAAACTCAAAGATGCTTCACTTTTAAGTTTAAAATTTATTTATTAGTTTCACAAGTAGGCTTACATTAACACTGCAATGAAGTTACTGTGAAAATCCCCTAGTCGCCACACTCCGGCGCCTGTTCAGGTACACTGAGGGAGAATTTAGAACGGCCAATGCACCTACCCAGCATGTCTTTCAGACTGTGGGAGGAAACTAGAGCAACCAGGGGAAACCCACGCAGACACGGGGAGAATGTGCAGACCCTGCACAGACAGTGACCCAAGCCAGGAATCAAACCCAGGTCCCTGGTGCTGTGAGGCAGCTGTGCTAACCACTGTGTCGCCCTTTCTATATTTCATGTTTCTCATGAAATATTAGAAATTATATAATATTAGAAATATATATAAATCACTTATACCCATCTGTAAAGTTTGAATGGTCTGGGGCTCCTTGCTCTAGAAAAGAGAAGGCCAAGAGGGCTACTTGATGGAGGTCTTTTCAGATTATGGCAGGGGTTAAAGGGTAGATGTAGAGAAGGTGTTTCCACTTGTAGGAGAGATCAAAACTAGGAGTCATTAATATAAGATAGTCACAAATAGATCGATCAAATTCAAGAGAGAATAGCTAACATGTGCAATCCTGTACCACAAGGAATATTTAACATAGGACTTAGAAACAGGGGGAGGCCATTCAGCCCTTCGATCCTGCTGCATTATTCAGTAGGATCATGGCTGGTCTGGTTGTGTCTCGACTCCACTTTGCCGTCTGCGTCCCCCCCCCCCTCCCCAAAATCCTTGATGTTTTTGTTTATTAAAAACGCGTCAAAGTCTGCCTTGAATAAATTCAATGAGACGGATATCAAAGATGCATTTAAGAGGGAGTCAGATGAACGCATGTGAGAGAAAGGAATAGAAGGCTGGTCGGGTTAGGTGAAGACGGGTGGGAGGAGGCTCAGCTGGTACATAAACGCTGTCAGAGACAGAATTAGATAGGTTAGGCGGAATGGTCAATTTTTATGTTGTAAATTCTGTACAGTATGGAATAAGACAGGTATAGGTGCAGGAATTATTCCGTAACCTGAGCATGATGCAAGCACCCCACTCCGCCAACTTCCTTCCTTCTTCACAGCTTGCACTGAGATGAAGATCCAAAACTCTGATAGCCTCTTTATTCGGGTAATCCTCCCTTCAGATCGCTTTATCGTTTGGTCGGAGACCAGGCTAAAGAACTCTGCATGATTTAATTGCAGTGACATCACAGTGTTGAGATTTATGTCAACTTTATAGCTATTTGTAGCCAAGTTATAAGAGCTAATGCAAACACTTTTTCACAAAGATAAAGTTTCTTTATTAGTGTCACAAGTAGGCTTACATTAACAGTGTAATGAAGTTACTGTGAAAATCCCCGTTGCCACACTCTGGCGCCTGTTCGGGTAACACTGAGGGAGAATTTAGCACGGCCAAATGCACCCTAACCTGCACGTCTTTCAGACTGTGGGAGGAAACCGGAGCACCCGGAGGAAACCCATGCAGACACGGGGAGAACATACAGACGCCGCACAGACAGTGACCCAAGCACGGGAATCGAACCCGGGTCCCTGGCGCTGTGAGGCAGCAGTGCTAACCACTGGGCCACCATTGCCCCCTTCACAGTCTCCAGTGGACTCCTGGAAAGTCAGTGATGATAATCGCCCAATTATGCTTGAGTGAAAAGCTGAAAGGTCATCATGCACCCTGGTTGAATTCAGCATTACGACAGAATGGGAATAATGGGCTTTGTGTAATGTTCCTTCAGACTGATGATAAAGTTGAGGACGGAGCAGCACGAACCCTACCTGACATCTTTCGATCTATTTCTCAATTCAGAGCAAAAGCACATTAATAATTCTTCCTGGTCATTTTCTGATGATGTCACTAACTCAATCAAAACAATTGTTTACACCTTGCAACCTAATTCCTTAACAACAGCAGCTGAGGTTAACTGATCGGAACACATCTGTCAGCTAGTGCTCCGACATTCCGTTCCACTCACAAGAGATTCGGGTCAAAGAACCAGCCTTAAACAATACTGAAACTGGGTGACACCGTTGCTACACATTACCTCTCCAGCTTTGGGTCTATGTTTATTTTAGTTTATTTTATGGGATGTGGGTGTCGGTAGCTGGGCCAGCATTTATTGGCCATCCCTAATTGGCCCTCAGGAGGTGATGGTGAGCTACCTTCTTGAGCCGCTCCAGTCCCTGAGGTGTAGGTGGTCAGTATGAGCGGCACGGTGGCACAGTGGTTAGTACTGCTACCTCACAGCGCCAGGGTCCCAGGTTCGATTCCCGGTTTGGGTCACTGTCTGTGTGGAGTTTACACGTTCTCCTCACGTCTGCGTGTGTTTCCTCTGCATGCTCCGGTTTCCTCCCACAGGGCAAAAGATGTTCTGCTTAGGTGCATTGGCCATGCTAAATTCTCCCTCAGTGTACCCGAACAGGCGCGGGAGTGTGGTGACTAGGGGAATTTCACAGTAACTTCATTGCAGTGTGAATGTAAGCCTACTTGTGACTAATCAATAAACTTTACTTTAGTGCTGTTAGGGAGGGAGTTAAAGGATTTTGACCCAGCGATATTGAAAGGGCAATGATATATTTCTAAGTCAGGATGGTGAATGACTCTGACCGGAACCTCCAGATGGTGGTGTTCCTGGTATCTGCTGCTCTTATCCTTTTAGATGGTAGTGGTCGTGAACTTAGAAGATGCAGCCGAAGAGACCCTGAGGAGTTCCTGCAGTGCATCTTGTAAATGGTACACACACAGCTGGCACTGTTCGTCTGTGGTGGGGGGCAGCACGGTGACACAGCGGTTAGCATTGCTGCTTCACAGCACCAGGTTCCCTGGTTCAATTCCAGCCTAGGGTCACTGTCCGTGTGGAGTTTGTGCGTTCACCCCGTGTCTGCGTGGGTTTCCTCCGAGTGCTGCGGTTTCCTCCCACAGTCCAAAGGTGTGCAGATTAGGTGAATTAGCCATGAAAAATGCATCGGGTTACAGGAATAGAACAAGGAAAGTGGGTGTCGGTAGAGTGCTCTTTCAGAAGGTCGATGCCGACTTGATGGCTCGAACTGCCTCCTTCTGCTGCATAGGGATTCTATGAATTGAATGTTTGTGGATGGGGTGCCAATCAAGCGGGGCTGCTTTATGGAGGTGTCAAGCTTCTTGAGTGTTGTTGGAGCTGCACTCATCCAGGCAAGTGGAAAGATGTCCCCTCACCACAAGTGGTGCTGTGGCGTAGATTTTAGGCCGGATGATCTCATTCTTAAGTTCCCATGAAGTTTTACAGTTGGTGTTTTTCACGACCTCGGAATCTCTGAAAGTATTTTGCAGCCAATGAAATTCTTCACAGAACTGTTACGGCTCAGAAGAAGGCCATTTGGCCCATCATGTCTGCACTGGCTCTCCAAACGAGTATCATGGCTTAGTGTCATTCTCCTGCCTTTTCCCTGTCACCTCCTACGCATTGTTTCTATTCAAGTAATCATCCAATGGCCTCTTGAATGCCTCTGTTGACTCTGCCTCCAACACACTTCCAGGCAGCGCATTCCAGACCCCAACCACTCGCTGCGTGAAAGAGTTTTTTCTCACATAGCATTTGCTTCTTTTGAAAATCACCTTAAATCTGTGCCCTCTCGTTTGTGATCATTTTATAGCCAGGGACAGTTTCTCCCTCTCTATTCTGTCCAGTCCCCCTCATGACTTTGAACATCTCTATCAAATTTCCTCTCAGCTTTCTTCCTTCCAAGGAGAACAGTCCCAACCTCTCCAATCTACCCTCATCACTGAAGTTTCTCATCCCTGGAATCATTCTTGTAAACCTCTTCTGCGCTCTCTCCAATGTGTTCACATCCTTCCTACAGTGTGGCACCCAGGACTGCACACAATATTCCAGCTGAGGTCTAACTGCTGTCTTGTATAAGTTCAGCATAATCTCCTTGCTCTTGTACTCAGTGCCCTTATTAATGAAGCCCAGAACGCTATATGCATTATTATCAGCCCTCCCCACCCAACCTGCCACCTTCAATGATCTATGCAGATACACATTTTAAAGTTTATTTATTAATGTCACAAGTAGGCTAACATTAACACTGCAATGAAGTCATTGTGAAAATCCCCTAGTCGCCACACTCCGACGTCTGTTTGGATACACCGAGGGAGAATTTGGCATGGCCAACGCACCTAACCAGCACGTCTTTTGGACTGTGGGAGGAAATTGGAACACCCAAAGGAAACCCACGCAGACACGTGGAGAACGTGCAGACTCCGCACAGACAGTGACCCAAGCCAGGAATCGAACCCAGGTTCGTGGCGCTGTGAGGCAGCAGTGCTAACCACTGTGCCACCGTGCCGTCCCAGGTCCCTCTGCTCCTGCACCCTTTTAGAATTTTACCCGTTGTTTTGTATTGTGTCTCCATGTTCTTCCTGCCAAAATGCATCACCTCACACTTTTGCGCATTGAACTTCATCTGCCATCCATCTGCCCACTCCACCAACCTGTCTATGTCCTTTTGAAGTTTTACCCTGCCCCCTTACAGTTCACAATGCTTCCAAGTTCTGTATCATCTACAAACTTTGAAACTGTCCCCTGCACACCGAGATATATATCAGGAATATATTTCAGGAAAAGCAAGGGTCCCAATACCAACCCCTGGGGAACACCACTACAAACCTTCCTTCAGCCCAAAAAATACCCTTTAGCCATTACTCTCCGCTCCCTATTATTTAGCCTATTCTGTATCCACATCCTCTGGTCGGCCGGGGGGTGGGGGGGGGGGGGGGGGTGGGGGGGGGGGGGGGGGGGGGGGTCCGCTGCCAGTCTGCGGCCAATTGGTGGGGAGGGAGGGGGCAGGGGGTTCCGCCGCCACTCTGCAGGCGATCCCTCCACCCCACCGGAGGAACAAATCCCTCCTGCCGGAGTGGACGTGCGGCCATGCCATTCCACAAAACCTTCAGGATGAAGCGATTCCTCACTAAGGAGATGAAGCAGAACCGGCCGATTCCACAGTGGATCCGCATGAAAACCGGCTACAAGATCAGTACAAGTCCAAGAGGAGACACTGGAGAAGGACCAAGCTGGGCCTGTAAAGGGATACACCATCACTGGTACACTACCAGCCACAGCCATCTCTCCCGCTCTCTTGCCCGTGCAGGGAAGAGTAATCTGTGGCTGGTAGTGTACCAGTGATGTACCTTTTGTCACTTACCTTGAAGACTTGGGCAGGAATTCTCCGATCTTGTTCGCCCTGCCACCACTGCCGGCAAGAACGCAGAATTTGACGCTCAGCCAAAACTCCAGCGGGACTGGAGATCCCCAGCCACGGGTGAGATTGGAGCATTCCGGCCTTGATGTTTTCGCCAGTAAACTTCCATACATGTAGGTTTGACATGCTATTTACTTGGAGCTCACATCATTGGTTTCCTTATTCATTCGTGGGACATGGGCGTCGCTGGCTGGCCAGCATTTATTGCCCATCCCTAGTTGCCCCTTGAGAAGGTGGTGGTGAGCTGCCTTCTTGAATCGCTGCAGTCCACGTGCTGTGGGTTGACCCACAATGCCGTTAGGGAGAGAATTCCAGGATTTTGACCCAGCGACTGCAAAGGAACGGCCGATATATTTCCAAGCCAGGGCGGTGAGTGGCTTGGAGGGGAACTTGCAGGTGGTGGTGTTCCCATGTATCCCTTGTCCTTCTAGATGGAAGTGGTGGTGGGTTTGGAAGGTGCTGTCTAAGGATCTTTAGTGAATTGCTGCAGTGCATCCTGTAGATAGTACACACTGCTGCTACTGAGCGTCGGTGGTGAAGGGAGTGGATGTGGTGCCAATCAAGCGGGGCTGCTTTGTCCTGGATGGTGTCGAGCTTCTTGAGTGTTGTTGGAGCTGCACCCATCCAGGCAAGTGGGGAGTATTCCATCACACTCCAGGCTTGTGCCATATGGATGGTGGACAGGTTTTGGGGAGTCAGGAGGTGAGTTACTTGCCGCAGTATTCCTACCCTCTGACCTGCTCTTGTAATCATTGTGTTTATGTGGCGAGTCCTGTTGAGTTGCATTGCAGCAATGACAAATTTTTTCACAGCTTATTTGTTTTACGCGGGATAAAATGTGATCAGTAACTCCTACAGCGAACACCATTAATAACCCTGGCAGCAAGATCATTTTTGTTTATTCATTCATGGGATATGGGCATTGCTGGCTGAGCCAACAGTTATTGCCCATCCCTAGTTGCCCTTTTTCAGAGGCGAGTTGAGAGTCAACCACATTGCTGTGGCTCTGGAGTCACATGTAGGCCCGACCAGGTAAAGACGGCAGATTTCCTTCTCTAAAGGGCATTAGTGAACCAGATGGGTTTTTCCAACAATCGTTTCATGGTCATCAGTAGATTCTTAATTCCAGATTTTTATTAAATTCAAATTCCATCATCAGCCGTGGGCGGGATTCGAATCTGGGTTCTCAGAACATTAGCTGAACATTACCTATATTAACAATTCAGCGATAACACCACTAGGCCACCACCTCCCCTCAGTTCCATGAAAGGTTAATTGATTTACCTCATAGACAGATGTTGGGAAGTTCTGAGAGAATGTCAACGTTCTTCATGGGTTTGCATAATTGCAGGATAATATATGAATTAATGCTACTGCCTAATTGCAAAGGATAATTTGCAAAAGAATATTGTCACAGGTAAAGTGAGGAAATTTATTCAAGGCCAGAAAAGCAGAATCACCTGTGGTCATGTGCTTCAAGTATAACTAATGTCTTCATTGAATTAAGAAAAAAAATCATTTGCAAAGAGATTTATAATTAATAACTCAGAAAAATTGGGAATAATTATTCATTTAATTAGTTCTATCTTTAAATAGTAGTTAATTTGTCCCCTCCCATCAATTTTACTCCCAAGTTACACCTTCCATCCCTTTTCCCATTCAGACTGTACCCTATCCAGGTCACAAGTAAAGTTAAAGTTTATTTATTAGTGTCACAAGTAGGCTTACTTTAACAGTGCAATGAAGTTACTGTGAAAATCCCCTGGTCGCCACACTCCGGTGCCTGTTCGGGTAACACTGAGGGAGAATTTAGCATGGCCAATGCACCCTAACCAGCACGTCTTTCGGACTGTGGGAGGAAATCGGAGCACCCAGAGGAAACCCACGCAGACACGGGGAGAATGTGCAGACTCCGCACAGACAGTGACCAAAGTCGAGAATCAAATCTGCATCCCTGGCGCTGTGGGGCAGCAGCGCTAACCACTGTGCTGCCCACCACCATAACTTATTTCTAATATTTACCAATACAAACATAAATTCCTTAAAACTCCCTTTGTTTTCCTACCATACAAGAATTAAGAAAAGGACGAGGCCATTTGGCCCCTCAAGTCTGCTCTACCATTCAATAGAATCATGGCTGATGTGATTGTGGCATAAGCTCCACTTTTCTGTCTCTGCACCACCCACACCCCCTCACCCCCCGTTTATACCTTGACTCCCTTGTCAATCAATAATCCATGTAACTCAACTTCAAATATATTAAATGACCCAGCCCCCACTGCACTCTGGGGAAGAAAATTCAGTAAGACGTTTAACAACACCAGGTTAAAGTCCAACAGGTTTATTTGGTAGCAAAAGCCATGGTGGCTTTTGCTACCAAATAAACCTGTTGGACTTTAACCTGGTGTTGTTAAACTTCTTACTGCGTTTACCCCAGTCCGTGAAGAAAATTCCACAGACCTTCTAAGAGAAAAAAAATCTCCTTATCTCAGTTTTAAGTGGGAGACCCCTAATTTTTAAATTGTGTTCTAGATTCTCTGATGAGGGGAATTGTCATCCCAGCATCCACTCTATGAGGTCCTGGCAGGACCTTAAGTTTTCCAATTAAACCACACCTCAGTGTTCTGTTTTCCAGTGGGTAAAGGGCCAAGGTGCTCAACCTTTCCTCATAAGATCATAGAGTCCCTACAGTGCAGAAAGGCCATTCGGCCCATCGAGCCTGTACCAGCAACAATCCCACCCAGCCCCTATCCCCATAACCCCACGAATTTACCCTGACACTAAGGGGCAATTGAGAATGGCCAATTAACCTAACCCGCACATCTTTGGGCCGTGGGAGGAAACCAGAGCACCCGGAGGAAACCCGAGCAGACACGGGGAGAATGTGCAAACTCCACGCAGTCACCCGAGGCCGGAATTAAAGTCAGGCCGCTGGCGCTGTGAAGCAGCAGTGTTAACCACTGTGCCACCGTGCCACCTTAAGATAACCCCTAAAAGATACGATGGCACTGTTTCGCAGCAGAGCTGGGGGCTTTGATTTGATTTGATTTATTGTCACATGTATCGGTATACAGTGAAAAGTATTGTTTCTTGTGCGCTATACAGAGAAAGCATACCGTTTATAGAGAAGGAAAGGAGAGAGTGCAGAATGTAGTGTTACAGTCATAGCTAGGGTGTAGAGAGAGATCAACTGAATGTGATTCAAAAGACTGATGGCAGCAGGGAAGAAGCTGTTCTTGAGTCGGTTGGTACGTGTTCTCAGACTGCTGTATATTTTTCCCGATGGAAAAAGGTGGAAGAGAGTATGTCCCGGGTCCATGGGGTCCTTTATTATGCTGGCTGCTTTTCCGAGACAGTGGGAAGTGTAGACGGAGTCAATGGATGGGAGGCTGGTTTGCGTGATGGACTGGGCTTCGTCCATGACCCTTTGTAGTTTCTTGTGGTCGTGGGCAGAGCAGGAGCCCATACCAAGCTGTGATACATCCAGAAAGAATGCTTCCGCTGGTGCATCTGTAAAAGTTGGTGCCCAAGGCATCGCTCAATCAATGTCACAAAAACAGATGATTTGGTCATTATCTCACTGGTGGTTGTGAGAATTTGCTGGGTGCAAATTGGTTGCCATCTTTCCTATATCACCATGGTGACTAATTGAAGGGCTCAACATATCTTTAAAGAGATGACAGGAAAATTCAGAGGTTAGGAGGCTGCTTTTTCTAAGTTGTGAGCCAGTGATCTATAATCATGGAATCATAGGGTCCTTACAGTGCAGAAGGAGGCCATTCGGCCCATCAAGCCTGCACTGAGAACAATCCCGCCCAGGCCCTATTCCCGTAACCCCACGTATTTACCCTGCTAGTCCCCCTAACACTAAATGGCAATTTAGCATGGCCAATCCACCTAATCCGTGCATCTTTTGGACTGTGAGGGGAAACCGGAGCACCCAGAGGAAACCCACGCAGACACAGGGAGAACGTGCAAACTCCCAACAGGCAGTGACCCGAGCCGGGAATCGAACCCTGGCACTGTGAAGGCAGCAGTGCTGACCACTGTGCCATCTTGCCGTCTGTGCGTGATGCAGAATTACAAATTCCAAAGACTGGGGGAATATGAATCAATTCGAAAGTACAATGGGCTGCGTATTAAAACAGTGGGAAACGTGCCTTATTCAGAGATTGAGTTCCCAACCTTCGCTGTGTTGCTGCTCTGGGAACTGAGCACCAACTCGGATGTGGGGGGGTGGAGAAACTTCAATACTTCCAAATGAATCCAACTAATTTCTCGCCGTACTTTGCCCTACAAACCATCGAGATGGCAAGTTACCTTTCGCAGTTTTGAAGAAACATCTGCATGTCATACGAGTCAAATACTAATTTTGTTTTGATGGTGGGACTAGCCCTGTAAATACACAGCCTAAAATTTTATTTGTAGAGGACACGTGGGTGTAGATTACAGGTGCAATAAAGTGGCTCCGTTGCTATGGGTTACAAATCTTTTAAGCTGCGCCTGCCATGTTGAATTAAGGTAGGAGTCAGTGGGTGGGGTTGGAGAGGATTCTCAGTGTGTGGGACCAAGGCACCACATAAGCAGACAGACGCCATGACACGGCTTTGAAATGAAATTTTAAGCTGTAAAGTTTGAAAGAAGCCTTCAGGCTTAACAATTTAATTACACATTTTGGATATCTTTATTGAGATATGCAAAGTCAAACTTTGAGAACATATTGAGGGTGGCAGGGGAGCACAGTGATTAGCACTGCTGCCTCGCAGCTTTAGGGACCCGGATTCGATTCCCGGCTCGGGTGACTGATTTGAATTGATTTGATTTGATTTATTATTATCATGTGCATTAACATACAGTGAAAAGTATTGTTTCTTGCACGCTATGCAGACAAAGCATACCGCTCATAGAGAAGGAAAGGAGAGAGTGCAGAATGTAGTGTTACAGTCATAGCTAGGGTGTAGAGAAAGATCAACTTAATGCGAGGTAGGTCCATTCAAAAGTTTGATGGCAGCAGGGAAGAAGCTGTTCTTGAGTCGGTTGGTACGTGACCTCAGACTTTTGTATCTTTTTCCCGACGGTAGAAGGTGGAAGAGAGAATGTCCCGGATGCGTGGGGTCCTTAATTATACTGGCTGCTTTGCCAAGGCAGCGGGAAGTGTAGACAGAGTCAATGGACGGGAGGCTGGTTTGCGTGGTGGATTGGGATACATTCACAACCTTTTGTAGTTCCTTGCGGTCTTGGGCAAAGCAGGAGCCATACCAAGCTGTGATACAACCAGAAAGAATGCTTTCTACGGTGCATCAGTAAAAGTCTGTATGGAATCTGCACATTCTCCCAGTGTCTGCATGGGTTTCTTCTGTGTGCTCCGGTTGCCTCCCACAGTCCAAAAGACGTGCTGGTTAGGGTGCATTGCCCATGCTAAATTCTCCCTCAGTGTACCCGAACAGGTGTCGGAATGTGGTGACTCGGGGATTTTCACAGTAACTTCATTGCAGTGTTAATGTAAACCTACTTGTGGAACTAATACTTGGGATGGCACGGTGGCACAGTGGTTAGCACTGCTGCCTCACAGTGCCAGAGACCCAGGTTCAATCCTTGCCTCAGGTCACTGTCTGTGTGGAGTTTGCACATTCTCTCCGTGTCTGCGTGGGTTTCCTCCGGGTGCTCCAGTTTCCTCCCACAGTCTAAAGATGTGCAGGTTAGATTGACTGGCCATGCTAAATTGCCCCTTAGTGTCTGGGGGATTAACCCCCAGGGATAAATATGTGAGGTTACAGGGATGGGACCTGGGTGGGACTGTCATCGGTGCAGGCTCGATGGGCCAAATGGCCTTCTATGGGCCTGATTTTACCATTTTGAGTCTGAGTGCCGAATCTGGGCGTCAAATAGATCCGCGCCTGGAATCCTCTTTCCAGCGCGCC